>NW_008825216.1:1027169-1030865 GCF_000699105.1 Pygoscelis adeliae | reverse complement strand
AGCGGTGCGCGGCCTCCCTGGCCGGTCGGTGCCCCCACCGTACCGTGCGCGCTGTCTCCTCCTTTCTGGATCGACGAGGTTCCTCGGGGCTCTACCGGAGTGCGGGCTGTCGTGCAGCTGGAGTTTGGGAAGGCATCAGCGGGCAGGGTGTGCGCTGCCAACGCACCCACAGGCGCGTCTGAGGCAGAGCCCAAGTATTTACTTAAAAGCAGAGCCAGCCGTATTCCCTTCGCCGTGTGAGTCGCAGGGCAGAGAAACCCAAACGTCCTCGTGTGTGCGGGGCTATGGATCCGCTCGTGCGGGTTTTCTTACTGATTAACAGACTGTCTGGGATTGCTTTTGGAAAAATGTAAATACCAGCAAATATCTGTGCTGACCATATATAGAAGTAGTCACAGACAGAAGAACCGTAACTTCAATATTGCTGACACACGTCAAAAAACTTTAAAAAAAAAAAAAAGCAAACAAAAGCCAGGATATGTCCTGAGGATGTTTTTGCCCAAGCAATAAATTTTCCTGTGTTTGCACTCTACATTGACTGAAATGTTTGTACTTTTTTTTTTTTCTTTTTTTACTTACATACCTATACACCTCAAAGTCAGTGAATGATATATTGATTTTATTTCGTCCGCTTCTGTATATTTCATCTGACAGTGTTCGGTTTGCTTACTTGTGTTGGAGCGGGACTGTGGTAGGTAACGCTGCTTTTTCCAGAATGGAAGCCCGGTTTGGTGGCTTTCAGAAATGTGTCTCAGCGTGGAAGCAAGCTGGTCACTCGTATGGTAGCACTTCTCCGTGGCATGGAAGAAGTACTGCAGGGTTTTCTGATGTTGTGTGTCTGAAAAAGTTCTTGTGTTTTGCTCTCTTTTTTTTCTTTTTCCCTTTATTTTTTGATAGTTTTTACCAGAAGTATTACCGGAAGCTTTTACATGTACATTATTGCCCTGTAAAGCAATATGAAGGTTACATTTTCTAGTGCTGAATCTCATTCAAAGTAGTAATGTGGTTTTTTACTTCGGTGCTGTGTGCATGTTAACAGGGTAACATCAGCTTTAGGGAAGAAGAATCGGTTGACTTGAACTGAAATACTGAAAACGATTCTCTTGGACTATTTTGGATGTAGCAGTTTTGCTGGATTTTAGTAGCAAAGCAATGAAATACTTCAGAAATAATCCAGTATGAAATTCATCTGACTTGCTGCCAGCTATATCAAAACGGGTTGCAAGTTTTCTTCTTTTCTTCTACCAGCTGCACTCTGCCACCAAACCCAGAAATTCAGTTTTGTATTCTTTCACGTTTCATTCAAAAGAAATAGAACCTAATTTATTACAGAAACTGCTGTGAGGTGCAAATTCATGTCATTTTAAAGTAGATGAATAGTAACTTTCTGGAGGGAGCCGATTGCATACTTTGTATCATATATCTGTATATTGTCAAGTGCAATCTATTTTTATTTCTGTTACCGAAAGAAATTTAAATTTCATCTTACTCGTAGTAATACAATCTTCATCCAACAACTTATCAATGTATTTTAGAGTAGCAGTCTCAGAATTAGGTTTTCATGGTGAAAACCAACCGTGACCATACGAAACATCACAAACACAGTGCTCAATGGTGTCTTAAATTACAGTTCTAAGTATTAGCATTAAGGATTAAAGTGTCCTGATTCATTTGTAATCTGGTCTAAAAAACTGTCACACTTATGTGCTCTTCATTCTAAAGCTGTATTTGCTGCTTCAAAACTATCTGAGCTCCCTTTCTTGCATTAGGATTTGGATTTTAGTCTTAGTGCTATGAATGTTTTCAGGACAAAATCCTGAAATGCTAAAGAAAAATCTTGTGATGACTACGGTGGAAATTTCTGCTACATAAATACTACAACATTATGGTTCTTATGTTCATACCTTCCTTCCTCACTCAGTCTTGATTTTAGCAGACAGAAAGCCTAAATTCATAGTTTTTATGCCGGCAACTACTGTGCTTATGCAGTGTTATGTGACATGAAAAGGAAGGGGTGCAAAAGGTGCTTGACGCTAGAAGAAAGTTTGAAGTCATCTGGATGACCTTAATTAATTTTGTCTGTTATCATATTATGGCTTGTTTGCCATTAAGAAGAGGTTGTACTCTGAGCAGATGTGGTGCTCTGAGGATGAGACGAAGTATCTGGGAGGCATTTGAAGGCAATGAAAGCTCTGCTTAGTGCATGTAAATGCATGGCTGCTGAGTTTAGTACATAATATGATAGAACAGTTTACTAATGTTATTAGTATCCCTTACTGTAGTGGCAGCTTTTCATTTAATGAAGACATATAATTAGGCTTTAAAATAAGGAGTAGTATGGATAAGAATATGTGGGGGAGGATATGCAATACCACTCTACCAGTATCCTCAGCAATATTTAAGTGCCTTAGTTTGTGAATATGTAACAAATGCTTAAATGGAGCTGTAAGTTTGGAATGAAAAGGAAGAGCCTGGTGACACCAAAAGTAGTGTTTTGCAAATTCATTCAACAGCATTGCTACATCCTCCATGACTTCATTATATGTCTTTCCTCAGTAGAAGAACATCAGTTCTGCTAGACCGTACAGCTGCTGTAATGTGTGAAACTGTCAGTTAGAGATGCTGGGAGTGTGTATATCAACTACACCTCCAGACACGCAACCTGTGCCTCTCGGTCCATCCAGCAAAGGGTATGTTCCTGATGGTGTTGGGGTACAAAACAGAATAAATGGATTCAGTATAAACCTGGCGTGCCATGTTTAGATTGGGACTTCATGCTCAGGAGTTGTTCATGTGTTATTATTGTTTTAAGAGAGGATAAGAGCATGCTGCGACACTTTCTACGCCTTGTGTCTTGGTTGAGTGCCACCGGAACACAACCTTCTGCATGCAAGCCCGCTAGGAGATTCAGTGAGGGCAAGGAAAAGCCGTTCTCCTGAATATAAATTGTTGAAATTACTGTGTGTAAAATAGGAGAGGATGGAAGATTAACCCTTTCACCTACTCAGAGTATGCGGTTTCATGGTGGAGGCATCAATTAGTGTAAAGGACGGTAGGCTTAAGTGAATTTCTTCGTTAAATGTTTACAAACTGAAGGCAAGGTCTTTTCTGTGGTTGGAAGATTTTTGGAAAAACAAAACCAAAATATATAATTTTTATTAAAAATGGTAAATATTCAGTTGATGAAATGAGAGCTGGAAGGAGTTTTATACTTCTGTAAATTAATCTTGATGGAGATAGTTACAAAGAAATAATAATACAGCTACAGTAAGGATTATGGGAAACTGTTTTCCTGGATATGATTCAAAAACACAGCCACTTGTCAATGCCATTACCTTTCCTCCTGATTTCTGTGCTTTCGTTGTACAGTTGGAGTAAAAAAAAAAAAAAAACCCTAACTGTTTAATTTAGGAGACTTTCCTGCAAGCAAATTCAGGGTTTTGTTCATTTAGCCAGATGCAATACAGCAATGTAGCCACAGTATCGCAGAGCTCTATGCAGACCAACCATCAGATAATTCACCCGGTTTCTGTTGTGAGCATTATGCCTGGTATTGATCTCCAGGAGGTTGTGGCTGCTCTGCTAGTTTGTAGCAAGGTGTTGTCAGGGTAATGAATGTGATTGGGGGATTCAGGATTGTCCAGTTACATTAACAGTTGATGGAATTGTGCTCAATAATGACTAGTTCTGATTATC
>NW_008825216.1:1020877-1027156 GCF_000699105.1 Pygoscelis adeliae | reverse complement strand
GAATGAGAAGGCAGTGTGGTGACATGTAAGGATAATCTCCCAGTATGTGTAGATGATAATCTGTCCTTCTGCATTCCCAGTGTATCCCCATGGAAAAAGATTAATTGTGACATGCAAAAGCTTTTTATACAAAAAGTCAGAGGTTTCCCTCTTATTTGTAAATTCATAGAGGATTAAGAAATTCTGGGGGATTAAAAAAAAAAAGTTTGGAATTTCTGTGACATGCTTATGTTGATGTGCCTCACTTCTGTTAAAGAAAATGATCTAATCTCAATGCCTGTGGTTGGCTAAGGTGTTTTGTGCAGTGTTGTTTGCCTGCTTAGCTCTAGCTGTGTTCATGAGTACCGTTCTGTCCATTACTACCTTACTTGACAGCATTAGGTGCACTGGAGCCACATGCCGAGGGCTCTGCGTGGGCCTTAGAGCTCCATGTGAGATGTAAAGGGACCTCTTTCCAGGTCAAGTCTACAGAGTCGTGACAACGTGCGTTGTCCTGCAGCGTCCTTACTCCTGCCTGTCCTTTTCCTCCAGCATCTAGGATTAACAGCTTTCAAGAAATCTTCCCAACATTCCTGCATGAAGGTCTGAGGTATCATCTGTAGCATCTAAAGGAAATAACCCTGACAGTCTTGAAGGGAAAAAAACACTATATATCATCCACAAGGATTTATAAAATAGCTCTGAGGGGCAATCTGCCACTAGCCTACAACTCCATAATTTCATTGTGAAATAAATGAACTTATTGAATTCAGTAATTATGTGGGTTTCTAGTAGCAGAAAGTACATTATTAAGGCAGTCAAATACTACTTTTAAAAAATCTTACTAAATACGTACTGAAGAAGCAAAGCATTTCGCTTCCTTCAGCCTTGCATTATAAGCAGTTATGCGGAGCCACACTAGTCTTCATAGGATTTAAAGAGCAAGTCAAGCCTAAAAAAACAATGACAATTCTCTCTAAAACCTTAAATACCTTATAGAAGGTACTAGGCTGCAACAAAAACAAATAATTTGGTGAGATAATAGCAGTCTTAGTGTAGAATTTTAATTACTACTTTTGGTTTCATACAGCCTGGAAAACACTTATCGGCTTCATGGCTATTACTCAGGAATGAGAGCGAGCAGGTCATTATCTTGAAGCAACATACTTGCATTCACTAAAAATGCAAAAGAAAGGTCTCTGCAAAACGCTGAAAGAACAGTGTCAAACCTGTGGAGAAAAGTACTGAATTACCCTTCCTTATACTAATGTAGAGGAGCTTGTCCCACAGGGTGCCATTATGTATGAAAGCAGACACATCCTTGTGCTCTCGTAGGACTTCCTGGAACAACAGAGGCTGGGTCGGTCTTGGGTTATTAAGGCAGCAACATTCATGCTGCACATACTGAAGCATGAAATATCCATTCTGGCTATAGAATTTGATGACATGAAAAGCTTCGTTTTATAGCTGCAAGCTCTATGTTGGTCACCTATGCAAAACCTTACTGCTTTTTTTGGCTGGAAGCCTTTTAGCACTCTCACATGTTTCTCTAGTAAAAATTAATAGTACTGATTGCCACTTCTTTTATCATTAATTTCTGAATCAACGCGAAGTATTGCTATAGCAACAAATCATTTTGAACTTCACTGCAGACAATTAGTAGGAGAATTGAACCTCAATATGTAATAAGCACAATAGTAAGAACTATTCAAAGGATTAAGGAACTTTCTTTTAAACAGAAGGGGAATAATGCAGACACTCAAAACTGTCATGGAAGAACAGAACTTGAAAATTTTCAGAATTATCTTTTTATTAATCATCTCCAATTGCTGTACAAAGGTGCATACTTGCTTCTAACAAAATAATTACAGCACACTGTGTCTCCTCGGAGATAAAATACATCACCCTGTGGAATACTCTGCAGATTTTTATCTCTGATAATGATGTTTCACCATAAACTGCTGCATCTTCTCTCAAAGGATAGCTGTTCTTCAGCCCTGACAGCGAATGTGCAGGGAAAACCCTAAGTAGGTTTCAGGATTAGCCGGACATCAAACAATCCAAATTCATGAAGTCAGAATTAGATACTGCTTTATCTCTACTTTTTTGCCCGCTGAAGCATCCTTCTGTCTTTCCTCGAAATGGATTGCTATTTGCTTTTTACCTTGTCATCTCTCTTGATAACAGGCAGAATTTATCCATATATACACACACACACAAATCAGGAGGCATAAGGGGTGTGGAAGTGCCAAATACCTGAGGAACAGTGGAATAAAATGGAACTGTCTTGGACTGTGAGTCCATGATTGGTGTTATTGTCTATGTTAGATTTTGAGGTAGTGAAAGCTTATACATTTTCAGGGGGAGCTAAGTTTCTGAGGATGTTGATTGCAGTGGAAGAAGGCTGTGTGAGAAGGGAGCATAAGGACAGGTGAAGGGTAAGAACAAGAAAACTGCAAATTAAGGAAATGAAGAGGAAAGTCAAAGGAGAAGTAGTGCTTGTAGGAGGGAAGTCTGAAGGGAGTATCCCAGCAGCCTGTGACTCTTGCATATATACAGGACAGAGAAAAGAAGAAGGGGAGGGTAAAAGACTCAGAAAAATGGAACAATGCAACTCCAGGTGCTGAGGGAGGAACATGCCTGTGGCAGAGATCCTGGGAAGGATGTGGCAGGTTCCTGGGGAGGAAGGGTTGCTGCGTGGGCTCTTGCTTCACCTCATGCAGTGGGTGGCTGCTTCATAATAGTGCTTCACTGGATGTCAAGGCTGGCTTTTCTGTCAATTTTTAAAGTATGTTTCCTTATATGGTGTGCCCCCAACACCCACCAGACCTTCTTTGGTTCCCCTGGCCAGACTGTTAGTCTTGCAAGTAATAACTGGTAGAAGGCAAATATTGAAAATGCAATTGCATGCAAGGCCACAGCTCTGCAGCTTTCTCTTGTCAGAACGCCTCTTCTTGGAGAGCCCTCCGGAGCCCTTTGCATAACGTCAAAGTTACCATTTTCAAGCAGTCAAAGCTTGAAATATCTCTTCAAGTTGTATCTCTTGGTTGTTCCTTTTATCAGTGTAGTGATCTGGCTTTGTTAACTGGAAAATCTTAAAGAAAATTCTGTAATAAAAGCTAAAAGAGCATTACAGAAGCCTGTAGTGAAGAAACGCTGAATGTGTTTTACTTCCAGGATTCTTGGAAGACAAATGATCCCTGGAATATTTATGTATGTAAATACCTTTCAAAAATACCTATTGCAGAAAGCATCTCCCAATAAATAGAGAATGAGCAAAGTCACTTTAACAAAGTGTCTCTTAAGAACGACTGAAAAAAAAGAATTGGAGTCCCATCTTGGGCCTGGATCTGCTGAGGTAAATTCAGGGAGATTTAAATCTAGTAAGGAGGCTTGGTGGGGGATAAGTTTATTTCAAATTTCTTTGTTTGTATTCTTTTCCTAGTTATTGTTTTGTATGAAATTATCTTGGATTTCCTGTGGAAAGAGATGGAAAAGTTCACTCTTAAGAGTAGATTTTTCTCTGGAAGACAGCAAAAGATGATCTCTAGCGTCTGGATGCAGCGTAAAAAAGCTAACAAAGAATGACTTTAGAACAAATGCTGTTGAAAGAAAGGAAAAGGTCTACATTGAAGCAGAAAGTTGAATGGGCTAACCTTCAAATGTGTGTGGAAGAGAAGCTTACAGGGCTACAACTCTAGAGGTAAAGGGTTGTGCTGTAGAAAATAGTTGCGAACAATAATGCTGTACAAGGCAAAGGGAACTAATATAAATAGAAAAGCAATGAGAATAATTTGTACCTTCATTTCTGGAAACTGCAGTTCAGTAGCTACTGGCTAGTGATGACGTGTTAGGCAGATGTATTGGTTCTCCTTTTCCTTCGTCTTAAACTGAAGTGTGATAAGGGAATATACCAACAAAACTGAAGACAGAGTTTGACTTTCCTGTTGATAGACAGTCATAGGTATGTGCCTTGGATTGTCAGATTTTTCCTTTTCAGTCACACATGCAGTTTTCACTGAAAAAGCGTAATGCCTACTAAGACTTCCAAATAAAAATGAGTGGCTGTTACTTTTCCTCCCGTTCCATATCTCCATTCAAAAAACTCAGTTGTTTTGTGAAAGCAAGTACATGGAAGGTGCAGATACGTGTGAAGACGAACTGTATTTTTCAGAAGAAGCAGACGGTGTTTATACTGTTCACTACTGAGTCAGTAACTTTCATTCTCACTCAACTCGATGAAAGCTGTGTTTGTTTGCCAAAGGGAATGCTAAAGAGGCAAAAATGTGCAAGCAAGATTGAAAAAAGGTTTATAAAAATAGCAGTAGGTTTGTTCATCCTTGAAAAATGGTAGGAGATAAAAAAACCAACAACAACAAAGTGGGTTTAATACATAGAAACCTTTCAGTTAGTCTTTAAAAACTGCCTAAGATGTGATCGCTTTCTGCTGCAGTCTGTCTAGAAATATCTGATTTTCTTCTGCAATTATGTTAGCTTGAATGCTTCCAGCTTGAGCTGGATCTCATGGGTAGGACTTTAAGTTACAAATTTGTATGAATTTGGACACAAAACTGTTGTGATTCTCTTTCTTTAATGTCCAAAGTCTTTGGGAACTGATGAGTTTTTTGTGCCGATATCAAAGTTTTAGATTAATACCCAGTGATCAAACATATCGGATGTTTATTTTATTGGTAAAAAATTTCATTAAAGTATTCATTCAAATCTAATTTTCATTACTATCATTCTGAAGATCATATTTTATATGAGCTATGTTTCTTATAAGCACAACCCAAGTGATCCATTGTTAAAAGACATTCCTACGAGCTGCGAAGAAGAGAATTTTAAAGCTATTTACCTTTCCATCCAGTTTGGGGAAGAAAAATGTCATTTGTCGTATTCATTTCTGCATTCAGTGTGATGTATTGCCATCCATAAATAAAATACTGAAGCTGAATAGATAGCATGGTTCTTACTAGTGTATATTAGTCTGCTCCCCTGCCTCCTCCCCAAATAACAATGTTAAGCTGTAAAATGAAAATCATTATTCTGGAAAGACTTTCTCTTCAGGAATGCTAAGCAAGCATGGATTTACTTTTATAGATTTGTACTAAACGCTTTCTTGAATTAGGTTGGAAAAAACCAATAGATGTAGGACACTCAGCCACTCATTTAAGTAAGTGTATGTCGAGTCTGCCATCCAGAAATGTAGTTCAGTAAATAGGTACTTGGAGTGCAGAACCTTTGTGAAGCATTACATGCTGAAGCTTTTCAGGACACTTGTGAGCAAATCTGCTGCTGAAAACTGCCAGGAGCAGCTCTTGAATTATGGGTATGGTAAAATCAAACTTCTAAATGCCTGAAACAGAAGAGTGAGGATTATGTGACTCTTGTAGGCTGACAGCAACGATGAGGAGATCCATTAAGATCCAGGATATAGCTGAAGATGTTGAGGCCTAAAAAAGCAGATATGATCTCAACTGAACTTCATTTGAAAGAAAATAATACACAAAAAAGCCCATCTTGCCTACTTTATTTCCTACAACATTAGCGCACATACACAATTCTAACTTGCTGTCGTATTTGCAAGTTAAGGAAATGGATGTTCAAAGATAAATATGACCAGATATGTTGTTTCAATTTCAGTATTTTCTTCTTGGAAACAATTTGTAAGATACTGGTTACTTTAATGTAGCTAAATGTCTAGTATCTAGCAACCTGCCAATACTAGCATGCAGATGTCTTATCCTTGTTATATCAGTTTGAAACTTTCCGTGGTACAGTGAGTCATACGGGTGACCAGTATCTTTCCCTGTGTCAGATCTCATCAACTTATTCCACTTGATATGTTGGTGGGTTGGTTTCTTTTGTTTCTAGGAATAATGCATTCATTTTACAACAAGCTGTACAGTTTTTGCTTCTGCTTCTCTTAAATTTCATTGTAGTTACTGTTTTTATAGCTGCTACAGAGAGCAAAGGTTCCTTTAAAAAACCCACAAAACCTCATCCTTCTGTTTTTATAAGGTGGGAACACTTCCTTAATATGGCTTACATAATGGGATGGGTAATAATTTATTTGCGTTGTGTATTGATTTGTATGACAAGAACAGCTGAATACTGAGAAAAGTTGTGTTGTAGCCTGTGGTAGTCCTGTGACTTGCATGACTTTGATCCTGCTTTCTCTACTGTAGTTGGAATCAGGCGTTACGATGTCATAAGGAGAGTGTTTCTGAATCTTAATGTTGGATGTACAAAAACCTCTGAATTTCAAGATTGTTTCTTTCAATTACTCAGAATTTTTTA
>NW_008825216.1:994452-1020824 GCF_000699105.1 Pygoscelis adeliae | reverse complement strand
TTTTCCTTCATTACGTATTTATTTTTTTACTATATTAAAAATAAATTTTGATGGCCTTTCACTGGGTTTTTCAATTGGTAATGCTGCTGCTGCTCCTGATCTCAGTGTAAACAAATGCAAGGCTTTGTGGATTCATTGGCAACTGGGTTGAATCTACAATATTAAATTACTAATTCATTTTCTGCATGGATGGTGGAAAGTCTTGCACCTAGCTCGCGGCCAGTTCCAGGTTAGTATCGGCAGTTTAGGGAATGCAAGGTAGTTACCATACTGTTTTTGACAGAAGTCCTAAACCAAGACATTTCTATAAGAAATTTGAGAATTCTAGTGGTTAAGATGGTAAGTTATGCTTGGGCCTGAACGTGTGTACTAGAAAACTTTAGTGCCGACACCCTCCCTGTCCGCCTCATCCCGCCAAACTCTGATGCCAAGTGTCTTGGACTATTAATGGTTAAGAGCAATGAATAGAAAAGCTTCACTCATCATGCTTGGCTAGGTCATGCAGAAGGTTAAACCTAAAAGGTAAAACATTAAGAGGAAGCGCTATAGAAGTGTTTATAAATTTGATGGTTGTATGTATACACTATCTGGCTGTGTTTCTATCTTTCTTAAAGATGTGGGGTGACGCCTAGCACTGTTAAGCTAAAGGTTGGGTTTTTTTGGTTTGGATTTGGACAAATTGAGATTTCATTTCAGCCTGTATTTCACTTTCCTTTTCTTTCCTTTTTTAAGCTTGGACAATGAAAAGTATAGTTTTTTTTCTGCTCAGTTTTACTTGTATGTTTTTTTATAACACTTTTTTGAGTCTTCCAGTAGCAGTGGTTCAAAAATCCTACCATTTTTTTCTACCAAAGATATTACTCCTAGTTAAAATGAAACAGAAACGTGAATTCTAGAAATACGGGGCCAGTCAGTCTCATTTTGGCCAACAATATGTGTGGAGTGTATGTGTGCAAAACATACTTCAAGGCCTGTCCTAATTAACTTAAGCAAAATAAATTGAAATAAATATCCCCAAACTATTTGCAGCAGTTAAATTATATTAATTTAAATGAGATTAAAGCTATAATACGCATAGCTATTTTCATGTGAAGATAAGCTTAAGCAATATTCTTCCTCTGATCCTAGTTCAGAGTAACAACCAGGCCAGAACCCTTCATTTGAGGATTATTATTTCCCTTCTGAATTTCTAATCCCCTCTTTTTTTTTTTTTTTCCCCTCTGCTGGTTAGCTCTATAATTTTTCCAAATATTCCTGTTTGTATGTTATTTACAAATTTGGTTCTGATGCAGTGATCCGTATATGTATTAAGACTCTTAGTTGTGAGAATCATGGAACTGGAACAAATATTCTAAGTAGCTGATTAAGCACAAAATCATAAGAATAGAGGTTGTTAGCCACAGCCTCAGGTAGGAATTTTTGGTTTTGATTGTGCTTGTTAATAGATCTCAAGAGTGGAAAAGACATGAATCATTGGGGAAACGTGAATGAAATGGCACACGTGGCATAGAGTTCAAGTTCGACAGATTAAACCCCAGTTGTATTGCCTGTGTGAAGGTAAAAAAGTCATATTCTGAATCGGCCTGTAAGAGTGAAAGGTCCTTGATATAGTAATAAGAATAGGATTAATTATGGATTTGTGATATTTTGGTATTTTGTCTTTTCAGCAAAATTTGGACAGAGAGAATGTTGACCGAAAGGTGAATAAAATATAGAAAAAAAGATGAGCATCTAGTGATTTTTATCAGTTAAGCAGTTTTCAACAGCTTTAACTCAGTGTTCCAATGAAATTAATAGATTGCTAGATTGCATTATTTAGTAGCAAGGCTTTACTTTGCTACTAAATCCTATCTGGATTTAGTGAAATGTTACGTCCGCTTGAGCTGTTAGCATGGATGTCACTGGGATATCATGTAAATATGTGAAAATGGCTTAAGGAGTAATGTAGTGCAGAATGCTTTAAAATGGATAAATGACTGTATGTTAAAGCTTTGCACAGTCAGATATATGTAGCAAAATAGTTATTGAGTATTTGTTAATCAGCTGAACTTCACCTAAATTGATGGTCATACAAAGTTAACTAAAATTTCTGATTTGGACAAAGAAAAATATGAAAGTTATTCATGAGTCTGTACTGTCACCAGAAGATATAAAGTTGGATGTGCACAGTATGTTTGACTGAAAGGCTAGTTTTACTTTTGTAATTGCAAATATGGTGTGCAAACAGCTGTAGAAGTTTTACACTGCAACATTTTATCCCAAAGAGCTTAATGTAAAGAAATGTGGGCTAGCGTCTGGGTGGGTACAAATTAACCACGTCCCATTAGCTTGCATTTACTTGTGTCAATTTGTAGCTCCTCTAAAGTCATCTTCAGCTTTGCACAGACACCTACTATGTGCACTCAGGTTCTGCCAGACCTGAGAATTTTAAATACCTGTGGCTGAAGCTTTTTAGGCCTCTTGGGGTGGGGGGGGGAGAATATAAAAAGGCACTATGTAGACAGACTGTGTACCAGCTGCTTTGTTTTCCTTTTGCACACTCTTGGTGTCCTACACTTCTGCTTCCTTCTATATTGTTTATTGATCTTACTGAGATGAAAGTTACTGAAAATGCCAGCTGAGTGTTGCAGTTCCCATATTGGAAAAGCAAGCGCATAAGTATTGAGTTGTGAATTCCCATGTTGATATTTAGAAACTTTGACTGCCAATCCCATATTTCAGGAGTTCCTTGAAATTGTTGTAATGAGTTGAACTTAAATGCACAAAACTTCATATGCTACAAAGCAACTTTATTGCATAATAACTTCAGTACAGAAACCTGAGAGAAATAACTCTGGGCTGAGGAATTTGTTTACTCTTCTGACAAAGCCTGTAAAAATTAGTCAACTAGCTACAGTCAAGGGAACTTACCTGACTTTTCAGGCATGACCGATGGATCTCTGCAGTTCCATAACAGCTATACTACCACCTCAGAAAACTTTTAAACTCTTTAGCTTAGACAGCAGATGGACGCAATACTATCTAATTTTCACTGAGTTAGTGCTATGGGATTTCCCCTTTGCTGTTCCTATTAATCCTCTCTGTTTAGTTAAAATTCAGAGAAAGGAGACAAGGACAGTTATCTGACTGTAGAGACAGGCTGGCCACCCAAGAGAGTTTAAAGCTTATAATAACTCTAGTCAATGGGGAGGAACTGGGGAAGTTTAAGTTTCTGCCATTCATGGATTTGAAGCGGCAGTGCTTTAAAACTTAGGCATTACTATTATGCCTTGAAAATCTAGATAGATATTTTCAGTTTTCATGAGACAGTAGAAGTTGCCTGATAGTGAGGGACTGGGAGCCTGAAGGCAATGGCAGATGTGAGATAATGGGAAGTGGTGTTGAAATAGTTCACTAGCATGTAGTCCTGACTTGGACACGCGTAAGCATTCACACAGACACCTCTCAACGAGGGAGAAATATCAAGATTTGGCTCCTGGAAGTCTTTGTATATAATCTTAACATGACTCCATCATGGTAGGCCGCAGCTGTATCTCAATACACTTGTGAGTTTGTAAACTGCTGGTTACTAATGAATCATTTATGCAAAGGGTTTCATTTTTTTCCCTCTGAAAAATGGAGCTGCTAATCTGCTTCAACAAAAAACTTCCCCCCCCCCCCCCCGCCCAAGAATTTGCTTTATTCTGTGGCAGTTAATTCCATGGGATGTTGACCACGACGTGTGTCAAGCGATGATGTTTTTTTCCAGGTGTTCAGCTAGAGGAAGTAGTTTGGAAGTGGGTTTCCAGTTTCCCAGCTATCTGTTAAAGCTTTTTCTTGAAACTGTTTGTTATTTCTGAGGCTTCAGTATATTTCTCACTCAACTATAAGGCTGTAGTATTCAAAGATTTCCCCAAGCCGGGTTGCTGAAAAATCCTTCGATGACAAATTTAAATCAGTACTGCTATGTGTCAGTATAACAGGTGTTTCACCATTAATGTGAGCTGCAATCAGTACCATAAGTATGTCACAGGAGAGAAGTTAATTGTGTATGTTGGAGAAAAAAAATGAGTGAGTATGGGTGATTGTGGACAAAGGCATTTGGAAGCTCTTGTACAGGGGAAGAAAGGCAGAATTACGGTTCATGTTGGAAGATTATAGACTTTCTTTATACCAAGACATGGTATTTTAAATCACATAACAGGTCAGAAGTGAAATGTCTTCTCCCTTACAGTCAGGGATAGTACATTAGCAGGCAATTTTCTAGCTTATGTCGATCATAGTGACAGGGCAGTTTTGAACTAGGTAGATTTGCCAGTGCTCTTCTGCCCAATAGCTGTTGCTGTAATCAGGGTGGAAATTGAGTCCATTTTTTTTGTCTGTTTATGAGTCTGCTCTGTGCAAAAGGGATTCCTGTGCTCTGCCTCAGTTGCAGACCACTTCTCCACCAGAAGCACAGTAGTCTGGCAAGCCAGCAGAAAGGGTGAAAACATAGACAGCAATTGCCAGACCATCACAGTCCATTAATTTTACCCTAATTAGACTTTGGCCTATGATTAATACAGGTCATTGCTCCCTGGTCACGTTGTAGATCATGCTGAATATTGTACAATGACAAGTACAACTCCTCTGAGTCATTTTGACTCCATGGCTTAAACAATCATTGTTTAAACAGGGTAAGGAAACTGTTTATTTTAAATACGTTTCCAAGAAGTCTTAATCCCCTTTTGGGGTAAATGGAAGAGTTTCTGCTATGAGACTACTTTTAACTGTAGAAAGCAGTCAGGTTGAATACTGAAAAGGAAACAGAAAAGATAATTTAAGAGATGTTCTGCTTTCTTAGCAAGTAAAGTGACAAAACTTCTTTGGATTGGGTAGATTTGCTTTCACCCAAGGGCTGGGTGAAACGTCTTTGCAGGTCAAGAGATGAGTCGATCAGGCAAAAAATGTGTTCTCAAGAGAAGACTTTGGACCAGGAGTGCTTAGAAGCAGCCTAGCTCAATGCCTGCACATCCACAAAACTCATCACTGTGGTAGGAGCATCACTGGATAAGAAGGCGGAAATCATTAGCTTAGGGTAGATAATTCATTCACCATACGAGGTAGTGTCATGTGCTCTGTTCTGAGGAGTCATGAACGTTGTTTGGTCATTTCCCTGGAGACTGCCCCAAACATCCAGCTCTTCTGGTTTGCATTGCTGGTCATGGTTATACTTTGTATAACCAGCTAGCATCCACCTGAGCAAGAACTGCAGCCTTGCTGTCACATCCCTCTTCCTTCCTTAGTAAGCATCCCTCTTTCTGTCCTAATTGCAAGTCAGATGTTTTCTTTCTCCATGTTTCATATCACATGGTATAGCTTCAATGGGAGGATCCAGTGCCTGTGTCTCATGAAGGGAAAAGTTGCATGTGAGTGACTTGGGAGATGGCTGTCCTGTAGTTGTGCCTCCTGCTGTCACCACGCAGACCACTGAGCAGCCCTCCAAGTGTCAAGCTTTATCCTGGGGTTTTCAGGGGAACTGAAGTTACCACTGCTTTGCCTGAAAGCGTTTGACTATAAAATGCGGAAATCCTGGAGCTACCTCAGGAGTAGCTAGGCTGTCTGTGCAGCAAGGGCAGGAGCACAGCTGGGACTGACAGTCTCTGTGTACCTTGTTCCTTGTGCTGGTTTTGGCTGGGATAGAGTTAATTTTCTTCATAGTAGTTAGTATGGGGCTGTGTTTTGGATTTGTGCTGGAAACAGTGTTGGTAACACAGGGTTGTTTTAGTTATTGCTGAGCAGTGCTTACACAGAGTCAAGGCCTTTCCTGCTTCTCACACCACCCTACCAGCGAGGAAGCTGGGGGTGCACAAGAAGTTGGGAGGGAACACAGCCGGGACAGATGACCCCAGCTGGCCAAAGGGATATTCCATGCCAAATGACGTCATGCTCAGCGTATAAAGCTGGGGGAAGAAGAAGGAAGTGGGGGACGTTTGGAGTGATGGCATTTGTCTTCCCAAGTAACGGTTACGCGTGATGGAGCCCTGCTTTCCTGGAGATGGCTGAACACCTGCCTGCTGATGGGAAGTGGTGAATGAATTCCTTGTTTAGCTTTGCTTGCGTGTGTGGCTTTTGCTTTACCTATTAAACTGTCTTTATCTCAACCCACGAGTCTTCTCAATTTACCCTCCCAATTCTCTCCCCCATCCCACCGGGGGGGAGTGGGCGAGTGGCTGTGTGGTGCTTAGTTGCCAGCTGGGCAATGTCATTAAGCCATGACATTCCTGTTCATCATTCAAAGCCTTTGGAAAAAGCCCTGCCAAGGAAAACATTATAGTCTCAAACTTAAATGTGTTCTTGGGAAGTCAGAAATCTGTGCTTGAACCCACAGGTTCAATTCCCCACTGCCTCTGAGGAGACCGTTCGGCCTGAGTGACAACTGTAAACCCTGTGCATGGGCTTTTCTTTCAAACCTAAGTCTGCATTTACATGCCTTTTCCTAGTTGGTTGAGTATAACCTATTTGTTTGACAGAAGATGATTCAGTTTGGTCTCTGTTTTGCCAGGAAAAAAATCTTGAACAATAGTAATTCAGGTTGAACCCCCCGAAATTAATGAAATCTGTTGGCTTCACAGTTTTATTTAAAAGACAAAAGATTTATAATTCTGAGTTTCTTTTGTGTTTATATAAGAAACAACATGAGAGGATTAAAAGTTAAGTCACTTCAAGACATAAAGCAAATTAAATTCTTTGCTGACAAAATCACAGCTAAAAATATTTTACAAAACCCAAAAAACCCAAAACCCAAAACCTTTCATGTGTAATCTTAGTAGAGATTATATTCGTGGGAGTTGTTTGTTTACTGGCACCTTCTTTCAGGAGTAATGACTAAATACATAAATGTATGTGTATGTAAGTACAGTTCTGCAACCCCTACTTCTTGTTCCAGGATTGCAGGAGCCTGGCAGGAGCTTCCATAAATGGTGATTGCTCTTCTCTTCAGTTTTAATTACATGTGCATAGATGTAGTATGTCTTCAGAAGTTCACAATTCCCTTCTTGTCGTCAGGTACAGTTATGTGAGAGGCTTTTTGCTCATAGGACCAGATGATAGCTTTCTTGCAGTGATGAGCAAGTGGGAGTAGGAGGAAAAGAGCTCTTTTCACTGTTGAGTCCTACATAATTACATTTACAAGGATGGAATGAGTCAAGGCTAAGTTGTCTGGGCATATATGCATACTTATAGGTTAATATAGGTACAGTAGTTGCATTTCTTAGATCACTTTCTTATTCTTGTTATATAGGTGTTTGCAAGAATATGAAAATTGCATTCATTAATTTGTCAATAATTACTTTCTACCAAAAGGCAAAAAAGTAACAACAGAAAGCTCTCCCCACTATACCTAATTCTAAATACAAAGTACTTGAATAATTTGACCACAGAAGCTGTTCCACTCTCTCATGTACATATATTCTTCATTGCCTTGATATCTCAGGGAATTTTGTTCTTGTGTGGAAGTAAACAAAAATGTTCCGTCTTTGCTATTTTAAGCAACAAGTGGAAACTTTCATGGGTGAAACAAAGAGTTGAAATGTAAACTGAAACAGCTTTCAAGTCGAAGTTCAATTTTGGGGTTATAAACTGCTTTTGTAAGACTTCACTGTAGCTTACTTGTATCAGAAAGAAGCAATGATGATTGCAAAACACGGTTAGCGTTTTCCTGAGGTAACAGGAAGGGGTGAATGCTTGTCTAAGACTGAGGAGCTGGAAACCTTCACTCTTTCATTCAAAGTCTCTGCTGGGTTCTGTGATGGGAACCGAATAATGAAGAAAGCATTTGACTAAAAATTGTAATTGCCTACTGTGTTTTGCCTCATCTTTCCTTCACCTGCTTTTTGGTCTCTTCTAGGTGCTTTGTACATCTAGAGTCTAGAAAACCTGTGGTCTCACCCAAACCTCTCCTTAGGTGCTATTAAGTTCTAAACGTATCCTTTTGTTTATATTTTGAAATTTTTGCAGGATGTTGGCTTTTAAAATATAAACTAACTACTGGTATGCCTCTTCTCAACTCCTATTTTTGATTTGCATTTAACTGAAGGTAAGGTGCCTGCAACTGCACGTCAGGTTTGGTATGCTGCTCTGCCACAGAGGTTACAGCCAACTAGAGATACTAATCAGTGATAGGAGAGTCATAAAACAACCATACAAAGCTCACAATGATCCTGATTTGTCACTTAGGATACTGAATAGCCTTTTCTGGGGTGCCAGTGTAGATCTGTGAGAAGTAAGTTGAACATCCATTTGTTCATCAGGGGATGAATGATGCTGGAATCGATTCAATTGTTGTGCCCAGTCCTTTCCCGGCAGCATGCTCAAGGAAAATATGTGCCGAATTCTTCCTCTATAAGAGCCGATAGAAATTAATGAATTCACATCTATGGAAGCAGGGTCCAATTAAATTTATTATGTTGGACTGAAATTTCTTCCTGATACCTGTATAAAAAACTTCAGAGGAAAAGCTAGTGGCTCTTACTGTCCAGGTATATGAGCATTGTTAGTGCAGCTCCAACTGCTTAAATCTTTCAAGTTTGTAGCATCTGCACAAGAACTGAGATGGAATGGTGGGGTGTTTGGGTTTTTTTTTTTTTTGGTTGGTTGGTTTTTATTTTTGGTTCTTTCTTAGCATTATGTTGAATCAGTCTTAGAGAAGTGTTTAATCTTTTCTAAAGTCATATTTTTACTTCACTGTTTCGAGCTCTGAAACTATGATGGACTACAAGGCAAGAATACTTGGATTAAAGTTGAGTTTATTTTGAGTTTAGGCTTATAGTAGCAGTACTAGAGGAGCCTGAATCAAAACATTCAATTTTTGGAAGACACTCCCACTTCAACATGGTTTGAATTTTCTGTGGCATGGACCTGTTCTCTTAATTCTCTTGTTTCTTCAAGTTCTATTTTAATTAATTACCATTTGGAAAAGTGAAAAGCTGCATCAGGTGAGCTAAAGATTTATTGGCTTAAATTTATTTTTGTGAACAGTGGAATGATTCTTTTGTCTTGCATAGCTGGTTTAAACAATGTTTATTTTTATTATTGGCAGAAACCATTTTGAGTTGGAGCAAATATTAAGTACTATATAATCTGAGCAATATACTTACTGTACAGAGTGTGTCTCAACAAATACTGACAAATGTTGTTTTAATAATACATTCTGATATGTACTTGAGAAATTATTGATACTATTATCATTGCAATAAGGTGGTTCTATGAAATATGTGACATGGGTAATTCTAGGTTTCTATACCTCACTCTAGTTCCCGAACTGGGCTAAATTATACTATAAGCATATTTATGCTAGTCTAGTAAATCCATGTATGTTGAGGAGATGAAATGGTAGCAGGCAGGAGGAATGCTGTTGCTGTAAGCAGACTGGGTATGGTTGAAGCATAAAGCTTTCTGCTACAGCTGAACCTTTAAAGACCTCACTCGCTCCTGAAGCATAGCAGTCCCTGAGGCAATACGTAGCAAATGTAAAAATCTACACATATGCCATATGACAGTTTAGGGTAGGAGGTGGTGCATTTAAACTGCAGGCACGATACAGTTGTCTAAAATGAAATTTTGCTGCTAGTTCAAGGTTAAGGCTCGTCCCTACAAATGACATCAGATATCTGGTTACAAAGAACTGTTTTGAAAAGTATAACTCAAAGTTTCCACCTGTGTAATGGTTCTCACTAACAGGCTCGTGGGTTTTTGGTGCAGTACTGACTGACACCCATGAATGGTGATTTCCATGAAGATACCATTGCGTGTACACTGCTCGGTTCTCTTCCACTCAAATACCTACCTAATGCAAACTGTGTCTTCTTGTAGCCCTACCAAAGCTTCTGTCTATGACATCTGAGAATTTGGCGCACCTTTTTGCATAGTGTGAAGTACCTAGCTTGTTTTTACTGTACAATGTTTTGCATAATTATGCTTCATCGATGTATGAATTTGTTAAACACTATGGAATGCTATGAAAGCATTCAAGCTTTCATATATCTTAAAAAAATGCTAGTTTTAAAAAGCAATTCACGGGTGAGATATTGTAAAGTCAGTGAGATACTTCTGTCCCATTTATGTATGCTATTCTCTTTCTTCTTAAGACTAGATGAAACTGGCTTCAGATAGGTGGTATCATTTGTTAATACACATGAGAAAAGAGCTTGAGATTTTTCCTCAATAATTCCTCACCCGTGCACATCTCTCTTGTTTTGTTACTGTATAGTTATATTGATATCTGTTTCGCTAGAAACTATTTTTACTTGACATGAGTACCACTGTTTTTTCCTCCTTGGCTATGGTAGACTATTTTTGTTTCTTCTATTAAAAGTATAAACAAAGGTTATATAACCATGTGGTAATCTTCTCACATGTACACGCGTCTATCTTAAAATAAATTGTTAGTGTACCTTGCTCTTAATTTTCAATGTTTCTTTCTTGAAAAGCTGGCTTGTTTCAAACTGCGTATTTCCTTAAAAATATGTATACCCATTAATAGAAAAGGTGAATGTAATTTTTGAGAAATTGAATACAGTAAGTTGAAAAGACAGATTTTTTTTTATATATTTTGAAAAAATATATCAGAAAAAATAATTTAAGATTTCTTTTTTAGAAATTTATGCTTTTAGCTTATTGGATTAGTTTCCTGTGAAATAATAAATCACTATGCCGGTTTCAGATATTCATGGGAAAACTTGAAAATACTGATTAGAATCTAAACCTTCAACTAAGACTATGGCCAACATCTAGAACTACCTCTGAAGGGGCCTGTATCAAAAGACAGCAGGTTTGTTTAGTTTGCTTGAAATTATGTTGAAATTTAGTGCTCTTAGAAGTAATTTTAAAGCGATACTTTTGATTTATGGATGATCTTTAAAAGATACATTTAGGAGATGTTTCATTTATTGGATAGAAGGGAAAGGAGATATTTGCAGTTTTTGCTTGTTTAGTTCTTCCAATTGTGTTCATGGTCTAATATAAGTCTAGTCAACTTTTTTGGTCTGAAATACTTATTGGAATAAATGAAATTTATAACTTATTCTGATATTTTGTAGAGGAAGAAATAGACATGTTTAATCAGGAAAAATTGAAATGAATGAGGTCAGTTTAGTTGAGATTGACATTTTAATCTCTGAGTAATTGTGGTCTATTACCAGAGTTGCTGCTATGCCTCCTGTACAGGCTTTTATCCGTATAATGCATCGCAGTTGTTAGCTTGTGTTGTGTCCTGGCTTGTTCAGAAATTAAAGCAGACCCAAAGTAAAATGCCTCTGCCATTTTCTAAAAACTGCTTATTTTGCAAAAGTTAGTAGTTCTTTATTTGGTTTTTAAATTCATCCTGGAGGTGAATTCAACTGTAACTAGTTCAATTAGTCCACTCTGTGCCTATGTAGCGTACTTAAGGCACACTAATGGAAAGTCTGCAAGATAAGGGGCTTAGCTTTCAGCCTTGGGGGGGTGCAGACCCCTATTCGTCCCCAATGTATTTCAGTGTTACCATTCCTTTGAATAATTCTGCTTTATGCCACTATTTTCAGCCTCTAGTGAAAGACTGTATGCAACAGAAAAAAAGAATGCCTGAAGTGCAGCTCGGACAGAATTCAGGAATCTCTGTCTAAAGAAATTTATACCTTGTTAAGTGACAGAAGCTGAAAATGGCTTGATACTCTAATATTTCCACCACTATACAGGAAAAAGTGAAACAGGACGTGGAAGGCTGTATACCCACTAGTACTAAGTGGTTTGGGAAGAGAAGGATAAAAACAATTGTCTGCAGTGAGTGAGTGTGAACTAGAGGGGAAAAAAAAAGGCATTAGGAAGCTTTCTGATTGTTGGCCTTTCTCTGTAAATCGAAGGAGAGCATTTCTTCCCTTGACTCCTTCAGACTTACCAAAGCTTTAGGTGTCCCCAGTCACGCCTGAGACTTCTGATTGCCCTGGTAAGGGCTTAAAAAGAGCTGGCTGAGACTGGCGCTGGGAAGTCAGCCCAGGTTGTGCAGCCAAGAAGGGAAGGAAGGTCACACAAAGGGTAACCATGCGAGGAGCGTGAGGATCACATCATCCGCTTGAGGAGGAAAGACGTAAGATCAGTCCCCTGTAACAGCCTGAAATGTTGAAAGCTATTCCTTTGCTGGGAGGTACCTTACCTGTACTGAATGGAAGGCAGCAGAGGCAGCATGACTTCTGCAGTCCATTGGCCCTTGGTGGGAAGGGAGAAAGCAGCTTCTGTTCCTTGCTTCCAGGACAGGTTATGCGTTATTTCTAGTGAGTCCTAATATAAAATGTGTAAGCGGTCCCGGAAGCAAAGAATGGAAGTTGGGAATGTGCTTAGCACATTACTGCACTAATTACATTATCAATAAAGCATATGCTAAATGGATTAAGAATAGGCTGCCATCTCAAAAGTGGCTCTTCAAAAAGAAGCCCGTCCCTCTCTTCAGGGCTTAAAATAATTTTTGTTAATGATCTAGAAACAAAGATGAAATCATTGACAATTATGCTGTCTACACATTTTATCAAAACAGTAAACAACTATGACAGTGAAATCAAAGGAGTTATACAGCTGAAGCAGCCAATTTCTAAAATTGAGGAAGGCAGACCCCAGTCATGGGGCTGGGAATCAGAGTCTGAAACACTCGGACTTTGAAAGGGCTACTAACCGAATTTGGGTCTCCTAGGTGCTGCTGTAGAAGAAAATGCTAGTGATATTCGTATATTCATTTTTTATATATATATATGAGAATATAAAAAAATATATATAGGAATATATATAAACACCAGTGTGTGTATGTATATATGTGTGTGTGTATGTGTATATATATAAAATAACTGGTGCAGATTGGTGAGGCTGACCCTAGACAGCAAACCCTTTTGGTACTCGTATTGAAAAGAAGTGTTAGGGAAGGAGGAAGAAATGATTGAAAAGAACACATGAACAAGGATTTAGGAGAAATGTCTCTAAATAAAAAAATTCAGAGCTTAGTTTGCTAACTAAATCAAAGATTGGAAGTTAACACAGTAATAGGGCAGAGGCATTTCTCCCCTCTAGTGCTACAGACAGATGCAGGATGACTGAGAGTGAGGTCCAGATTTTAGCATCAGCAGGGACAAGTTACCAGAATCTGTGGAGGTTCTCCAGCCCCCAGCACTCCTCATCAGGCCTCCGTGCTGTGCTGGCAGGTCTGCTCTGGCAAGCTAGCCCTAGCAGAATTAAATACAGCAGAATAAATGATTGAAATGAGATTTGCAACATACAGGAGATCAGAAAAAACCTTTCTGTAAAGATATAGTATCTTCTGGCCTTAAGTCTGATTAAATGTTCTTATACCACAAAGGAATGTTCCTGACGTTTTACAGTTAAATTGACTATTGACTACTGTTGCAATAGGACAAGGGGTAATGGTTTTAAACTAAAAGAGGGCAGATTCAGACTAGATTTAAGGAAGAAATTTTTTACGATGAAGGTGGTGAAACACTGGCACAGGTTGCCCAGAGAGGTGGTGGATGCCCCATCCCTGGAAACATTCAAGGTCAGGTTGGACAGGGCTCTGAGCAACCTGCTCTAGTTGAAGATGTGCCTGCCCACGGCAGGGGGGTTGGACTAGGTGACCTTTAGAGGTCCCTTCCAACACAAACTATTCTATGATTAATTTGTCTATACAGCAATTGTATGATGGCCTTACTAACAAGGTGGTTTTGGTTAAAAAGTAGTTCAGTTGCATTGCGTTGCATTTGGCGTCTTCCCAAATCTGTGTGCCCCCTCCCTCCTGCTTTAACAAACTGTGTAGCAGAAATACCTCTCCATAATGTTTGATTTCTCATTGAATGGTAATGCAAAGGAAGACCGAATGAAGACCCTAGTCTAAACCCTTATTGCCACAGTTCAGAAGCATTGAAGATAATGACATATTAACCTCGGTGTGCTAGTTGTTTTGGAGAACTCTAGGGGAATTATTCTTTCACCTTGCACAATAATCAGATGATGTTTAATTTAAGGTTTCCTTCCAAGAAGCTATGATTAATTTGTATATTAATGCCTAAGTAAGGATTCAAATTGTGTAAGGCTTAAATAATTTCTGTTCACTTAAAGAAGATTCGGTCAAGAAAGATCCCCTGTGCTTTAAGACCACAAAAACATTTTAAAAATTTAATGAGATTTAATTAAAAATACTGATGTTTCAGTTGCTTCTGATATTACCCTAGCAGTAAACTATTCGCCTAAATAATCTTTCAATAATGTTAGTTATTAGTGGTAGTCGTGTGGGGTTTTTGGTGGTGTTCCTTCTCCTCATCACAACAACCCTAAACGGGAGGAGCAGGGCAGGGGGAGAACTGTCTTGGTCTGTATCCACAAGCGATGCCTTTTTTCCCACTGCATATGTACAAATGCTGCCAGGGACACTTCATTCAACCCTGAGCAGCTGGGAATGGCCACTTCCTTACAATTTGTCTGATGAAAGAGATGGAGTTCTTCAAGAAGAAAATCTCTGTTTACTTTACCTTCATCAGTTCCCATTCAGCATCTCTGAATAGATGGCTGGCCTCTAGACAATTGAAAAGAAAACATCAAAATACAGCTGTCTGTCAGCTTTGTGTCCATTATATCATTCAAGTAATTTTTTAAAAAATAAGGAATAAAAAATTAATTCAGGTAACATTAATTCAGTAGCTGTTTTGAGTATGTTAGTACAATAGAAATCCCGTTACACAAAAAGAAGGAAGATTGAGGCTGTTATCTTTCAGCACTGATCACACTGCAACATTGTTAGTAGTCTTCTTTTTATACTCTTCCACCCTGTGGAAGGGAGAAAGATAAAGAGAACGTAAGGCTTGTGTGCCGGTTTGCACCTCATGGTTTTGTTCTATCACTATGCTATTAATCTCTACTTTTTTTTGTGTGTGTGTGTGTCCAGGAAACAGTGTTGTATACTTGTTGAAAGCAGACTTGCATAGGATTTTGAAATTTATCATTTTTTTTCTCTTCTACCTCACATGCAGTGCATTTCCTCAGCTCAGTACATGTGTGTGGACAAAGAACTTACTTTTGCATTATTTTCTGTTCAACAGTTAAGTTGTTTCCTGCTGGTCATTGTCTTAGGTCTTTTATGTGTTTTTTTTCTGGCTGTCTGACTTTCTGACTCTTTGTACCATGAATTCCTTAAAGTTCTTGCATGGTGAAATGCTGAGAGAAATCTTGTAATACCATGGATTTGGATGGTAGTAAGGCAGAACATCAAAATCTCAGAATTTTCTCTCAAGTACTCTGCGTTGCTCCTAGGAAAAACAACTCTCAAACTGAAAGTTTCCACTTGAGTTCTGTGAAGGTGCTTTGAACTGCATTATGCTCCCACCTCCCAAACATTTGCTTCTCCAGTGAACTTCTCAGAACCCAGTTGATCTGTACTTGACTATCTCTGCAAACCTCCTAAGTATTTGTGGCTTCAAAATATTTAGGTCTGTGGCACTGCTGCAGCTGCTATCAACACTTTTTTCCCTTATTTTGTTGTATACCTGCAGTTGGCTATCCCTGCCATCGCCTTCTCACTTATTCTGTAGTTGGTTCAAAAAAAAAATTTTTTTTGGCCTGGTTGTTATGCTAAGTGTCACCCACCTATGGTGCTATACTATCATTTAAAAAAGGAAAAAAACCCAAGGGCAATTCACTCCTCCCTCCTTAGCATAAAAGCCTTTAGTAAATGGGAGGTGAGATGGGCTGGGAGCCAGGAGACTGGGTGCTCTTGTCTCTCCTCTGCAAACTGAGGTTGGTTGTTCTGGGCAGTTCACAGTCCCTGTTGACCCAAGCCTCTGGTCTTATTTTTAATGTTGATGTAACTAGTGTTTTTTATATATTTAACTGATGCTAAACTCAATCATTTTAGTGAGCGTTTGAAACCAGGTTCAAATCTCAGCTGTTTATCACACTTTGATCTCATAATACTTCTGGCATAAACGTGCAAAGTATGTGTTCAGTGGTATCTGTTAACATCTGACTTCCTTAGTAAGGCACTTCAGAGTGCCCTACTTGCTTCAGAGACGAGCAAGTAACTTGGGAACCACAATATTGGACCTGCCATTGTCCTGTGGCAATACAAACAATGTTACAACTAGCAGCACAGAAAGGATGTCTTAAGGGGAAAAAAAAAAAATCCTGTGCTAGCTGTTAGCTATGAGTGTCTTCGGGAGTCCATGGTGCAGCCAGCCGCATACGTCTATTCCTCTTGCAGCTTCTCCATTACCATGGGAGGCAGAGAGAGATCTAAAAGATCATATGTACATATCCTCCTGATCCGCTATATGAAAGGAATAGTGTGGGATGGGCATTTACTATGAAAACTGTAAAAGCATATGCAGTACTCCTGCCTCTGTGCGTTATGCATTTTCTTCTTAGAACTTTGTGAGCACATCTCCTCTCTCCTCATCATGCTACTTGCTATATTAAAGATTTCATAGTAATAGAAGGCTGTATCTATAAACAGATTAGTAATGGATTTTAGTTAAAAAAAAAAATTTTTTTTTGAAGCTTTAGTTCTACTCCTTGATCACTTAGTGCTTTATGCCATATGCTGCTGCATAAAGGCAAGCAGAACTACTGAAAAGGAAGATCTGCAGGAAGGTGGTACCTATTTGTGTTTTGCTGAGCCAATAGCTGTTTGCTAGTGTGAAATTAAGGAAAGAACAACAAATCAGATGTCAGTTTATTACAGAAATATAAGTAATATAACACTCAAAATATTTGTGCTATTAGCTTCATATAAAAACCCAAAGATCTGCTCAATTTTATTTGCATATTTGAGTGATGAAAAATGGGATTGTGAAGCATGCGAGTACAGCCTCTGTAGTGATGCCTGAACATGATGGTGTCTGAGAACCAGTCTGAAAAAAGGAAATCCCAGTTTCCATTTAGGGGGGAAAAATACAGTAAGAATATTCTAGATTTCTGGCAACAGTAATAAACTTCTGAAGTAATGGCATTATCTGATTTTTCAATCCAAAACATGCATGGCATCTAACCCAAGGAAACAAACAGAAGCAAGGCAAAGGAAAAAGTCTTCGGAGGAATCTCCAAAATGCAGTCAGTTTGCTTGAAAGGAGCAGTGTGTAGCATGGGGCAGAGGGGCATGCATACGTGCGTAAGCAGTATTTTCTCTCAGGACAGAGAGACTGGATTTGTAGGGTGGTTACGCTTCTCACAAAACTGAGCAGAAAAGAACATAATGTACCTTTTTTAAAAAAAAAAGGAACAAAAGTATACATATCCTGCAAAATTATTTGTTTAACAAACTACATCCCCTAGTTGGAATAATTTCCTTGAACATGATGGAACATGGGTGTTGCTTATATATTTGACACTGAAACACAAATTGTTAGCTGAAGTTGAAGGTAAAATCTAATCGTATGTGAGCATAAGTAAAAGTGAGGTGGTGTAGTAGCTAAATCGAATTTGTAGTTGACAGAGAAAGCAGTACACTTGATGGGTGAAAGCAGGTGGAGACTACAACAGTGTGAGTATTTACAGCAGTTTAATGCTGGAGAGGACATCAGGAGCCTACTTAGTCCCTCCTCTATTTTCTGGTGACATCTGATTCTATAAGTAGGGATGTTTTATATAAAAGTAAATTTAAAAACAAACAAACAAAAATGAATGAATGCAAGGGCATTGCAGCACAGAGAAAAATAAAACAGTAAATACTCCATGACTGAAGATCACATCAGTTAAACCTTCATAGCTACAAATGATATGCACATAATGGTGAAAGAGGGCCATTTCAAAAGCCAGCAGTCTTAGACCTTAAGAAGGGGCTGGGGGATGAAAGGGCAGCCAAGCAGAAAAAGTGTTAAATATCTTCAGCTCCACTGTAGAGGTAAATTTGAATGCTTTAGGATGGTGCTCTGATCAGGGAGAGTTGCACATAGGGTCACTTTTCTTTGTGACCAGAGGTTTTCCAGAGTTGGTCCCTACTGTGCTGCTGTGGTGAGGCTGTCTGGAGGCTGGGCCCTCAGCAGCACACACGGACCCTTTCCATCCGTCCCGAGGCCGGTCTTCTCGTGTGTGTTGGCTTGACACCTGCATTGCAGTTTCATCCCGGGTGTCCATCTCTGCTTTGCTCTCTGTCACCACTTACTAAAAGAACTATCTGAGACTTGTGGATATAAGACACCAAGCTATGAATACAATTGCAGAGTCATAAACAATGTGTGTATAAACTATCCGGTAAAGGTTGATGTACAGCTCCATTGGTGTGAATTGCAGAAGGACCAGTTATGTCAAACTGAGAATACTTTTTCTCCTACTGGAGAGCTGGAAACTTTGCCACATTGTTAGACTTTCACAAGTTTGCATTTGTGTTATCTGGGAAGAGAGCGAGGGGCAAACTGCAAGTTCCTTCTGTTCTCCTAAAGTAGCAGGTAAGATATTGGCTGCATTGGCTATGTTCCAAAGACCACTGGCAGAAGTCAACAGAAAAATGAGGTATCGATCAATTTCATTACTACTTATTTACTGAAATTTCATCCTAGGTTATCTAGGGTATGAGGAAGGGAGGATGCACTTACTATTTATTTTCTAGAAAAGGCCAAACCAAAGCAATAGCAAGAATGTCTCGTAAGGACTGCAGCAGGCAAACAAGGTAGGAATTGGTGGTGCTATGTGCCCAGAAGTGCTTACCTCAAGGGAACTCTGCAGTTGATCTGTGCCTCTTGACAATAGGTAAAACTAATAATTTGGTTTCGGCTGGGATAGAGTTAATTTTCTTCCTAGTAGCTGGTACAGTGCTGTGGTTTGGATTTAGGATGAGAACAATGTTGATAACACACCGATGTTTTAGTTGTTGCTAGGTAGTGTTTACACTAGTCAAGGACTTCTCAGCTTCCCATGCTCTACCGACTGAGAAGGCTGGAGGTGCACAAGGAGCTGGGAAGGGGCACAGCCAGGACAGCTGACCCAAACTGGCCACAGGGACATTCCATACCATGTGACGTCATGCTCAGTACATAAACTGGGGAAAGCTGGCCAGGGGGGGCCGCTGCTCGGGGACTGGCTGGGCATCGGTCGGCGGGTGGTGAGCAATTGCATTGTGCATCACTTGCTTTGTATATTCTTTTATCATTATTGTTATTTTATTTCAATTATTAAACTGTTTTTATCTCAACCCAGGAGTTTTCTCACTTTTATCCTTCCGATTCTCTCCCCCATGCCACCGGGGTAGGGGGAGTGAGTGAGTGGCTGTGTGGTGCTCAGTTGCCAGCTGAGGTTAAACCACGATATAATTCAATGTAGCTTTCTCTTGGCTTCTTACTGAGTTATGTGAAGAGGGGTTCTGATCTACATTTGCATTAAATAATAGCTGTTATTTCAAAATTATCTCCCAATTGTAGAAACTGAAATTTGTTAAAAAGTGCAGATGTTTTGTATTATGGCTTAATCATTTATTATTTCTTATTGATGATAAATCAAAATTCTTAACATGGGTCCTATTTTAGCCTTGTTAAAGGAAAGGGAAATAAAATATTTTTACCTCAGTTTGTGCATGGTAACTATTGTGGCTTCTGGGGACAGTTCCTAGCTTTTGGATGTGTGTGCATGTCACTTTCCAGACAATCACAAAACCAAGCAGTTGCTTAAGAGAAAAGACTCTTGAGTGTGTATTTCTGGGTGTCTGGTGAGAGAAGCCTGATGTTCACCTGTTGGCATTTGGTAGAAGGATCCACACTGCTTCTGCAGGAATATGGTAGCAAGGTCTATTTGGATGTTGGGGGGGGGGGGGGAACAAAGCAAAAAACAAACTCTGGATTGTCATGTTAAAAACATAACTTATGTGTTTAATATTGATTTTAAAAATGGAGGATATGGATTAATTCATTAGTGTTGGTGATTACATCTCCCTAAACCTTTCCAGCTAGTCATACTTGCTAGCTAGAGTGAGGAACTTTTTCTTGTTGGTCTTCTGATCTAATTGAGCAGATGGCAAAATAACAATATTGATGAAACAATCTGGTGTTTATAAACTAGGTTTTGCTACACTTTCTTTGTAGGACCCAAACATTTGGCCCAAGTACTGTGCCTATTGAGTTACTATAGTTCAGCTCAGCTGCGTTTTTCCTGGAATTTGCAAGGAGCTGAAAGCGTGAACCTGTCTGATGACTGTGGGTTACCTGACCTGCAGCATCTGAGTAAGCCACGAGAAGGCGGATTTATGTCAGAGGTCTTTTGGAATCACTATCCAACCACATCTGACTGCAAATAAATTTCTCTTTTTTAACTCTGTCACGTGGAGTGTTTCTGCCCTGGAGAGCGTGTTGATCCCCTGAGTCACTGTCGTGGTTTAACCTGGCAGGCAGCTAAACACCATGCAGTCATTCACTCACTCCCCCCCGCAGTGGGATGGGGGAGAGAATTGGGGTGGAGGGGGAGGGGAGTAAGATTCATGGGTTGAGATAAAGACAGTTTAATAGGACAGAAAAGGAAGGGAAAATAATAATGATGAAAGAATATACAAAACAAGTGATAATCTTGAATAATTAGAAAATAAAGCTTTGTCTACTTGATTTAAATAGTTGGAATGGCCTATGTCTGTAAGGAAACTCTTGTTTAAGGTTTACTGTTTAAATCTTTAAAATTTATTTTTGCATAGCTTAAAATGCGTCTTGTTAGACTAAATATATAGACTATATATAATCTTAAACTGTAGGAAGATGCAGGTGATTCCACCAATTTAATTCAAACCAGTTTTAATTCATATTTTCAGTAAAAAGGATTTGACTGTCTTTCATTGACAAATCTTATGTGTTTATAGCATGCAGGCAGCAGTTGGGTAGTTGGAAATAGGTGGGTAGTTCTCTGTGTTATAAGTAAAGATTGGAGCTTTCTGCATCTTCAAACTTTGTAGCTAAAATTAAAAACAAAAGACCCTCAAACCTTTCCGTTCTACACTGGAATGGAAGCAGCAGCTGTTGAAATGTTGAGAGTAGGACTTCTGTAATCAGGAGTAGGCAAACATTTGATTGAGCCCCAGAGTGCTTACATATGGGAGAAGGGGAAACCTTGGTACCCATCCTTGCCTGAGGGACCCTAATGTAGTGTCAAGCAATTCCTCTAACCAGGGAGCTATTGCTTGAGGGGCAGCAGACGGGGTGTCACCATACCACCTCTCCTCTCTGCCCCTCACCCCCTCCTTTTTTTTTTTTTTTTTTTTTTACTAGAAATATGTATAGTGCTTGTAAGGTAGTGGGAGGGCTTGGTTTGGTGGATAGTTTGAAGATCTGTGTGGAGTTAAGACAGGAGACTGTTGTTGTTTTGGCATTGTTGGACAACTAAGGCATGTACGGAATTGGAGGTTGGGCATTTAAGGACGTTTGCTTGTGAAAATCTAAATCCCATAGGGGCTCAGGGACTAGGCAGGATATTCGAAGGCGGCTGCTTTCAACCTGTGTACCTGAATTTCTTCTTGTTGTTGATGTGGGCCTACCTACCTCATAGGACTGAGCATAAAAATCTTTCCTAAATGATAGGAAAAGAAGATTGGTTTAAGCATCCTGCTTAAAACAGGTATCCCCTGTGGAGGAACTCTAATGCAAACCAATCTATCATGACGCTTTTTAAGTGTGCTTCAGGGTGTGATAATCATGCTTATTTCAGTAAAAACTATGATGGGTTGCAGAAGTCTGAGGTAATAACTCTGCATAACTTACTAAGGACTTCTTAGGCCTGCACTGTCTTTCTTCCTTACCCCCAGTTCAGTTTGTAACTGTAGATAAAATTAACTGAGGGGGGAAAAAAAAAATCAGTAAAACTTACTATGGTAGTTATTTTTCTAAGGGCTGTTCTTCATATATATTCACTGAAAAGAAAAATTAAAGCTCTACAGAGGCAGAAAAAATACAATATTTAGTGTGAATTCAGATTACATAGTATTTTTAAAGTACGTAAAATAAAAAAAAAAACCCAACCACTAACTCTCTAACCTGGGGAATAGGGCTTAATTCACCATCAGGTTCTTTGGACTCATCAGTGTTTTAAACTTAATGAATAATTTCTTAAATATAAAAAAATAAATTATTTATTTTGAAACCTATTAAGAATATTTTCATTAAATGTAAAGATACAGACCAACTTTACAAGAGTCATATCAAGGTGTGGCAGCATGTAATTGGAAATTGTAATCTGAATATATGAAAAACTTAACCTTCAGTTTCAGTGTTAACAACACAAAGAACTTTATTCAAAAGTCAATTTGGAATAGAATAAAACAGTTTAAAGCAAAGCTAAAAGTTTTTGACTTTGAAAATTTTATGTAACGCGTATCAGCATTTTAAAAATAAAATCATTGAAAATAAATGCCACTTTATGGAGCACTTTAAAATGTTTTTTGTTGGTTTTTTTATTCCGATTACAAATGAACCCACACACACACTTCAAAAACTGTCAAAAAAAGAAATCTTTTGAAATTAAATGCCAGGACAGCGTATGTGACACTTGTGAAGCATTTTGATTTCAATAAAGCAGCATTCTCTGGTGGATAATTATTCGATTGTGGTTTTTTTCCAACTAGCTTTATACTAAAGTGGCTTATTTATGCACTTCTTATTTTTGCACGTTTTATTTTGTATGGCACACTTCCATTTCATCTGAGGAGCTTTATAAAGATTAAGCTTTATAGAGCCCTTTTCTGCAGATATTATCCCCATTACACAGGAAGGTAAGCAAATACAGAGGAAGGTTAATTGAATTGCCCTGCTGCAGTATGTGAGTATTAGAGCTGGAACTACTATTCGAGAATGATTGTTCCCAAGTCAGTATTTTCATCTAATATAGCACAGGAGTCTCTCCTCTGGTATTGTAACCATAGAAAAAAGAAGGGCAGAAAACACAAAGTTAATAAGATCTTAAAATAAAGCTCTAAGGTATTGCTTTTCATCCTGTTAAGACTCTGTTTTCCTCTTTGTGTGTTATTTCCAGTAACAGCCTTCTTTCCTTTGTGCCATACAGGTTAAGATAAATGGGACCAACTGTGGCCAATAGGAACCTTGCTGTTCAATTTGGGGACCAGAGTTTTAGTTGATCATACATCTTGGTTATGTTTTTCTATGTATTTGAATAAGTGGTAAGGCACAGATTTTTAAAGGCCTTTGGAAACTCAGTCTCACAATGAAGATCACTTTAAAACCATTTGTGTGACTTCCGAAGGAGATGGCCTTGTACTCATAGCAATGACTTTGTGGTATTGGCTGTTTAAGCGAGATCACTATCCTGATAAAAGTAAATCCCTGACACTGAAAAGCTGTGCAAGTGATCTGTGACATGTATGGGTGGTTGACTTCTACCAAACTAGTTTATGTATTTGTTACAGCTTTAACTCCTGTTTGGCATTCTTGTTTCACTTAAATCAGGATTGAAAGTTGAGATCTGGTCATGAAGTATATTGCATGATTTTCTGATTTTGGAAGAACTATTTAGTTAAACCCTTTACTTTCTTACTCTAGCTTGAGTTTCTGTGAATCGCTTAGTTTGGCGATCCTGTTGGACTTGTAGTGGAGGTTGAGGTAAGCAGTGCTGGCATGGGGATCATTTAATGCCAAACCCCTCAAATACAAGGTTGTGCAAGGAGGAGAAGCGCAGCAGGGAGGGGGGCTTTGACCCTTTCCTGGAAGGGATCCTCATGCATGCAGTATAGCAGCACCGGCCACAGGTATAGTGCTCCCTTTCACGGAGCCTGTCTAAGGGCAGCCTTTGGGCTTTCAGGGAAGGAGGGGGAAGCTCGTTAGCGATTGAGAAGAGAATGTGCTCAAGATCTGCTTTCTCCCTGTGCTCTTGGAGCTGCACAGCACTCTCTCTGCTGACGGAAAGCAAGGCTATGGATACGTTGCACCCTTTGCAGTAGTGATTCCTTTGTAGTTCTGTGTTTCAGCTGCTCATTATCCTGAGCATTTAGCACAGATGTGTTTATGGAAAATTTAAGACTTTTATGTGGTAGTGGAGAGGCAACAACCTCTCTTCCTTCAGGAGGGTGTTTTAACAAGAAGCATTTTTTTACGTCAAAGCAAATGTCCAACTCCTTTATTACTTTTCTGGGACTGTTTTTAGGTTATTGTAACTTGGTTTTAAACTGCATGTCAAAAAATGATATACCACAGCATCTGTAAAATGTTCTGGGGACCTTGGCAAATACCTGATAGTTTAGGTCCATGTCCAGATACTGGGTCCTATCCCAAAAATCGTTTTGTGATAAATGGATGAAAACTGCTGGCAGGTAAGCATGCAAAGAAAAAAGAATTCAAGATTAATTGGTTTTGTTAATCTTGAGAACTGTCTCTTTAGTAGATTTCTTTTATGAAAAATGTTGCCGGAGCTCCTGTTGCAGATAAACTTGCTTACTTGGGACTACAGTTTTAATGCAGGAGCAAAATTTATGTGCTTCCTTTTTCTTGCTGAAACTTTTAGAAATATAACAAAGCTGTAATATTTTTGTCCTTTCTCTAAAAAAGCTGAAGAGACAACAGAGTCCAAATGCATTTGATTACTGTATGGGTATTATAAAGTAGACTAACTTGTCTCCATGAGAGGGAGATATCCAAGGCTCTTTGCCTTGCCTTCTAGGGAAAAAATAAGGAAAACATCTTTCTGTACAAACATGGCGACTCTATGTACTAGGGAATAAGGGAACATACTTTGCCATTGACAAGCTGCAAGTTCAGGATCTTATTTACACTATGGTAGGGTGTTTGTCTGCATCTATAATTCTCCTCTTGAAAGTTTGACTTTTTTTGCGCAAAGATTTTCAATGTCTGCAGCCAGGAGCAGTTCTATTATTCCCTGGCAATGGGAATACTAGACCTCTGTGAATTTTTTCTAGTTTTGCATGCATCTGTGGCAACGATGCACAATACCAGTTGAATGTTCATTGTTAAGGATACAGAAAAACAAAAGTGTATTGAGATACTATGAAACACTCTGGGAAGTATTAACTTTTAAAATCAGCTTATTGAAACTCCACAGCTTATTCCTAACGAGTGCTGTTGAACTGTGTTTTGAGGGCTGTGGTAGAGCTGGGCCATCACATGAAACCACAGCTATTAGGCCCTTCTGTTATGTTATAATACTGGTAACTTTTTCTGCTCTGTAGAAGCCACCTCTGGTCTTAGCTGTATTTCTCTGGTTTTTGGGAAGCTTCAAGTAAAGGATTGCTGCGACAATTCTCTACTCTCCTGCAAGATGAGTTTTATTGATCCACACTGAAGGAGGTGGGGTAAGCAACCTGGTTGTTCCTTACAAACCATTTCTGGAGTAAAGGCAGGCACTAGTGTTGGTCGTTGTGGGCACTGTACCACAGCACCTGCTGTACATTGATGTCTCTGTAGCAGCTGGTGAACTTTTCTGGTTCAAAGTTTCAGAGAAGAATTTAGAGACTTACATAATTCTTTTTACCATTAAGCTCAATAGGGCCTAGCCAATTTTCTAGAAGTCCAAGGCCTGCATTTATGTTTGAGGTACACTTTTCCCTTGCCTCCCCTTTTCTCCCACATTGATTCCAGTGACTGGTGTAAATGCCTTCAAAGGGAGGGAGAGAGCTGCACTGAGAAATGTAGGGACCATTTGTGTCCTGCAGTGTTTCCCCAAGAAAACACAGACCTATCTGTCCTGTACATACCGCACAATAGAGAGAAACAGGATTGGTGTTACAACCATCTTTGAGTTGCTGGTCAGCACTTCCCATAAATAATATAAAATTAGGAGAGGTGTATAAGTTTCCTGTTTATGAGAAAGAGATCACTAACAGCTTGCTATTTTTGTCTGATCTTTGACTAAAATTTTGCAGTTCTCTCTGAAGAAATATATTGGGGAAAAAATATTAATGGAAAACTCCAAAACAAACCTGTCTGACTTTAAAGAATGAGGCACAAAGACCATACTGCGTGCAATAGCTAGGTGTGCACGAACCATCCATTCTCTCTACCCAAAAGGAGTTATCTGCTATCAGGAAGGCCATCGTATTTTGAGAATGAAATTGTGAAGTAGTTTAAAAACACAAGACAAATATAAACAAGATAAATGACTCCGTTAGGCTATTTGTGAAATAATACTTGGGAGGTATGCTGCTGTGCAGTTAAAACTGTGTCCTCATAGATCTGGAAAAGTTGCAAATGTTGGAGGGGAAAGCTTTCTTTTCCTTCTGCAAGCCCCAGGAAAGGGCTGAGGCACCAATCTTGCTTGTGGTTACCTGTCTGGTCCTTGGGCTCAGCCCCGGTTGCAAACTGCTGCAGGGTGCCTGGGCAGCAGGGAGAGGCTGGGGTATGGGGAAACCCAGCAGGCAGATCATCCTCTTCTCCATCTGCCCACCTCTGCTGCAGCCATGATCTTTACTAGCCAGGCATTCC
>NW_008825216.1:993863-994422 GCF_000699105.1 Pygoscelis adeliae | reverse complement strand
TAACCAAGAGGGCTGGAGTTACTCCCGACTTTTTGGGCAGTCTGCTTTCTCCTTCCCACCTCAAGCTGCTATCAGTGGTGCCACGATATCCTGGAAGCACCTTCAGGCACATCCAGAGTAGGATGAGATCAACCTGGGGAGGGGAAAGGGCCTTGGAAAAGCTCTGTCAAGTCTGATGGGAAGGGTGGGAGGGAGGGAAACACGAGGCCCTGCCTAGCGCTGTGTTGCTTGTTCTTGGTTTCCAGGGCTGGAAATTGGGAAATAATACCTGAAGTTGAAGGGTTTGGGTGTTTTCATTCAGGGTCTGTTGGACTGCAGCGTTCACTTTCTGGTTCCTTGGAGAAAGCTCCCTTTTGGCTGAGCCTGTCTGTAAATACTGACCCATTGCTTTTGTTGGGGGATGGTTGGGTGGGGTGCCCACAGGAGCAGAGCTGTGCTGATCAGTGATCTCACCTTAGATGTGTTTACTAAGCAGGCTGGGCATGGCAGGTGGTTAGTGCTTCCTCTCCTGCTCATGACAGCTGGCAGCACATGGCAGGGCAGCTGCTTGACACCTTGG
>NW_008825216.1:945823-993842 GCF_000699105.1 Pygoscelis adeliae | reverse complement strand
AGCTGCCTTTCTTTGTATGATGGCTGACATTGCTGTTTGCTTCTTCACTTTTCCTGCCCACCCTGGATTGATCTAGCCGGTCCGAGCCGAGGCCTCAGCGCCCTGAACAGGGCCTGGCCCGCAGGTGGGCTTTGCTCTGAGGTGTGCAGGAGAAAGTCTTCTGACCTGCAGGTGCCCCCAGGAGGAGGAGGGGGAAAAAAACCCAAGTTTTGAATCCTCTTTGTACTGGATAGCATTCCCCCCCTCACCCCCATTGTTCTGTGTGTTCGGGTCACCCTGTGTCCGGCAGCTTGCCCTCAGTGTCAGAGCAGAGGCCATGGGGCACAACCGTCCCTTTTACAGGCAGCGGAGCTGACCCAGAATGAGCACTGCAGCTTCTCTGCTTAAGAGCTGAAGTCTGATGTGTCTGAATAATAAATCCCAAGAAGAGTCTCATGTACTTCAATGGAAAACAGCTTGGACATCTTCCCCGCGCCCCCCTCCCTTTACATTATAATCCCTTTGGCCATGTGCTTTTTCTTTCTTTCTTATCTTTTTTCCCCTCCCTCTATTTTTCTCTTTCCTGCTTTTTCTTTTGCATACTGGCAGCAAAACTACTTTAAAAAAAAAAAAAATTATTTCTTAAATGACTGGTTGCAGAGCCTGTGCAGGCACACAGGCCAGCGGGGAGCCCTTTGGAGGAGCCCAGCCCCATCGGCTTCGGGTGGGAGGAGATGCCTGTGCCTGGTGTGGAGGCAGAGCCTAGTGAAGAGGGGTGGGCTGTGAGCCAGCTGTCCCCTTGCACCAACACCCCCTCAGCTTCGGCCACCTTGGAGGGTTCTCCCCCAGGCAGGAGCTGGATGTGATCTAGGAAGAAGTGGGTCGGGGTCTCTGCAGCACCTGCGAGCGAGGTGGGGTGTCCAACAGCCAGGGCGGGTGCTGTGGCCTTTCCCTGCTTTCTCTGCCCTGGGAGGTGAGGCACAAGCAACAGCGTGTCCTTACGCGTTCCCTTCTGTAGCCTTTTTCCTCCTACCCTGCCTCATCAATTTAATCTGCACCTGTAAGGTGTTTCCAAAGACTTGTGGTAATGTACTTCTTGTTTTGAGGGAAGAAAGAAACATTTTTTTCCTTCAGTTGTGTATAGAGAACCTAAGCATAAATACCTGCTCATTTTGGAGTCCCAGGCTCCAAAATTCAGGGGTTCAGGGTGCCAAGAGGGTTGCTAACTATAATTGAAGCTATGCACTTGTTGTTGTACCAGCTGCTCCAGTATCCTGAATTCTTGGAGCTAGTCTAACATCAGCTAGCATTAGCAACTCTCTTACTTACCTGAGAACTTAGCTAGTTTTATTTTCTACCTTTTTTTTTTTTTTTTTTCCTTCCAAAGGATCACAGATTGAGCTTCTGCAGGCTGGTAGGTTTCTTCAGTGGCTCCTTCCGTTGCTCCAGTATTACAAATGAGGACCTGAAGCACAAAATGATAAACATCCACAATTTTTAGATTTCAAATGCATAGTTACCTTGGTGCTTCTAGTGCTGAGTACTCTACATGGGCTTTATTTAAAGGACTTATTTTATCTGCTATTGAGTGTTGTATGTGTCTGGAAATCCAACAACGTAAGGTTGTCAGGGATTATTTTTCCTTTTCTAACTTGTAGAATACAACAGTATCAGAATTTAAGCTTAATTTTAGAATACCTGAACATACACTGAGCGTTATTGTTTTCTAGGTTTCGGATATAAATAAACTATTTTTCTATTATTTTTCTACAGGTTTCACAACCTGTAGAGGTGGTCAAATTTAACTAAATTTACAGCTAATCCATGTTCAAGAATTAAATTGAAACTTTGGATTACTGATTTTTTTTTTTAATAATTAGACTATTACTACAGGTAAACTAAACTATTGTTTTCAATAACTGAACTAATTCTAATTTTAGTAACTAAAACTAGAAAGTGAAGAGTAAAGAGCTAAACAATATGTAAGGTTTGAAAAAGATCAGTGTTGCTACTTTGTATTGGATTTTAACATGGGTTCTGTTTATTATAACAGTTTGTTACCATAGAAGTATAAACTGAAAGGTAGCAATGATGACTTAGTGTAATATGTTCTATTAAATAAACTTGTCCTGTTAGCGCTGCATGCAAGGCTTTATTTACATTACAGTAAGCTGTTTTCTGCTGCATTTACAATTCTGCTGTACAAATAAATTAAAGGATCTCATGACGGTATGATTTACTTTCTCCCCGCAAACTGAAAGATGTTAATATTTTTAAGCATATTTGCTTGGAAGTGGTTACATTAAATTTTCTGTTGGGGCACCATCAAACCTACCATCTAAGAAAGGAAATAGATGAAAGTCGGTCTTATCTTCTTGTTCCTATACTTAAAGGATGGGCAAATATTAAATATTGTATTTAGAATTCAATGCTATTGCAAACAATATTGAATAACCTTTTAAAATATATTCCTGTCCTGCAATAACAGATGAACAGCCACAAAATGAAATAAATTAAAAAAGCCAGTGCAATCACACACAAAGCTTTCACTGTTTGATCTTCTATGTTGTACACGTGTACTCTTTCGGAAATCAGTGAATTTATGCTTCAGCTTTGGTCGAGCTGAACAGGTGCGGCTGAGTGAATGATTTGTCCTGTAATATTGGTGGTGGTGGTGATAGATAAGCTGTGAGGGAAAAACTGAATTTGAAGTTCCAGTACCAGGATAATTTGCAGGGCTGATAAACTGGGGGGTGAGGGCAGGGAAGTATTTCTGTTTAGATAAAGGAGCAGATTTTGTCTGCGCTCCAGGTACAAAGGCCACGGAACATCACAGTCCAGTCTGTTTTTATATAATATTTTCATTAAGATAAATACTTCCGACATGATAGAGGTATAATTCCTTCTGTGAACATCTGTTCCTTTAATAAAAAAAGTGTCGAGTATGATTTCATTTCATACAAGGATAGAGCTGGTAGAATTAATGTGAAGTATCTTGATATAAGTATTTGGAGCTAAGCTCTTCCTCTTTCTACACTTTTTCACTAAAAGCTGTTTGACAAAACACAGGATAACCTATTCTTTTTGTAAACATTGCCTCCTTTGGTTGCTCAACCTGATGCAGTTCCCATTCGTTAAGAGCTGTTAGCCGGGGTCCTGGGAGGAGAGGGATGCTACTCCCTTCCTGTGCAGGACACCGTGCGGCAAAGTCCCCCCCATGAGGGCACATGCCACCATATTCAACATCATTTGAAGTTATAAACTAACTAAAACATTTACAGGACTTCTAGTTATTTATCTGGCAAATGAAAAAAATATTTGTAAGTAATGCAGCCCTTTTATCTGCAGAAGCTCCCTCACTTACAGAAAATGGTACATACAGGCTTCCACGATGGTATTATGCATTCATACTTTTATTTCCAGTATACATAGGAGTACAAGAGAAATGCCAGCTCTGCTATGCTCAGTTGATTCTGCAGCGATGCTGCTTACATCCGCACTTAGCTTTTTGTGTTCTTCCCAGCTGAACGTGTTTCTCGGTTACAACTTTGTGCATCTGTGGTGTGATGCTGTCTGTTTTAAGGTCCTGTGTGCTGTTCAGTCTGTTTTCAAAGAATTCCCTCCGGTGTTCTGGTTTGGTTTAATGCTTGTAGAAGGCAGCAAAGTGGGTGGGGCTAATGCCCATGGAAACTAAGTGTTGGTATTTGGAAAAACTCTAGATATTGCTATAGTTTTAAATAATTGGGGGAGTGGGAGCAGAAGGGGGCACTACTCTTATGCCCTCTAGCAGATCACTGTGAAAAATGTTACTCTTATTAACTGTTTGCTTACATTTTTCCTTCTCTTATTTTTCATATTTTTCCTGTTCTTTTCCTGGAGCAGTGAGGTGGGGGAATAAACTTGCGATTCTGTAAACTATTTTTCTCAACTGTATACCCTACTTTACACTTAAATGCTGATCCTATGTTTTCTTTTTTCCAGAATGAGCCTCCCATTATGTTTCAATGGAACAAAAACTTGTAAAGAATACTCATAAATAAAAATAAACAAATCTCACAGGAAAACTTAGAAATTATTGAAATGTGATTTAAATGTTTCTAACCTAATGGATCAGCTTTGTCTGAAAGCATGTTAGAAGTATGATGTTGTTTTGATTACTGTAGCAAAGTTATAGTACTGTGAAGTGTTTTTAAAAGAAATATTTTCTAGTTTATATAAAGGCTCTTCTGTAATTAAAAATGGACTGTTTGGCTATGGTAACACATTTTCTCATTTGAGATATCAATTTAGTAGTCATCACTAATATTATATTGAAGGTTTTTTTGCATGAAACAAGTCATGCAAAATCCCTAGGGCTGAATATCAGGTAATAAACAAGTAAACTAACCCACCAAAAAACCAACCAACAAAAGTAAGCAATGATGTGTAATTGAGAAAGAAGCTGCTACTTAGCGTTCCGAGTTGGACGCGATGATGACTTATCTGGGAAATTACAAGTTGTCTGAGAGCAATTGCTGCTGATTTGAGGTTTCATTAGAAAATACTATTATTTTGCCATTTCTGGTGAAGGTGAGCTGAAATGACTTGTGTAATGTGTCTGCAGCTCTGTAAGCTGTAATTTGAATATAAATCAATACTACCTGACCTCTCTTCGTAGTTAACTCTGTCAGTAGGGAACCTAACTGAAAGCAGAACTTGATACTTTATTGCTATTTGGCAAAATATTAATGAAGGCTTTAAGCATTTATCAGATAATGCTTACAAAAGCTCTGAATCTGATAAACACAGAAGAGCAGAAGACTTTGGAAGAGTAATGTAGACAGATTGGCTTTCTTGCATTGAGTCTGTCTGTCTTAAGTCTGTCTGTGTGTCCGTGGACTCCTAGGAGGGCGCAGGGCTACCAGTGGTCCAGGCTATCTCCGAAAGCCCCGGGAGGTGTCTCACTTGCCTTAGGATGTCTTGGGTAACACCAGCTACCTACTCTTAGACAACAGAAACGGCTCCTGGGTGTCTATTTTATTTAACAGACCTACGGACACCTAAATATAAGTGTGGGAATCTCAAAGTGGACCTTGTGCTAGGAGCTTGAAATTTTTCATTACATCATAAAGCAAAAATATCTTGCTTTTTCTTCTCCTTAAAAAACATTGTGCCAGGTCAAGTTCGTTGTCAGTGTTTCTGAATGTGATTACATTTGTATAGATTTATCGCTGGCATTTTTTCCTGATTTTTTTTTTTTCACCTTATTATGAGAAAAATTGGACTGCAGTTTGTCATCCATGTGAAAACACTGAGAAACTCTGACCCAGGGCGTCTCCACCTAGTTCGGAATCCCCCTTATGTACTTTGACATCTACTTGTATAAAGTTTTTTCTTTCACTGCTTAGCTTATGATTTTATACTTTCAGAAGAATTAAAGGGAAGAAACCCATCATTTTTAATTACTTCATTTAATCTCATTGTTATCACTGTTTAAACCATCAGTACTTATATGAAAAGCTTTCTTCTTGCACTGGGATGACTTTAGAATATGTTTTACTTTATCCAAGTTGGGCATATTTCTGTGCATGTGTGTTATTTTTTTCAAAGAGAATTCTTCCATTATCTTGCTCATTTTGTTGCTCTGACCTTTCTGTAGCAGTTTTCCAGCCACATCTCTAATGGAGGCAAGCTTCAGGTCTCCTAGTGTGGGTGGGATCAAAATATACTTATATATGAAGGGTTCCATCTTTATACTTTGTGATGTTTTTATGTGGTTTAAAATTATACTGTCTGTTCTGTAGTCCTGTTGCATACCATTCAAGTTTCATTTCAAATTAATTTCCTCCAGGGCTCTTATTACTGTTGCTTTTCAGCTTTTCCCTGTATACTAAATTATTATGAGGACCCTGAGGTAAGAAAGGCCTGGTAGTGCTAGAAAACAAAAGAGCAGGGAAACAGAGGTCAGTCCTACCTGGGGAGCAAGAAAAGGTTTATGTCACTGGGAAGCTGTTGAAATGCCCAAGACACACAGGCAGGGAGAGCAAGGTTTTTTGCAATTGCTGTAGTTTCTTTCACACCTAAATCACTATTCATTTAAAGACTTTATTGTGAAGAAATAGTCTGGGTTTGTAACATTGCCTTTGAGTGTTGCATAAGTACTGAATATGTAAGTGTTCCATTTGTGTTTTTTTTCTGGAAAAGGCCAAATACAAATACTAGGAAATGTAATAACATTTTTTGGTAGATATTAGCCAATGGACTTCTTCAGTCCAAACAGTATGCATTAAAAAAATCTGTTATTGCTACATAGCTTATTGACATCGTAAATATGTTGTCAGTGTCTGGACAACTACCTATAAAAGCTTTATGGTGTCTATAGATAATGTTAAGATGAAGCGAGATGATAAGGAATTTACCAGACTTTCATTCCACTGTATGAAGGAAATACGGGGGTGGGGGTGGTGTATTTTTTTTTTACACTTTTTAGAAAGTATACACATTTATTTGTAACATTTTAACCTACAAAAGAGAATTTTGGAGAATTCCCTAGGGAGATGCTTACTATCTGAATCCTTCTTCTAACTTTTCTGCCCTTTTCCCTAACTATTAATTCTTGCAGAATATCAGTACCTAATGAAAAGGTAAGACAGTTAATCTATGTAAAGCTGTAAAACTATATTTCTGTCAAAATATCCAAGTTAATCCATGTCCAAAGGTGATTTTAATTTATAAATGTGGTTTTTACTTTGTTATTTACCGTTGAATTCAGTGTTGCGGCTGGTGGCAGAAAGCTCCATGGAGTTCTGCCTGTTTGTCGCTTTCAGTTAATGTTTTGGTTACACTTGGAAAATATCCCTGGATTTGGGTTTGGTCCTATAGGGCACACTGATAGCCCAGGATGCTCCTTTCCTGTGCAGAGAGCAGAAGCAGGGGATATAAGGACTCAAAGAAGAGTGCATGATCTACACTGGGAATTAGTCGGGGAGAAAACAAAAATAAAAAATGTGTTCATCTATAAAATTCCTTGATAGATACTGCAGAGGTTTTCATGTGACTGACTTAAAAATTGCTCCTGTGGCAGCAGCTCAGCAGAGACAGCCTCTGTGCACGTCTGCTGGGCGGGGGTTGGGGCACGCTTTTACCCTTATCACTTTACTGCTTATCACTGCTGTCAGGGAAAGTTATCCTGCGGACTGCATTTGAATCACGGTACAGGTACAGGAGGAAGAAATTTCCTCTGTGGCTTAAGCAGCCTTTTAGATGCTTTGTATAGCACCACTGTCAACATCAGGCTGGGTAGTTCACCTAGATTTTTTTACTTTTTATTGTTCTTAGAGTCACCTTTCCCATTTCTCCTCTCGCTAATCATGTGAAACAGTTTTCAGGAAGGTGCTGCGTGTGGGTGCGATCATCCACAAAGTGCTAGGAGGAACTGTGGGTGGCTGCACTGCTGGCGTCCGCTTCTTGCAGCCCCCAGGGCATGCGGCTGCTGCCGTCCCTGCAGTTACAGATGGGATGCTTCAGAGTTAAGTGGCAAATGCCTGTAAATTTTAATGGGATTTGGCTGCCAGAATCTCTTAGGCCACTTTTAAAATTTTAAGCTGTGGTTGAATGTTTCTTGGGAAGAGGCTTTCCCTAAATACTCATTTCTTATCGGCTGAAGGAAAGTGGGTTTTCATTGCGCTGGTTTTTGAAACTGAAAGAATCAGACTTGACTGGAAATATTTGTTCTACATAAAATATGTAATCGTATAATTCTGAAGGATGATGCTGTCTGTATACTATATACCAGTCTTCTCGAAATTGTTTCTGTTGACATATCTGGTCTGTTCATAATGCCTTTATTTTTTAGTCATATCAAGTGCCCTGGTGTATTATTTTTATACCTCATACTTCATGTAATATTAGGCTGAAGCACTTACCATAAATTTCTGATCTGATACAACAACATATACTCCTATTATTTTCTTTATATAGTCTTTTTCCTTTACATTTACATTCTAGGAAATTGCAGGTGGCATGGAAGAAAGCTCTCCTGTTCATCGCCATGACCTGTGTAAACAGCTAGCAGATAGGCTTTGATATCTGGGTGCAAGTCTAACCTTGCAACAACAACAGGACTAATCAGCCTTAATCCAAGGTTTCAGGCAGGATGGGGAGGTGCTGCAGGGAAAGGTGCGTTTCAGACACATGGGCTAGTGGGAGGCAGGGTAGTGTTCAGGAAGGACAGGTCCCTTCTCCTGTTCATCCTTTCTATTAAGTCCACTGATGATTCAACATAATGAATAAGTAAATACCGAAGCTATATAACGACACTCTTTTTATTAGTAAACTAAACCCACCCAGTTCAGAGGAAGTCAAATTTCAAAATTACTGTTGGGAAAATGATGTCAAATATGACATTCATCTGAAGCAGAACAATTAAGGTTGAGTGGTTTGGGTTTTTTTAACAATTATATAACAAATATATATTATGAAAGTGGTGAAACAGGGAAAGAACAAAGTGGCTGGGTACTGCTTTTGATGATGTGCTAAACTATTAGCCCGATGATAAGGGTGATCAGGCTAGATATAGTAGACTCAGATTCAAGTCAACTTGAACACACAACTCCCCTCTCTGAAGAAAGTGCTCTGTTAACCAGGCTAGAAATAACTCAGAAATAAGGTCTGTTGTGCTGCTCTGTATACCAAACTAAACATTCAGGGGAGCGGGGACTGGAACCAGATGTCTCATTTCCCAAGTGACTAATCTAGCCACCAGGCTAGAGAGTTGCATTTTCTCATTACCCCTCCCTTCCTGCATTTACATACAGTTTATACACAGGAGACAGTTCCAATTGGCTTGTAGCATTAGAAATTATCACACTGGCGTATAAATTTCCACAGGGTGTAATTGGACCATAATTCAAGTGCAGGAGGGAGCCATTAGCCAAAAGGTATTTTGGTAGGTCAAGCACCAAGACCTGCATGGTTCATCATAGAGACAAAGTATTATTTTTTTATTTGCCTTATCTGAGGAATTTTTGTGCCCTTGGGGTTGCCTCAAGGAGCCAAGAGACCTTCAATTCCAGTCTGAACTGAAAAGAATATGAGGAAATGGCCTCCTGAGCTGCATTAGGAGTGCTGCCTGCAGGTTGAGGGAGGTGATCCTTCCCCTCTACTCAGCACTGGTGAGGCCACATCAGCAATGCTGGGTTCAGTTCTGGGCTCCTCAGTACAAGAAAGATGTGGACATACTGGAGCAAGTCCAGCACAGGGCCACAAAGATGACTGGGGGACCGGAGCATCTCCTCTATGAGGAGAGGCTGAGAGAGCTGGGGCTGTACAGCCTGGAGAAGAGAAGGCTCAGGGGGATCTCATCAATGTATACAAATACCTGAAGGGAGGGAATGAAGAGGAGGGAGCCAGACTCTTTTCAGTGGTGCCCCGTGAGAGGCCAAGAGCCAATGAGCACAAACTAAAACATGGGAGTTCATGTCTGAACAACAAGAAACATCTTATTACTGTGAGGGTGAGAGCACTGGCACAGGTTGCCCAGAGAAGTTGCAGAGTCTCCATCCTTGGAGAGATTCAAAACCTTACTGGACAGGGTCCTGGACTACCTGCTTTAGCTGACCTTGCATGAGCAGGGGGCTTGGACTAGATAATCCTCGGAGGCCTCAGTTCTGAGTTCAGTTTTTCTGTGAAATGTGTAGTTCTGTTATCTTCTTTTACTCACAGATACTCATTGACCATATAAACCTCATGTACCTAGGTTTCTTATTCTGTCAGATTAAGATATGAAATCTATTTAAAAAAAAAAACAAAAACACATCAAAAAAACCAAAAACAAAACCCTGAAAAAAGTTACAACAAAAAATGAAGTGTGTCCTTAAATTCATAGGTGACAGAGGCCGATTAGACTGATGATATTAGTGTGATTACATAAAGCACAAGAAACTTTTGGAGTTTATTTAAACTCTGAGGAGTTGTTTGAAATGAGGTTTCCTTAACAAATGCTTATTTTACCTTGTGTTGACTTATACTTGCTTTTGGGATAGGCGATTAGATGGCAGAAGAATCTATCCTTTGAGTCTGAAAACTATATGTGGGTGACTTGAAACATTGCTTACCTTATCTAGACAGAATAATTCTTGGGGGGGAAAAAAAAAAATAAAAAAGAAAATCTTTGAGAAAAGGTAGAAAAAACGTGAAAGCAGTAGGTTCATTTCAGTGTTAACCTGATGACTTCTGAGTCCCAGAATACTGCATTAGTAAGGAGCAGCACGTGCAGATGTGGTCCTTGCCCCCAGCACAAAATCACTGGGAATTTTGGTACATAGTTTGAAGAGGGAAAGCTGTAGTGACTTTTTTTTTCCTGAATCCACTTATCTCCCTGATGTTGGGTGCCACTAAAGCTGCAATTATAAACAAGGCTTCAACAGAGAAAAATGTAAATTAGGTTTCATTAATATATTCAAGGAAAGAGAAGATTTTAATAGATTCCTTTCAAAAATTTAAATGTAAAGTGCATCTTGCTAAAATTCTGAGCCTCCTTGTTCCAGTGTGGTGTTGGGAACCCACTTCTGCTTTGGAGGGTCTTTGGTATGTTCAGGTCTCCGTGATCTGGTCTTCCATGGCTAACTTGAAATGCAACTGGTATCAATGGAAAGGTCCTTCTTTACTTTCAGTTGGAGCTGGATGGTGTCTCTAATGATCATAGGTTTTGCCTGGAAAATGGTAGTACATACGATATTTCCATGTGCTTCTATCTGGTTGAAGTGGCTTGACCCCTCTGAAACTGCAGGTTTTGTCTCTATGTTCAAAACCGGGCAGACTGGGGCTGTGCATGTGTTAAAGGTTTGGGGGTCATCCCTCTCGGCGGTTCCTCCATGGCTCACCTGGCACTTACCACATATGGCTTGTCCCTGTGCACGGTCGCCTCAGTTGTGATGCAGAATGGTTCGCGGGACTGTGCAATGGATATAATAAGGCATGGCTGGAGGCTAAGAATAGACATTTTTACAGAGCTGTCTTCAACCTTCATCACTTCCCTGCCCCGGATCACTGCCTGCCCCCCTGGCCCTGGACGCCTGAATTGGTGTGAGCGCTGCGGCGGACGAGCGGCAGGCAGGCAGGGCTGCCTCATGCCCACACTGCTGCCAGGGAAAAGGGCTCTGCAGCCCGCACATGGAAACGCAGACACTAGGCGTTATATGCCATAGGGAATCATAGAATCATAGAATAGTTTGGGTTGGAAGGGATCTTTAAAGGTCATCTAGTCCAACCCCCCTGCCGTGGGCAGCGACATCTTCAACTAGAGCAGGTTGCTCAGAGCCCTGTCCAACCTGACCTTGAATGTTTCCAGGGATGGGGCATCCACCACCTCTCTGGGCAACCTCTTCCAGTGTTTCACCACCCTCAGCGTAAAAAATTTCTTCCTTATATCTAGTGAATCAAGTGAAAAAATATTGTTGTATTTCTGAATGCGGTTTGCAAGCTGTGTGTATATATTAACTCTGGTCAACAACCGTATTTCTAAAAGTTGTCATTTTAGTCATTTGTACAAAATTTAAATGTCATGCTGTGGAGCCTTGGGTTTTCTGTGACTCTGAATATGTTCCAACACCTTCCCATTTAACTGAGCGATTATTTTTGCCTTTCACAATGGTATTTTCCATTCTTCCAGTGAAGATTTCTGTACTTCATAAAACAGTAGGCCATGGGATTCAGACCAACAACAGAGCAAGGTGTGAGTCCCAAACATCATCTTTCAAATTTCTTTCTTTTCAAATCTCCTCCTCTTCCTCCTCCCATTTTATTAAACTGAATCCTTTGCAATTAGTAGGAAATACAGCCTGGGTAAACTTGACATCATAACTCGCAGACTGAGAAGTCAGTCATGAAGACATACCTTGAAGGGGGTTGGTTAATATTTCATTATAGTAGACAATGATTGTAAGTTTATTGACTCAGTCTGTCAGCCAGTTTATTAGTAAACGAGATAGCACATACTGAAGATCAGAGTGGCAAGTTCTGTCACTTTAAAGTTTTTTATGACATTTAATATTAATTGTAAAAAGAAAAAGCTAAATCCTTACTTATTCTACATTCCAAAAGAGGAATATCCTTATGGCTTTTCTTTTTACCTCCTTTCAATGAATCTGGTCCTTCATTTATCTTGACTGAAGGAAACCAATTGTGTCATTTCAATAGCTGTCAACGAGCAGGCTGGGACAGCATAGTTCCTGCTTATTTACACTTGATGCTTTCATTTCAGTCCTTTATGGTGATTTTTTTTTTAAGTTCATTAATAGTAAACCTAATGAAAAGTTGATTATTTTTTTTAAAGATGAACTGAGAAAGGGAAAAATTATGCATTATATATTTTATTACAAGAAGTTTAGAAACAGGCAAAAGATGTGCATGCATATATGGGGAAGAAAGGGAGTACAGGTGCTAAACTGAAGAAAATTACTATTCTCACCAATTAATTTTGGACTACTACTTAGGCTACCCAGAAGCTGGGTACTGAGGGACTCCCAAGCTTTTAAGTATCAGAGTAAGGAATTTTGATTGCAACAAAGTTTTTTGTTTGTTTTTTTTTTTGTCAATCGTTTTTAATACCTCTATAAAACAAACAATTAAAAAAAGGGAACATTCAAGAGCTGGAATATGTTATATAGTTAATTTATATTGCCTAAATATGTATCATAATTTTACTTTGTAGTAGTAGAAAATAGTGGGCAACTGCTGAACAAGCAGCATAAGCAAGAGGAGAGCTTCTCTATGCTTATATTATCTGTTAGTTGCAAATTATAATAGAATGAACAAAATCAGTAAAATAGCAACATTTGAATTACTGAAGTTTCTCTTTGTAGATTAAGGGAATTGAAAGTGATGGCCCTGTTTGACATCAGTTTGAGTCAATTTCAGCTAATTTCATTTCAGTGGTTGAAAATAGTTTAAGACAATTCCATGTTTTCCTTGAGAAGTTTTTTTTTCCTTTTGTTGTTGATTTTTCCTGCTTCCATGCTCTTGAGAGCTGTTTAATTATTTCCGCTGAAATAATTTATGGTTAAACAGTCTGTTTCTTCACTTTTTTTTTTGATTGATAAGTTTCGACTTTGCTGGAAAGTGTAGATGCAAAAATGAAAATTAGTTTCAGCCTAACCTAATTCAAGATAGTTCCTCCTTTGAATGTGTCCACAGAATTTTATTATAGTTCAACAAGATGTTTGATGGTTTCCTGAGACTCATTTCAACTTCCTTGAACTGCATTTTCCATAAGAGAATGTAGCTTGATATTTTAGTTAATTTTCAACAGCAGCTACTTTTGAACTTAATTTTCAGTTAGTTTAACAAATGGAAATGAAATAATTTGTTATCTGGAATATCAAGGAATATTTATTATTTCAATCAAAAAATTCAGGTTACTTAAATATTTCTAAACTGTATTTCTGTTGTACAAATTTTTTTTTTCAACATACAGAAATGTTACCTCATTAGAAACAGGAATAGTAATGATTTATTCTGCAACCTTGAATAATTGTACAATGGCATTCTGGCTAATTTCCTTTCTAACATTTATTTTCCTGGTAAGCTGCTTTTTCCTTGTTTCTTGAGTGATTTTAATCTTCCCTTAGCAATTGGTGATACCTTCATTCTCCAAGTTGTTCACATGTATGTTTTACTGTCCCTAAGGAGAAAAAGCTGTTCAAGAAATATCCATTGTTAGTAAATCTTGGTTTTGATGTATCCTGAAAAATACAGAAAATGAGTGTCTGCAACTTGTTGGTCCTCCCAAGGGAAGGATTCTTGGAGTTGCTTAACAGCTCCTCTCTCCAGCTGGTCCTTTTCAAACCTCTGCTGCTGTTTATCCCTCAGCGAGGCTGCTTGGACCGTTTGTTCGGTGATACCGGACGTGATCATTGCACTGATAGGGGCTCATGGCTTATCTGAAAACAGGGAAGCCAGGCAGCAGCAAACTCAGCAAACTTCTGAAATCCGCTTCTTTTCTGGAACAGGGGGCTTGTGGAGCTTCTCCTCAATGCAAGGTGCAGCCTGACCTCCTGAAATGCTTTGCCTTGTGTTTTCTCCCTGAAGTCACTTTCAGTCTCTCCTTTGGCATCGTCTATGAGCATACAGATAATTTTTTAAGTGAGTAATTCCATTAGCTTTGGTAGGATAACTTGAATATGTAAAGCTAGACATACTTGAATACTTTATTGAATCAGGGACCAGATTTTTCATAATCTTCTCTTTATTTTTAATCTGAATGAGTGGGTCAGTCTCAGGAACCAGATGTCTTACTTTTAGAGCTCTGCACTTTGTCAGTTTTGATCAGCCCATACTTTTTTTTTTTACACTAACATTTATTTGATGTTTTTTTTTTCTTCCAGTCCACAGAAAATAATGAGATTCTTACTGTGTTAACAGCTCTTTTAAAGAAGGCGTAAGCAATAAACCCACCGAGTGAGCAATAGCTGTATCTCAGCAGTACAGCTTTGGAAAGTCACAAAGTAATTTCTGAATTTCCTTTGCGATAAAGACAACTAATTCTGAGGCTCTTCTTTGTAGGTGCATCTTGCATAGTGAGGTTAAATTACAATAAGTGAGCGAGGTATTTAACATGACTTCTCTATGTTGTGCATGTTAGGGTTCCTGGCATTACTGGAAAATGACATCAGGCTGAGTTAAGTGTTGTATAAAGTATTGAAGAAACTCCTTTTAAGCTTGGCGAGTGGAAGATTCTTAGTGTGCATATTTCCTTGACCTAAGAGATGCCTAAATTGTAATTACAGGGAAATGTCCTCCAAATGGCATTATTTCCAATTATATGCAAATTTTGTTTCCTTTCATACTTTTCCAGAAATTTTTAGAAGCTTTAATATTAGCTTGTTAGCGTTTTGAGGAGGCATAAATATCCTGGAATGTATCCTGGAATAAAGTACGTATTTTCATTCACTTGGTGCTACATGCAGCCTATGCAATGTTAACATTCAGAATCCAACCAATCATTTAGAATTATTCTTAATATTTACAGTTTTCTGTATGAGAAAAGGTTGGTTAGAAGCTATTAAGAGTGAAGTAATTGCCTGAATTTTAGAACATTAGGTTCCATTAAAGCTGCCACAGTAAGCTGGCCGATATTGCATAGCCACAATATTTGTATTTAGAAAAGGAAACATTCACTTTTTAAAAGTGAGAACAAAAGTTGATTAATCTAAAGTGGTGCAGTAGCCAGTGGTCCATTTCTAGTCTTTAATGTGTTTATTTTCATAATATTATTGGGAGATCACAAATCCTAGTAGGACTCCAGCTGTAACATGGATATGAGGTGCAGAGACCATGGCAAAAATTTAAAGATTAATAGGTGCTTAAAACCTATTTCCAGAGATAAATACTTTCGAAATCAAGAACTACCTCATCAAGAACTACCATTTTATAACACATTTTTTTTCCTCTTCAGTTGTTAAGCAAGTGGTAAAAAGCTGGCTCGTTATGTCTTAAATTGACAGAGCAACTTGGAAAAGAAAGAACAAAGAAATGGAAACTTCTGCATACCTATTAGGTCTAATTGCAGGGTATTTTCTGAATTCAAGTTTGTAAGCAATTCAGTGAAAGTTGTGATGCTTTTTATATTGTATTAGTTTCTTAATCAAGATACTGTGTTGTACCAGGTCTTAATAAAAACAAGGTTACAGTGGTAATATACTTAACCAAGTCTATAATCTTATAAATATGTTTGACAAAAATAATGTTCCAAAAACTCATATTGAGTAAACATTAATTGTATTCATTTCCGTCACCACTTTTGATTAATTTATCACTGTTTCTGTTGGTGTCTGGCAAATTCATAATATCTGTAGGTTTTTTGGTTTACTTATTAACCTTGCTAAATATTTGTACCATAGCTTGCTTTCAGTCTTCTGGAAGTGTTGCTGAATTCCAAGTGGCAGTCGAAGTGGTAGAGTACTTCTTGGCCAGATCTTGTAAAATTTTTGAAAGGTAGTAGTTTGAATTTGCTGATTAAAAGTACCAATTTGTAGCTGCTGCTTAGCATTCTTCTTATATATTATTAGACTAGCAAATACATACTAAATAAATATTGCCTGACTTTGAGCTACATATTGGTAACTTTTGCCATTTGTCTATTACTGCTTGTTAAAGTACTAATATTTTATTAAAAAAGTAGTTTTACTTTTCTTCCACATTGTAAAGAATGCCGGATCATGCGTTGTCAGTCAAAGGTTTCTCAGTATGTATGTACAGTAACCCGTATTTACTTCCTGGAGAAGTAGCCTATCATTGGAAAGATTTTTTCAATTATAAATAAAATATTTGATTAAACTTGGTCCTTTTCAGTAGAATTAGTTTTACTCTGAAAATCGGACATCAAATTGATCACATTCTCAAAGATAAAAACATCCACAAGCCCATCCTTTTTCACATCTGCATGAAGGCAACTAGATGATAACAATTCTTTTATCATTTTAATGTATTCTTTATATAGCTTTTCACAGGTTTTCAGGAACAAGTTATAACAGACAGTTTTCCCAGTGTACAACATTAACTCGTAAATACACTAGCTTATTGTTATATCTTTCCTCCTTAGCTAGTTAAAGTTCACATCTATATTTTGTGGAAGTATGGAAAAAATGTATTTTTCACGCAACTTTATTTCTTACACTGATTCTTCCATGAGACTTCTGATAAGAGTAGCCAGGGTTTTATCCATATAACCAGATAGTCACATACCTCTTTAAAAATGTGTTCTAAGGAACAGGCCTGCTGTTCAACCTAATCTTTCATTTGCTATTTCTGTAAAGCACCTCTGAGTGTTTCTTGAGCTTAAAATGGTCGATCCCGTGTGCTGTTGTTTTCTCTCCTTTCTGTATCTTTTCAGGTTTCAGGTCTTTGAGTGTTAGTGTATCTTCCCATGCATTTCTTCATTTTCCTTCTTCAGATTTGAATATAGTTCTTTCCTGTATCTCTAATTCATGCGCTTTCTTCATGCTTTCCCTGTCATTTTAGTGTGGATTTCTCCTAGATTATTCCTTTTGTTAGATTTGTTTTAAGGCTCTGTGATCAATAAATTACATTAAATCTCTTTTATAAAACTCTTTTCCCTTTCTGAGTGCCTGTCATTAATTCAAAAAATGTTCTAAGATATTCTTGCTTATGTATAAACTGTACAATTCTTACTTGTTTTGCATTCTAATAACATTGTCATTGTCCTTTTTGTCACCATTTGGGAGTTTTGCTGAAAGAGTATATTAATGTACTGAATCTTCTGTCTTTAAAATCTGCATTCAAGTCCATTATGAGGCAGAATTAAAATAATTTTGGCAGTCTTAGTCTAGTCTTTTCTTGAATTTCTGTCCCATAATAAAGCATAATGCAGAATAATTGTCCTTTTCTGCTTCAATTGGTTTGAGTGTCAGGGATACTGCAGGTCAAGGCTGAAGTACATAAAAGCTTGCTCAGCACATCACTAGTTTGTCTCACCACATTAAATTTGTCTTAATACTTTTCTTGAGATCATTTAAAGTAAAAAGGAAACATTAAGCTAAGCTCTTCATGAGGAGAAGTACAGGCACAAATCATCCCAGTTTTATGCCAGCATATAAATCCCTGGAACCATGAAAAACAGCATTTTCATCGACCTTTCCTCGGTTTCCACTATGTATTCATCTTTTTGGACTGGATCCTTAAACTGTAACGTTAAACTTGATAACTCAGTTTAGTCATTACATGGCCTGTTAATGATTGCATTGTTTCACATTTGCTCACGTTATTCAGGACTTATAAGTATAAAATATAGATACATTCTTATAATACGAAATATAATACTTAACAGTAATTACTACATTTGCTTTACAATGCAGTAGTCTTGTTTGAATGCCATCGTCTTGGGTAAGTATAAAATGATTAGTCTGTATTGGCAATTCATTTTTACAGCTTTATTATGCACTTCTGTGTAATAAACCAGTTAAGCGTGGCTTGTGTTATCTGAACTCGCAAAGCAAAACAGATCAACCTTTTATTTGTTGGTGACTAATCCCGATGCTTTCTCACTGTTATACTGTACTTATAACATTGCTTTCTAATGATGCAAAGTATAATTACGGCTATCAGAAAATGTTGAAGCCCACTGCAGTTGTTAATGATGGAGACACTCACGTGTTGATGACGTTCATACGACAGGGACAAGTATCTACTAATTTACAAAGAGAGAAAATAAAGAGCCAAGAGGGTAGATGGCATCGTCCAGGTCCTTCCTGTAAGAGTATCTGATTCCCACTCCCACATATGCTGGTGAGGTGATTATTAAAGGAGGAAACGTTATAAACAGTGTGACAGTGTAAATTGCAGCAGTTGTCTTCCCAGTTAAAATACACAGGAAGGAAGCAACACCTGTGCAGAGGACACACTTTTAAAAGCTTCTCTGTTTTATCTCAGGTGGCAGCATCTAATCACGAGGGTTCATTCTTGCATTGTATGCTCTCTTTAGCTTCTGTGCCCTGCCTTTTTTCAGCCCACCTGATTTACCCCCCTCGCTCATATGGGCTAGAATCCTTGACTTTTCATGCCATTCTCTCTTCTGTTTGAAGTGTGGATTTTGGATTTTTTGGGGGAAAGGGATTGGATTTGGATTTTTTTTTTTCCTAGTAAATTCCAGAGACTACTATGCAATTCAGAAATTTCAGTAGCTGAAAAGTAAAAGACTGTTTTATTTTCTTCTATGTTATAAGCCCCTAGAGATTTTTATTACTTTTATGTCCCAAATTATCCTTTTTTTTTTTTCTCCAAATAGGAATATTCATATGACTAAATAGAAATTAAATGTGATTTTCTCCACAATGAAATCTATTTGGTGACAAATATATTTCTCTGACAAAGGTCCAGTGCCATCAAAAGAATGATCTAAATGGATGACTGTAGGCAGTTATGAATGTTATGGTCATTATTAAAATATTACTCAAGAAGAGTAGTGTTAAATGGCTTTCTGGTTGTAAACTTTATTTTCTGGATCTATTTTCTCTTATCACTAAATGAGGTATCTGAAAAGGCCTACACCATGGCTGGCAACCTTAACCTTTTATTAACAAGACTTTAAACAGTTTATTTCCTTGCTGATTTTGCTTTTAATCAGAAAGAAAAATATTCGTATTAGTACTCAAGTTGGCAGCTATGATTATTTTAACTTACTGTGTCTAAGAACAAGTAAAGGGTAACCTGTGACTAAGTAACTCCCTTTATTTATAATAAAAGGGGTTTTATGGTCATTCATGGAAGTATGGGGAATATCTTATGATAGAGCCGATCAGAAAACAAATCACAGATGTGGACCGTATTTTAAATGCACGTTGATTATTCTAACGTTAAGCAAAGAAGGAAGGCCTAGTGTGTGCTGAGCGGTTGACCCTTTTTCTCTCCCCCATCTACAACCAAGCTCTTGTCTCTTTAAGGAAGCCACTGATACTTTAAAGAGCTTTTATAAAGTTAATGTGAATAACTGTCTTTTTGGTTACAAAAAAAGCAACAGAAAAGGAAGGATGTGTTAAGAAAACTGTCGCAGATTAAGTAATTGTCGTCTTTTTATAAAATAATTCTGTAACTTGGGCTCGGTTCCTTCCTCTGCCTGAAAGGTATTTCCTCCCTGGGACAGTGCAGTGACTGTGAGGCTATAGGAAATTTAGGTGTTTTTAAAGGCTGATTACAGTTGGCAGTCCTCTTAATTTCTGCAGGTCATACTGTTCCTGTTATTGCACTCTTCGCAAAGGGGAAAAAAAAAAAGGGTTTTTTTGGGTACGCAAGTGGGAGGAGCAGTTCCAGGGATGTTTGGGCAGGTGTCTCTTGTCTCCTGTGATGGTGAGTGGAGCCTGGATGCTCACAGAGAGCCGATTCCTCATGCCTCTTCCCTGGTGTCAGCGCACATGTTACAGCAGAGGTGCACGGAGGGGGTTGGCAGGCAGCCCCTCTCCGGTTCCTTCTACCGCATGACCACATTGCATGCCCACCCCCCCCTTTTTTTTTTTCCCCTCTTGCTGCCCCCACCCCTTTAATCTTTGCTTCTTATCTGCCTGAGTTTGCCATTTTTCTCTTTGGCTTTTATTGGAATTATTTTTTCCCATTCAGAGGACTTTTGGTTTTAATTCTAGCCTGGCTTAGGTTCAGCCAGACCCTAGTTCAAGGGTTTTTTTGGCTGCTAGGGGTTCCTGAGAACCCCTAGTACGGATAGGGAACAGGCACGCTGTCAGCCCTATCCTGTCTGCATGCCTGCAGGTGATCTCTGTGGCCTGGGGATCAGCCCTGCCCCTGCCTGGAGAAAGCCAGTGCTTTTCAGATCCCAGGAGTTATACATTGAGTCTGCTTTAAAGGTGTTCAAAGGCAGGACTGCATTCCAGAGTTTGTGCATTTGAAAGACATTAACTGGATTTGTCAATCTTAAGAAATACTGCTTGGTTTGTGGGGCTATGTTTTGGTAATAAGCAACCTCATGTGTGAAACGCTGCAGCTCCCTTGCACTCCAGTGAGTCAGGATAGATGTCACTGCAGAGTGGCTAAATATTGTGGGTTTTGGAGCACCTAAGAGTCCGTCGTTACTTATGGCAGGGAGCTGCTGTAAACCATGTAGACGAGTTCATCTTGCATTCAAAGTTGAGAAAAATTATCCCTAGTTGGGCAGGTACCCTAAATTATTATTATTACATTTAAAATAAATTATTACACATTCTCAGGTCAAATCTGCAGTCTCAGAACTGTGGTGGCAACATCACTGCAGTAGATAATGCCTAGGAAAAAATGGCTCAAGTGATTAAAGGCAAATGATTGTCAGAAACTTATAAAGAAGGGAAGGAAAAAAAAGGATGCATACTATTTAGACTAGAATAATATAAATTTGGACTGCAGTGTGTAGATACATTCCTTCAGACAGCTGGGGTGGACACAGTTTTTTATTCTGAAAGAGATACCACAGCCAAAAATGGGAACAGTTGCTTTTTTCCCCCAGAAAAAGAGAAAACCAAATTTTTTTTGCTGTCCTGGTCAAATTGTTTTCTTTTACTTTCTCCAAATTGTATTTTTAACATACAAATGATGTCAGAACAGGTACAATATTTATGTATAATACCAGGACTGATTACATCATTATTAAGAATTATCACCAGTAAGAGATGTGCATGATAATCCAGCATAGATTTAAATGCATGATTCTGTGCCATTCTGTAAGTGTACATACTATGTGAAACCGGGTGCAAGTATGATAACACATCTAACCATTCGTGTCTGTTACGGTGCTGTACAGACATACGTGAAGACGAAGTTAGGTCAGAAGTGTTATGGTATTAGTAGAAACTGTCTGTGAGCTTAGGTCTGAATGTAGACACATTATTCGTTGCGTTTTTTTCATATGCAATGTGCACAGAATAAGAGACTGGGCTTGAAGTTAGGTTTCACCTACACTGTCTGTGATAACATTGTTTGTATTCTCTTTATCAAGGGACTTATTTCAGAAAATGTTAATTCAGAAGATGTTCTTCCAAAGCGAGCCGATTATTCTTTGTTGTTCTCTGAAAAATACAAATGGAGCAGGAAGCCATACATGGTGCTTATTCAGGTGTTGTTACATTTTCCCTTAAAAGACAGAAATTTTAGCCATAGGTCGTTGGTTGGGGCTTTTTTATGTTTGAGATGAAACTGAAAAAGTGTCAGTCATATAAAAACAACAGTTCTTTGTTTTTTCCATCCACAACAATAAACACTAAGTGTTAAAAGATACTGCAGCTCTTATTTGGAATCTTAGCAGCTGCTGTAAACATCCTTTTTGCCTTCCATGTTTTTTTTTTTCTTCTCAAATGTGTGAAGTTTCCTTTTGCAGGAAGAGGGATAATGGCTACCTCGTTTTACCCTAGGACCATCCATATACTTATCCCTTTGAACCGTTTTCCACAGCGTCATGTCTAAAAAAACTTTTCGGTTTGAATAGTTTGTTGTTGTTTTGTGTTTTGGTTTGTTTCTTTCCCTGAAAAAATTCTTCCTTTTTTTCTTGAGGAAATCTAGGTGATCTAGAGTAACTGTTTTCGGTGAACTAGCAATGCACAAGAAATCCGGTGTCAAGTGGTACCCACACCCATGCCTGGCTCTGCTTTTCTAGAGAGTGCTTTAGCAGTGATGCTGAGGCTAGTACTTTTTGGGGGGCATGTATACCCATTATTATACTTTTAGCAGGTGTTTCGGTCTCTTGTTCTGGCCACCAAAGGGACTGGAGTTTATACAGTATCTGAGAAACTTACCTTGGAGAAAGACTTGTCAAAATGGAAACAGTCTTGGCAAATACCCATGCCAACAAATGGATATTTCTGATTAGAGAGACTTTGACTAGTTATAATTGACAGCTGTCTCTTTCTTACAGTTCTGTGTCTTCGAGTGCTGTAGAAAGGGGTGGCAAAATACTAGAAGGGGTTGGTTTACCTTTTATTTCTCTTCTAAGATCACAGTCAGTATCTTCTTAGCACATAAATCTAGCTGAATTTCATTTGCAAGATGGGCATGTGTGCGAGGAAAGATGTGGGCTAGCATGTGATACACTGTGTAAAATGTGTAATGTAATTTTCAGTCTCACTATGCATCAACTTCATTTCCAAAGGTTTTGTTTTCCAGATACATTTTTGAGAGAGGTTTTTCTGACTCAACTATATTTATCTCCAAACTTGACTAAGTTATGCAATTTATTCAGATGATACTCAACTCTGCTTAGGTTTTTGTGACTTTCTTGTGCAAGTTACCTTTATCTTCATGTTTTAAATTAAATGCCAAGGAAAAAACAAATCTCTGGGCAAGATGATTTCCAAACTGAGTTTGGTACTTTTGCTTCAAATTCTTAGTTAAGATTCTCTCTGGATTTTGTTTTAGTATGTTGCCACTTTTCTTTAGGAAAAAAAAGCGTGCCTCATTACAGTTTGCTAGCACACCCCTAGCAATTGTGAAGCTGTGGGCTATTCGAAAGAAAATTCGTGAGAAGCGGTGCCATGTGCTGAATGAGGAGCTGAGTGAACTCCGTCCCATCTCCATCTGGAGAAGCAGCATCCTGCTACCCAGTCAGCGCCTGTAAACTGGCCGTCTCTCAGGGAGACGGCCTGACATCAGCTACCTTGTATTCTGCTGGGAAGTGGGAAGGAGCTGGTGGCCTGGCTGCGTTTCCTTCCTCAGCAGCTTCCTGCAAGAGTTCAAAACTTTCTGTTCCAGTATGTGCCAAATGTAGCTGCCAGCTCTCTCCTGTGAAGCACAAATGTGCAAACAGGAATCCTGAAAATAGTACTTCTGCTTCTGCGTAGTAGGGTTCTTTTGGTTTGTTTTGAGTTAAGAAACTTTTTTCCTCTACTTGCTTTTTGTGCTTCTCTGTATAGTATATATGTTCACTTCTGCAAGTTAGAACGGGGAATGTTCCCCTCCATTCTACTTCATTTGTATGTAATGCCTCGTGAATTTAATTTCCTAGTGAAATTTCTTTCCAAATATGACTTGGAAACACATTTCTTCTCTGCCTTTCATCTTAATACTTCTTCCTAGCTTTGATGTATTTATTGAATTCTGTAATTTTATTGTTTAACACCTGAGGTCATGCTGGAGTACGATTCCTGAGAAGCCCACGGTATAGACATGCACGCTGTTTAAAGCTGCTTAGAAGTTTTCTGAAAACAGACAAACAGCAAATATCTTTTGAAAGTGGAAATTGATTGAGCCTCAACATTTTGTTTTAAATACCTGGGTTGAGAGAACTTCGCCAGTTTGAACGGAGGAGTCTGATGAGAACCTGGCAGTGTCAGGAACTGTGGCTTTCTTCAGACAGACAAAAGCAAAGTTTGGGGAAAAATAAACAAAGGGGGGGAAGCATAATTTTATTATTGAACAGTTAATAATGACAAAGAGAAAAAGAAATCACCATTTCTAGCTCCTTGCTCCTGGTTCCTCAGAAATACAAAAACCCGATGAGAAATTCACTCATGGTTCTGATTCCACGGACCTGGGTCCTCCACAGCAAATAGCTCAAGTGACTCAAAGTCTAATTTTGTGTATGCAAAGCAACTCACATGAAACAGAAGAGAGAAGTGAACACTGTTAAGTAAAGATTAGTATTTGGCATTGAGCCCATACTCCTGAAAGCACCATTTGCCTGATCCCTCTGGGATCAATGGTGAGTACCATCCTAAAGCAGTGGCAAAATATCAATTTAGTCCTAAGATTCTTCAAGCCACAGCAAGGTCTCCAGGAGGAGTTATGGCTTACAGCTGGCTGAATCTCATTCTTAGAGTTACTGTATATCAGAACAGATCAGTGTTCGCTGCAAATGGGTCCCTCGCTTCTGGAAAATGCCAGCAAACTGTAATGTGTCTATTTATTTATGCAGGATATCTTTTGCCTTGATTGTCTACTAAACATCAGGACTAAAGAAAAAAATAATTTACAATACCTGCTTAGACTATAGTTATAGGAAGTGACACCTGACTTTCTCAAAGGCAGGTAGTAACAATACTATTGTTATGGTCCTCCTCCCTGAGAGATGACTTTTCTGCAACACTCCTGGTACATCTATATGCACAGTGTTCTGCCATGTGAAAATAATTGAGTTAACCTTGAATAAGCAGTGTAGCCTTGTAGGGTGTCTGCTCTGCTCAGGTTAAATGCTGCTGCTCAGCAGTGCTAATTGGAGTGTTGCACTAATATTAACTAAACTGCCTTCTTCAAATTGGTGACCTGGCACTTTTGATTCAACTCAATTTTGGTGAGTTTGGACCTTTGGACTTCTGTACAGTTCAAGATATCTTCCAGTTACCATTCTGTGAGAAATAATTAAACATTCAAAATTATGTTCTCTGTATTTTTTCTGTCATCAAGACTATGCCCGTATACATCAGTGGGTTTTTGAAAGATGCAACAGTATTGTGTGCACAAACAAAAACCCCTTAGTAATTTTACGTTTCCTAGTTTTCTTCTTTTGTGTTTCTTGCTATCTACTTCAAATCCTGCTTTAAAAATGTATCTTTTTGACCAGTATGAGAAACAGCTGAGGGGCTGTTAGTCAAATGAGATTTCTTCATCTGATAGAAGAGATTAACAAGAGAAATTCCAATATGTAGTTTTACATATTACATCTTCTAGGAAATGTGTAAGTATGTATTTGACTGGATAAAGCTGCAACATTTTTTGACATTAGATGGAATTTTTAATATATTTACATTGTGTTAATCCTGGATTTATGGTCTAGAACCTGAGCCAAGAGACCAAAGACTAAAACTATCCTCCTCAGGAAGATCTAAAACACTATGAAAACGTAACTTTTATTTTATGTGGCTCTGGGCCAACTTCCTTAGAAAAGTAGATGAAAAAGTTGAGCTTTTTTTTTTCTTTTAAATCCTGGAGATACTAGGAAAAGATATTTTAGGTGTCTTTTCAATGTACTGAGGTGTGAGCGAGAGCTGTGTATTCTAGCTCGACAGCAACTAGAAGTAAGAGAGACACTTAAAGCAAGATAATTATTTTCCTAAAAGTAGTAGAGAGGCTTGGTATCGCACCCATGCTCATACCAAAGAATCCTTCATCCTAAAGATTGTCTTGGAGAAACGTTGATAACTGTCGTGCTATGTATGCAGGGGCCCAGTAACTGTTAGTTCTCTGTGTTCATCCTCTGGGAAGGTATATGATGAAGGCCCTAATAGCTTAAGCCAGGCCACAAAAAGGGTGGTAGATCATAAGTCTGTCTTTCCAAATGCTGTATTAAGGTGTCCTGGTTTCGGCAGGGATAGAGTTAATTTCCTTCCTAGTAGCTGGTACAGTGCTGTGGTTTGGATTTAGGATGGGAACAAAATTGATAACGCACCAATGTTTTAGTTGTTGCTAGGGAATGCTTACACTAGCCAAGGACTTTCTAGTTTTCCATGCTCTACCGACTGAGAAGGCTGGAGGTGCACAAGAAGCTGGGAGGGGGCACAGCCAAACTGGCCAAAGAAACATTCCATACCATGTGACGTCATGCTCAGTACATCAACTGGGGAAAGCTGGCCGGGGGGGGCCGCTGCTCGGGGACTGGCTGGGCATCGGTTGGCGGGTGGTGAGCAATTGTACTGTGCATCACTTGCTTTGTATATTATTATCATATTATTATTATCATTTTATTTCAATTATTAAACTGTTTTTATCTCAACCCACGAGTTTTTCTCACTTGTGCTTTTCCAATTCTCTCCCCCATCCCACCGGGGTGTGGGGGGAGTGAGCGAGCGGCTGCGTGGTGCTTAGTTGCCGACTGAGGTTAAACCACGACATAAGGGCACACTAATTTATGGCACGTAGCATTGTCTAATGGTTCTGCTCATAAATGCAAATCTTTGTTATGGTTTCAGTAGCTTCATCATTTTAGACACTAGCTTCTGCCTCTTTTTGATGCAGCCAGATAATTTGAATTGTACTATTAGCAGGAGAAAATGTTTTCATGCCAAAACCTCTTGCTGATCAGCATCTCTTATATCACCCTTCTACTTTACTGCTGTTCTGTATGTATTTCTGCTGAATCTCGTTAACCTTCTACCTTCGTAATGGCTTACCACTTAATTAAGCTAGCTGGCTGCATATGAACAGAACCAGCGACGATGGATAGCATCTGTACGTAAGTTAAAAATATTTTTACCATAACTCATTAAAGCAGCTACTTAAGTTCATGTTAAGTGTAAGGGGAATGTGGGTGGGAAGGGCTGTGGAAACTGGGTTGGCTTACAGGATGGAATGAAATTATTATACCTCTTCAGAGAAGAACAGTTCCTGTAAAGACTACCATTTTGGGCAATTTAGGGGATTTGTGTAATTTCTTTTGGAGGGGGAGGGGAAAGTTCTTGAAATACTTCATTTACTGAAGATGCAGATGTGTATTATCAACAGGTCCAAAGCTGCTGAAATACTCAATCAGGAAAAAGTGATGTTTAAAATCGGGCTCAGCATTGCCCAGTGGATGTACTTTAGCAAGCTTCACGTTCTCTAGGTCAGTTCTGGTGAAGTTTTAAATTTCTCTTTAGTGCTGCCTTTGTCACATAGAGCTTCCCTTGATCAATACAGCAAGGGCTGGATCAGTGTAGGAGTGCTGCTTCGAAATAAAATTCACAGTTCCTTTGGCTACTTGTGCTATAGAACACGGGGTTTTTTTGGGTTTTGGTTTGTTTTTTATTTTGGTGCAAACACTTGAGTTAAAAATTATGTGATACTTATTTCATCTAGCCTTAGGTCATTACTGATCTGACTTAATTTTGAAACTAATGAGTTTAGTAGAGAATACAATATTTCATAGTTGATCTCTAAAGGTATTCAGTGTCAAAAAGTTTTGGTTTTTTTTTGTTTTAATGTATGGCAATTAACATTTATCAGAAAACTGAAAGAGAAAAGTTCTCTTGTGGAAGGTTCTTCAGTTACTGTGGTATGGTGGATAGCAGGATCTGTGTTATGTGCCCACCTGAGATAGAATTAAAGTCCTAAGGATCATCAGATGGTGGTAAAATTATTTTAATGAGAGGAAAAGAAAAACAGGAAAAAATATTACTTGTGGAGTTTCTATCAATTTGCCCAAAGCAGCAGTGCTTTCTTATTCCCACATAACTACTTTTAAGAGGCTCTTCTGTGTTTAAAATAACATTTATTTTTAAAAGGAATGTTAAGTATTAGACTTTGTTAACACGTGGCATATTTTCCATCTCCTTGCTATAGTGAACTACTGTAGTAATACTGTTTAGTGTTTAGCCTTTACTCTGCTTGAATTAATATAACTACTTTGAAAGGCTTGATAATTACAAGTCCTTCCTTCCAAATTGCAGTTCAGACAAAGATAGTTCATAAATCTTAATGTGTCCTGAATAGTAGAAGGACAGCAATTGTTCATGTGCCAGGACAACTAGGAATAATTTATTTTCCAAGAATCTACCCCCATGTATTCAGTTAAACCCATTCTCTATGAAATTTAAACTGTAAAGCTTCTAGAAGACCTGTGTACCAAAAGACGGCAATCCTTTAGTTGTCGGAGAGGAAACAGAAAGATCATTGAATCACAAACATAAGCATTGTGGAGATTTACAGAAGAGTGCTTTGCTCTGATTAATAAAGTGTCAAGTTGAGCACTAGTTGCAATGTTATCAATTTCATGAGACAGCAATTATAGCAGGCTGACAAAGCTGAAAAGACATAATAAAGTTAACAAAGTTAAGAAAAAACAAGTTCAAAGGATGGAGCAAACTCATCTACACGTGGCTTTGTTTGATACTATTTCCCTGTGGGAGTGTTCAAAGCTAGTAGTCTTGGGACTGACTTGCTTGAGCCTCACTCTTTGTCAGCTCTGCTTCCCCTCCCCCCCTCCCCTCCCCTCAAGGAACAATATTTTTACTTTGCAAAATAAGTTGGCTTAAAAGAATTGGTTATATTTTAAAACTTGTTTAGTAACTAGCAACTTTGCTGAGAATCAAGGCAGCTCTAAGGAGCCCAGCGATCTTAGAAATCTGGCTGCTTAGGTGGATTGACAAATAATACTTTTTAGATGCTATGCTTCATTGATAGTAGGCAGATTCTTTGTTTACATAATTCTATGCTGATAAAATCTAGAAATGGGTAAAAAGCTAAAAACTGCCCTTATCCAGGTTATATATTTGAATTTCTATGAATTTTGATCTGAATAAAATAAAAATTGAATTGCGAATGACTCTTGGATATTATTTCTGTCATTGAGATCTGCTTTTGGTCCTATGCCTTTCCCTGTTCCACGGAAAGAGTCTTGCAGCAGGATTTGTGGCATGGTATTTTCAGTTTTTCTCCTCTGCGCAGAGAAGTGGTTTATAGTTAGAAGACAACGAACACAATGCCAGGCATCTAGCTCCTCTTCAAATGTAACTAAAAGAAAATAAATGATAAAGCTAATTTGATTCTATGTAAATCAGTTTCTTTAAAGAACAAAAGAATGTCTATTGCTTCTTGCGTGGCTTTAGCGTTTGTCTCTTAATGAAAAAATCATGTTGTTCCGCTTCAATATTTCAGTCCTTTCATCCACCACCGGCTGCATACGCATTAGAGTTTGTTGCTGATCAGTGGTGTGGTTTTAATGCAAATTCCCTATTGGTCCCTACTTACTGCCTACTTAGTGTGTGTTGCTTCATTGCCTGGTTTTGACAAGCATGAACTGGTGGCTTCTCAGAGGAAATTAAACCAGAAGTCCCATTTCAGATCCACACCAATGGAGTTTAACCTGGTCTCTTTTCTACATAGGGTAATTACATGATTTGGATTATAAAAATGTTTGAAATCTTAAATCTGGCTTATCATAATTTTTAAGGCAGGTAAAACAGAAAACATAGTGAACTGTGCTTCCTAATTTTCTTTCTTCCCCCCTTGGTAGTTTGCTCTTAAATTAATATTTAAATTAATTGCTTTTTTCCCTGTTTGGCAATTTTATCTTATTCTTACAGCATTTTCCTAGTGCTGAGTTTTGAGGTATTCCCTTTATGTAGAAAGCGCTTCTAAAGAGAATAAAGTTTTCTTTAAAATTCACAATGGTACAGGCAGCAACTTATAATTTTTAAAAAGTATATGTATAATTACCGGGTTGTTGAAACTATTCTAAAGGAAAATTAATTTTTTTCTGCCTATGTATTTTGAAAATTGGAAACTGAAGTTTCAATTTATACTGGTTCAGAAATGACATACATAGTCAGTCTTTTTTGTTAGTGTTTGATTAGTTATAAAGCATATGTAAACTTAAAAATTAATTGTTAGGCTAACCATAGAAGTAAAACAATAACACAGCCATAAAAGAAATCCTTTAAGAAGATAGAACAAGCATCGTTCTTTCCTTTGATTTATGAAAGCAATTGAAATACGCTGCAGTATTATCCTCAACACTTACTATATCTAATGGACAATTAATTTAAGCTTATTTAAGAAAGTGCAGGGAAGAAATGAAAGGGTTGGACTGCCTTTAAGAGAGGATGTGAACATCAAGCATGGTGGATCAGAAATGAATCAGCAATTTGCTATTTAAAGGCAAACATCTTGTGATCTACAGCTTTCAAATGCTTGGAGCTGACACTTCATATAAATGTTGTAAGGGATTTTTGCTAGCGCTGGTTGAAAACCAAAAAGATTGCTTTTAAGACAGCACTTTCAAAATTGTGGTTTTGTTCCAAGGAGGAAACAAAAAATTAAAAGTCTCCATTTCGTCTTGATAAAAGAGAAGATGGATGCACTTTCTCCCTCCTCCTCCTCCTCCCATTCGTCTGCACAGTGGGGTGTGGGGTGCTGGTTGGGACACCCAGCTTCAGTGAAGTCCTTGTTCTGGGCTTTGTGTGGCGAGTCTTGCTCCTCCCTGCTTTGCAAGCCTACATTCTTGATCTTTTGAGTAACATTCTTCATGAAAATATGAGTACAGGGATGCTTTCCAGTGAAGAATGTAAGAGTTCAAAAATTTCCTCTTAGCCTTAGCATATTCAGTCATGTGCTTCCTGTCCCGGTCCATGTTCTGTTGGTGTACTCGGTTGTGGCTTACATGAATTACAGATTTCAGAGTCTTCTCCAAGTTTCTAGCAGACAAATATCTACATCAAGAAAAGAAAATGTCACTATAAAGATGTTTCTGCTGGGAATTACTGGGATGTGGGGTTTTTTGGTGGTGGTTTTTTTTCTTTTTGATTTATGCCTCTTTTCGTCTTCTCTTCTATCCCTGCTGCACTTTGGGTGGAAGAAGCAGTTAGAAACCTTCCACAATTACCCAAGCAGGAGGGGGCATGACTTTAACACATTTGACAGACTGAGCTGGTCTGGTAGTATAAAATAAACAAGTGCAAGTGCGTTTTGGGGTGATGTGCACATCTAACATGAAATCAAGCAAAAGTAAAATAAAACTAGGTTTTCCAAATAGATTGTAACAGTGTGTTTGACAGATGATGTTATTAAAAAAAAAAAAAAAATTACAGTTGGTTTTAGGAGGAGATGGGGAACATTCATACCATTTCTTCACAAAGGACGTCTAACGCAAGAGTCACCTTGTCATCAGAGCAGGTGGGTAGCCTCTCCGCAGCAGCGCTCTGTGCATGCGTTACGCTTCAGTTGCTGTAAACTGACAGCTGAAATGTCACTGTAAGGAAATCGTTCCAGTTCCGACCCGTCTGCTCTCTGAGTGGTGGCATTTTCTAGCACGAGTAAGTCTGCAGGCAACGGCTAGTTTATTGGAATATGCTTTTAGGGCTTTTACCTGTTGTGGCTTTTGTCGGAAGGGAGACAGCACCCTTTATTTCAATAAGCATCGCATGCTTCTCTCTCTCAGCTTTGCAAATATTTTTAAACTGGCTTTGCTAATCTTGCTTATGTCTTTAAGACTGATAGATCCTTTGAGTTCTTTCTAATTGGCTGCCTTTTTGTCTGCAGCTTGTTGGTTCTGTTCTTCCCGTGATAGACTCAGTGTGCTCTACTAAATGTATTTCATGGCAATATCCCATCTGTATGGCCACCTGGCCCTTCCTGTGTCATGGGGGCACCATGACTGCTGAAGCAGTCCCCTACTCAGGCTTCTTCTATGGCTTCTTCTGCTCCCCCCATCAGGCGGCTTCTCCAGTTTTCTTTCGAAGAAGGCCAACTGTGAGTATTTGTTAGTAACAGAGACGTAGCCTTACGCTGTAGGACCTGGGAGAAATTGTTAGCTTCTGGGTCCACGTGTCACCCTAGCTGCATCCTCTCACTTCATGCACCTCTCCTCCTTTTCTCCCTAGGTGCTCAGGCCTAAAGACAAGGGCAAAACTTTCTGAGCAGTCCCCTGGCTGGGCAATGAGGTGCTGGGGTGGCCAGGTATGATGCCGGGGATGTCTTGCAGATCTGGGATGACCAAGGCTGGCAGGGGTCCCTGGGTGACCATGGGCAGGGCATGGTCCTGGGGAAGGCACTACAAAACAGAAGATCCCTCTTTGGATGTTTTTTGGTGTTGGGTGCCAACACCTTGCCATCGCCTGCAGTGGCAGCGGGGGCTCACCCCCCGAGCTGCTGCTCCAGAACCACAGTTTATGTTCACAAAGGCCAGTGTAAACCTGGAGTGAAATGCATGTTGAAGGTCCAAGATAGGTTCTTTCCGACAAAGAGAGTATGTTCCTAGTGCACTTATCTGAAGGCTTGGTTTGGGAATGAGTGACATGTAGGGCTTTCTTCTCCTGTGAATCCCTCCACTAATAATAGTCCTGTTACGCTCTTACCGCATACCACTCTCCTTCTGAATTAAAAAATAAATGTACCAATTCTGAGTGGTACAGTAACAGTTAATCCTAGTAATCGTGAGGGGTTCTGTGTTTTATGTGTAAGCTGCACAGTGTGTTGTGACCGTGTCCTTTATTTAGTTTTGTCATTACTCCACGCCTCAGTAACGTGTACTATGACAAGAAAATACAAGTATGGAAGAATTTAAAACATGGTTTGGTGTAGTCCAGGTGACTGGCACCAGAGTTGTAGGAATGCAGAGAGCTTTTTCTCTCTCTGCCACCAGTTGTTAAGGGGATTTCAAGGAAGTTGATATCTGTTCCTCATTCCCTGCCTGAGATTCACTCCTGAAGATTTATAGATCTCTTATAAAGGGAAACCCTGCTTTCTGACTTCAGGCTGTAACTTCTAGGGAATAAATAATTTCTGTTGTATGAGATATTGAGAGTGTCTCATTATTGAATGTTTAGAGGTTCAAAGAACAAGTTTTGGTGACTAGTGTAGCTTGATTTATGCCTGTCAGTAGAGTAATTAGAAAACTTCTGACAAATTTAGATTCTTTTCCTATTACTAATATTCTCATATTGCAGCATGGAGACAAGTCTACTAGCATAAATCTGTGCAGAAAGAATTACAATGTATTACACATAACAGAAAATGGGAGAAAAATAGGGACAAAAGAAGAAAAGCTTTCTACAAAGCAAGATGATTCAAAATAAAATAGATATGAAATGCAGCATTAAACAGTAAAAATGCAGAAAGCTCCATCTGTTATCCTGTGGTTGTAAGGCTGAACCCTGTCTTGTGTACTGCCTATAACTGTACATCAAACATTATTGATGGCTCTAGATGTTTTCAAGAATGACTGAAAACTGATTCACTATGTTTAATTGCTACTTTACAAATAGCCGAGTACAAAGTAATAATAAAAATGCTGGTCAGATGATGCAGCAACAAGTATGGTATGTGGGATTTTTTGCAAATGAGAAACACCTTTAGGTTTTTATTTTCCTTTGAGACTCAGGAGCCGTTCTTTTTTAATAAGTATTTTTTTTAAATAATTCTGGATTGTAACATCACTTATACTGGCACAAACCTGGAGGAATATACAAGCCTTGGAGCACCTCTCTGGCTTGGTAGGCAGAGATACAGATTCACTGAATAAACTTTTTCCCAAACTCAAATTGTTTTTGATCGCAAAACAAGTATTTTTACCCTTAGTTTTAGTCTTTGAATTCTTAACTGTGACTTCAGCTGCTCCAGCATAAATTGCCATTGTTATGCAAAGGCACCCGGAGGTACTGTAAGTTCCTGCACTGGAATGGAGCAGAGCAGTTTTATGTTTTCTTGGCTTTCTGTCCCTGGAGCTGAGGTCTCCTCCCTGTGGCTTTCTGACAAAAACATGGAAAGTTAAAGGTGATTCGGGATGTGAAGGCTTCCCGTAGCTCTAACAGACATTGCATTTCTGAGATGAAAGTGTTGGGTCCCTTCACTCCCCTCCTTTGCCCATCCTTTTTTTGGTTCATTTCCTTTAGTTCTTTCTGCTATCCTAAACCTAGTTTATTCCAGTTGGACAGCAAAGTAATAAAGCAGAAATGAATCATCCATGCATCTGATGAGATGAAGACATCTTAACATGAAGTTTTATTTTAATTGCCTTTTATGGAGCACAAGGGAATTCTAAATAGCCAAATGAGCTTTCTGTAGATATCTGTGATTAGTAAAACAGGCTGTTCCCAGAAAAAGACAAACCAGGGAAAAGTTGCATTTTGACAATTGAAAAAGGAAAATGATATAAATGAAATCTCATTTTTCATATTATTTGGCTACATGCCAAAGCATTTTAAGTTCTTCAGAATCGATCAACAAGTTTACAGCAGGAAGCAATAATAAACATTTAAAAATATTAATTTAAATTTCCACCTTTTCAGAAGCCAAAATACATGCTGACAAAATGGGAATCCCTGTTAGGGAGATTTGATGAATCCGAATCCAGGTGCAACCTGATTAAACCGGGCTTTTGATATAATTTCTATAACCTAATGGGCTCTCGCAGGCCTGAATCCTCTTCAAAGGTGGAGTATGAAACAGTTAAGGGGCTTTCTCAAGGCCTTGCAGGAATGGTATGTTGAAGCAAGGAATGGATCATCTTCCTGGTGAAAGTCAGTCTGGTACCATAATCACAACGGCATCTGCTGACACCGCTGTCTTTGAAAGCAGATCTCTTCCTGACACTCTCCTGGTATAAACAGGTGACTCCAAGGACAATCGTGACATGTCCAGATTTAATTTAGGTATCTCTAGTCAAGCAATAAACTGAAAAATAGGTAAGTTACCTGTGAGATGTTAACAGATTTCAGAGAAAATTGTACAGCTACAGCTCCCTACCTGGCACAAATTGTAAGGAAAATTTTGCCTCTTAATTATTCATAGGGAAAAAACATCCTTTAAAATACTCACTTTCTCACATGGTATTGAAGAAGAAAGATGTTTTTTCAGTGCTCACTACAGAGCTACACTTTAGAGAATACTTATCTTTTAGAGAAGAAAGATTGTAAAAGCTCTACAATGGAGAAGACAGACATTACTCGTTCAGGCCTAAGAAGGATGAGCAATGCTTAAGCTGAAAATATGTTTGATAATCAGTCTTTCTCAAGAGGGCATTATTCTTCCTGCCTGGAGCTGCGTCTTAGGTTTTGTTTTTTTTTCTCTGTGACCCTTTCCTTTGCCCTTTTCCATACGTGATACCGATGCGCAACCGCTGTGCTAGTACCACTCTTGCCTTCCCTCCGCCTGTATCCTGTTCAGAGCCAGCATTTCAGAGAAAAGAAATATACAAACCATTTATTCATTCATTCATCCCTTTCCTGCCTCCTCCTTGTTTGCAAAATGGGCAGGAAGCTATTTGTGCCTGGTGACTCACCATCAGATTTTACGAGGGGATTATGCTGAACATCACTGATTCACACACTCTTGTGTGCTTCATTGGAGGTCAATGTCTTCGCAGCGTTCCCCTGTAAATACCATACAAGTACCGAGCTGTTGATCTCGAGAGCTTTAAGTCATTTCTGCCTTCCATGGTAGCGGCTGCGCGTCTTTTTCAGAACAGTTGCCAACAGGGGGATGAGGTGATAAATTCTGTCTCTGTATCAAATAGAGAAATTTCCTGACATTCAGTTGGTGTGCGGGTACCTGCTCAGCAGCAGCCTCCTCCCCTCCCCTTCACCCTGAAGCGTGCACTGATTTTTACTCTCCTTAATTCAAAGAGCTGTTGAGATGAACACACAAAATCTGATTAGATATTGTTCACAGCCTTTCACTTTGTAATTCTCCTCCCCTCTTACCACATGGTTGCTTCCTGCCCCTTTATATCTATTCTCGCATTTTCTGTTGCCTTCCTTCAGGGTGCTAATCTTTAAGGTCCCTTAGCTTAAGGAGCTATCAGCTCTTTGAAATCAGGGAGATTCCCACGAATTTAAGAGTTAGGCTACAGAATCCCAGCTGGGGATTTGGCATTTACTTGTTTGTATTTCTCTAACACTTTCTGCCTATTTATGGGCACAGACACACGATGCAGCTGTAGTAAGCTGCGTCTTCAGTAGCATACGGTGAGGTCCAAGAGGCAGTCCTGCAAGCAGTAACACAACTGCCTAATTAACTTTGTTTTCCTGAGCCCTGCCAATGACATAGTACTTAATTTCTTGCAGAATGAGCCACCGTAGAGGTTGTACACAAGATCTTGAAAAGGAAAAGGTCGGTTGAAGGCTTACCAATGATGGAAAACAAGAAGTGTCCCATAGGGTTGATACAAGTTTGAAGAGGTTCTTTGTATTGCAGTCATTTTCAGATTTTAAAAAAGTTAACTTGCTTATTTTACTTTTAAAATGCTTTGAGAGCCTTGGAATATTAAGATAGAAGAGCTGAAAGAAACTTTCCAGACATGAATACAGGTTTCTGCCATCTGACACCCCCAGTCAGTCCTACTGCTTCCTGATTCCCATGCATTGCTCTGCTCCTGCAGGACATTTCCCTTCTGTCTCCACTGGAAATACGGAGCTCATCCGGATCTCGCCAGGAAAGCGAAGATCATCTGGCTTGGAAAGGCTCTTGTATAGACGAGCCCCGCTACCACCAGGCATGCCACTGGATGCTTAGTTTACTTGCTGATGGAGACTGCCAGGATGCCTGTGATGGGATAAGGTGAAGAGCGTTCTCCAAGTCATCCATCCGACCCTGGTTACATGTAGTTTTGGGCAGAGCTCAGTGCAGACACAATCTTCCCTTCTCTCAATATCTAATATCCAGTCAAGATAGTAAGATCCAGTAAGTCTCTATACATAGGAGAATAGTAACAGATAGACAATTCTTCTTCCTTCTTCACAGCAATGGGGTTTTCCCTTTGTGATGTGTTTTCTTACAGAAGAATAAAAATGTGCTTTCTAAGCTCTGTTACGTACCTTTCTCACATACTTGCACAGAAAATTAATCCATTACTAAAATATTGCTATTACCTTTGGCTGTTTTATAGACTAGCATATAAAACAACATCTTTTTTCCCTAATATAGGGATGTTCAATTAGATCTGGAATTTAAAACAGTTTGTTCCATAAGTGAAGAAAATAACTAAGCTTTGTTTCTTGTGGATTTGTTTTCTGACTTATGCCATCTACATCTTCCTATCCCACTCTCTCTGGGTGGACCCGATTCAGAAAGGACGGTGCTAGAACAGAACCGCAGATGTGCCTGGTGCCAGCAGGTGGAATGGCTGCAAGGCAAAACAGATTAAGGCTGAGTGTTTCTTGCCCTTTTTCTTCTAGGCATTCTTTCATTACTAGTGTCTGTTTCGTCCTGAAACTTGTAGAAATCTCACAACTTGGAGACTCACATCTGCATTCCATTTTGGAGAGTTTTCACTGAAAACTGGGAACCGTCCATCCCTGTCCCCCACTGCTCCCCCCGCCTTGTAAAGAGGATGTTTCTTCATTTTGTATTATCATGATTTCATTGTAGCTGATGTTACAAAAGTTGATTAACCTGGCATTAGAACTGCTCATTCAGGTGAACGTATATTTCATTGGAGAGCATCTGAGTGGCAAGGTTTGCTGATGGTGTAAACTTATTTGGGATAGTAAGGGAAACTGTAAAGAATAGCAGAGGGATTTTAGGAGATGGAGGTAATACCATACGCAGAAGCCACCACCACATGTGGCTCAGTGATTTTGTCAAGTGTCTGGAGGCTGGGAAAAAGGTGGGGTATGCTTGGGGATCACTTATGTTACTGCCTGGGCATTTGCTTTTGGCCATTGTTGGAAGGGACGGTCTGAGCTTGTTGGACCCCTTTCTGAGGCAGTGCAGTACCCTTATTCCTACAAGTTTCTGTAAAAGGCAGTGTGTTGAAACAGCTTTTCTGGCTTTTTAAAGCATGACAAAGAACTAAGGAAAGGAAAAGCATGAAAGGAAAGAAAAAACAAACAAACCACCCATGCATAAATTGTATTTGGGAAGAAACAGATATAATATGGAGACTTTACGATGTAGTTCATATTTTATATGAAATAAAATGTATAAGCCTGTATTTCTTATTAAGAGGTCTTCAGCTGTCTCACTTCGGTGGCCTATGCTCTGGTTTATAAAGGAAGATGTTAGCATCTTTGGGAGAATCAAATGTTTTCAGGTCACTGGGCAGGAAAATCTTTAGTTTGGCTGGATGTACAAAGTGAACTTCGGCACAAATTCCACAAGATGAGATTAAAATCATACATTTACAATTACTGTCTTTTAGAAACTTTAGGAGAAACAAAATCTGTTACAAAAATGGTTTGTTTTGCCTGGAAAGAGATGGTCATTAATGTTTGTTTGACTTATCGTGGTCACCAACTAAAATATAAACACGGTTCCCTGTTACCAGAGTGTCTGAGGAATTGCTGGTGAACTCTACTTGGAGGGAAAATTCAGTGTGTTTCAGATCTCGCCCTGTCAGAATTGTCATGTACTGTTGCAATTACAGGTGTAGATAGTATTGATCTTTGTTGATTTAATTGGGATATATTGAAACTAAACTCCACACAGGTAATCAGTCTTTCTCTCTCTCTCTTTTTTTTTTTTCTTTTCCTTTTCTTCCCTCCCCAAGATATCTTACCTGTAGAAGCCAGTCTCGGAGGTAACCCTAGGGTTGTTATGGTTTTGGCATGTACTTCCTCATCAGCTTTGTTCAGGATTGTTGAGTGTCTCATTGTTTTCGTTAATTCATGGGTGATTTGCTGTAAAAGCAAATGTTTTTTTTAGAAAGGAACACACAGTCTTCAGCTCTTCTGTCTCTCTGTGTATTATTGGTACGTTGTTCAATGAAGTTATTAGTGAAATAAGAAATCTACTATCTCATATTAGGGTTTTTCTTCTATAGAAGACTCCTTGGTTTTTTTAGTAGTCCCAGCCAAATTATCCCTTCTGAGGTAGCAATTGTATCACTCAGACTCGTATTACTCTGTTTACCTCTCATACGCTTTCATCCGCCTGATTTTGAACTACAGATTTTAAAACTAAAAAACTGTCTAGTGAAGTCATGATCACTACCAGTAAAAAGTATTAAGACTACCCTTAAACTTATTTTACCATAATGTAATCTACATGTCTTCTCATGTCTCTAGTTTTGTCACATTTACAGTTTATGCCAATAGGATTCAGATGGAGAAAACAGAAGATTTGAACTTGGTCAGCACTGTAATTTTCTTACAGCTAGGCATTGCACGTTTTGGTTGAAAGCTTGATAAGCTTAATGTGATATTTCTATTATTTTGAATGTCTGAAATTTGCTACTGAACTTGAATTTTGATACCGTGGCAATGGATGTTCTATGAGTACCTAAAAGATTTATAGGAATTTCAGATGTATCCTTCTAATAGGGATAGTGGACAATAGGGTTAAGTTTGATGCCCTTCTTCTATATGATCTTCTTTATGCATTATTGATGTACTGTATAGAATGCTGTAGTAGTTGAAATCTCGATTTCCTGTAGCTTACGTGGCTTTTTTTTTGAAGCGAATTGCAAAATGGATGGACACAAAGTACAACAGGCTTTCTGTGAAGAATGTCTGGGAAGAACATTATCCTTCTATTAAGAAAAACAACAGTGGTAGCAAAATACTAATGAAAATGAAACACTAATAAGGCATTTTTAGTTATCGGATTTTTTTTTTTAACAACAACTCCACTCTTTCTTAAAGATAAAAATAACAAAACACAAATCTAAATAAAAAACATGTCCCCCCGTCCTCCCTTATAAGTTATTCTTTGGAAACAAACACACAGATCTGTTTTGAGTGTGTTCAAAACTCAGATTAGTTTTTCAAAATCCTCTAATACGTTAAAAAAGCTTAGAACTGATAAAACAATATGGTTAAGCATCTTCTACGTGAAAAGGATGTCTCGAGTAAAAAATATGTCTTGAACAAAATTTTGGAGTTTTTTAAAAGTTGCAAGTTCCGGGACACCACATGTTCTGGAATGTCCCTGAATGAAGTAGAAATCACTTTTTACATGTAATCTGATTTAAAAAGAAGAAAAAAAAAAAAAAAGAGAGTGCCAATAAATAGATTGTATTTGTTAAATGAAATAAATAAATCAGTTTCTAGTATCCATCAGGGTAAAACAATCATAGCTGCTTTTTTTTATTCCTCCTTACCCTTTTTGATACCAGTTGCAATGCAGGATTACAGTTTTGTACTCTTGTATGACTTGTTAAGAACACAGTTATCCTGTTATTTTGTATAAAGCACAGTTATAAAGTTACATGGTTCTGTGGGTAGCATGAGATAATGATCATTAATAATAAGGGTAGTGGGATAAAGTTGTGACCGCAGAAAAGTATTGTGTTTTAACGAAAGCATCTTTCTTTGTTGATGTTCTGTTGAATTATTCTAATTGTTTTATTATGGGATTTTGAAATAGAATGGAGAAAAAGAATGGTAACCTGTCTTTTAAGCCTTCACCAGCCTTGAAATCATTCTTCTCTCCGATGAGTCAACTGTTAGGTGACAGCAAGTGTTGGATGTTTATGCTCTTCTTCAATAGTTGCCTATTTCAGAGGGCAGAGGGAAAAGTAGGATAGTATCAGTGAATACTTGTGATAGTACATAGCGGTGCTTACCATTCAAACACATTGTTAAATCAGTTTTCTTCGCACACTGCCTGACCTCCTTAATACAGGTAGAAATCTGTCAGCCCGTCCATAGCAGGAGGAGTGAGGCTTTGCTGCTGTGCTCACAGGGATGTTTCTGAGCATGCGGGCCACATGCTGAACTCTTCAAGCCTGGTTACCAGGCGAGGAAATAAAGTCAGCATTTGGGCTGAGTATTCTGGGGTTTCCTCAAAGTATAAATTTGCAATGACTAAAACGTTTTTTCTGGGTCTTTGAAAGCAAAAAAAGTCCATTGGCATAGAAACCTATAGCCCAATCGGTTGAATTAGCAAAGTTATGATCCACTGAGAAGAGAGGTTGAGGAGTTGTTTTATTTTGGCTGTACAAATATTGCCGTCTCTTATGCACAAGCATTTGTAGCTGTTCCATCTACAGAAAAGGTATGGGATAAAGAGGAATTTCAAAGGAAGGTGTTCTACTGAAGTTTATCAAGACTGAAAACTATGATTTCTCTTTCCATTTGTATTTCTAATTCCTATTCTAATGAAACAAAACAAGAATGATATGGTCCTTCAGACATCTAAAGTTTATGGAGTGATTATCCCTCCATATATAGCATGTTCTTGCTTGCCTTTTGGAAGCTTTTTTAATATTTGAAGGTTAGCCTTTAAGTCATAGCTTTTAGAGGTTCAGCATAAGCCTTTAATCTCTCTGTAATGATTTTTGTGTGTAACTTATTCTCCTAATTATTACTAATAAAGATACCACATAGCAAAGTACAGTATATCCTTGTAGTATCAGAATTCTTTCTCTTATTTGTTTATATCTTATTAGCAGAAAAAATACTGCCTGTCTTGCCTTGTTTCCCAAAAAAAGGACCTTCCTAGACACTATAATAGCACAGAGCAAAAGTAATATAGAAAAAGAATATTCAGATTTGGCTAACAACATCTTGGTCAGCGAAGCAGTGTTAATTTTAAGGGAAAGGGTTGCTGATTTTTTCCTCTTTTTTTTTTTTTTTTTGTTGCCTGGGGTTAAGTTACAATAAGAATTATGCTAAAAACAGTAATAAAAATAGGGTTTTAAACGTTGGGTTTTATCACCCATATAAAAATCAGTAATATAACATGACTATCTGGGGTTTGTATGATATGTACGTATGCCTTAATAACAGAAGACATCTGCTGAACTGATTTGCTCAGCAATTTAAAGAGCTGCATATATTGTGAACTGATGGATATTCTCAAAGCCTTTTGAACTTCGTACAACTTATTCATTATAGCAAAATTGCTTGTTCCTTGGCAACTTTGCTATACGGTATTTTCACAGAAAAATAAATGTAATGAAACTTTCTGACTCTACTTTCTTCCCATCTCTTGTGATTTTTCTCCTACTGTCAGGATGCTACTTCCAATACAATTCTTCTAGCAATGAGAAGAAAATTTGCTGACTATGCCTCTGGTATCTCGATTATTTTTTTTAGTCCCTCAGAGGAAAAAGCTCTGACAAATGGGCCAGCTGGCTCCCTTCCCCAAGAAACAGAGATTAATTTTCCTAGTTCCTATATTCTCTGATTTGAGGTTCTAAACTTCCCTCTCCCCAAACCTGCTGCTCTAAACAGGTGGCCTGTGAATTGCTTAGAGCATCACTAGCAAGCTTCAGGGTAAAGCAGCACTTCAAATGTTCAGTAATTCATCCACGTGCAACGTAGGTCAGGTACAGTATTGACGCTTTGCAACTTCATCCCAACCAGTTTTTAAAACTTTTTTTTCTCCAGTGCTATCTGCTGCATCCTTTGGGAAGTGCCCGTATGTTTCTAGCTTGAACCTCTAACTGTAAGATCCCTGAGGGTTTTTGGCTGATGCTTGACTGTACCACTGTAAGCGTATAAATGCTGGCCATGCTTTAGCTGGTGGTATGGTTTAGCAAACAGCAGCACTGATGCACAGAGGAGTTGAGAGCTCAGTAACTGTTTTATTGCTAGTCAGCAGAGCAGGATGTGAAGTTTTGGGAACATATTTGACTATCCTGTGTGTTTCTGAAAGAAAAAGTACCAGGGAAGTTTGTCTTGCACGTGGATGAGTGTGGATTAGTTGTGGGAATCACAACTAATGCACACTAGACAAACATGTAACATCCAAGGTTGCCAGGTGAAGACGACTAATGTAACTAATATGAAAGCCATGAATGGAAAGACAGTTTGTCGTGGTTTAACCTCAGTCGGCAACTAAGCACCACGCAGCTGCTCGCTCACTCCTCCCCACCCGGTGGGATGGGGGAGAGAATTGGAAGAGCACAAGTGAGAAAAAACTCGTGGGTTGAGATAAAAACAGTTTAATAATTGAAATAAAATGATAATAATAATATGATAATAATAATAATACACAAAGCAAGTGATGCACAGTACAATTGCTCACCACCCGCCGACCGATGCCCAGCCAGTCCCCGAGCAGCGGCCCCCCCGGCCAGCTTTCCCCAGTTTATGTACTGGGCATGATGTCACATGGTATGGAATGTCCCTTTGGCCAGTTTGGCTGTGCCCCCTCCCACTTCCTTGTGAACCTCCAGCCTTCTCACAGTCGGTAGAGCATGGAAAACTAAAAAGTCCTTGGCTAGTGTAAGCATTACCTAGCAACAACTAAAACATTGGTGCGTTATCAATTTTGTTCCCATCCTAAATCCAAACCACAGCACTGTACCAGCTACTAGGAAGGAAATTAACTCTATCCCTGCCGAAACCAGGACACAGTTGAACAGTTTTATTTATAAGGTCATGATTAACACCAATCTGTGCGCTGCATAATGGTCAATTACTGACTGCTTAAATTACCTTATATAGTGAGTCTTCATCCTGTAATCCACAGACTCTGAAATGGCTCCTTTCTTTCCCCCACATCTTAAATTTATCTTTGCTCCCAAGAAGCCGGGATTGTTTTCATGTTTTGTAATACCAATTAGGGTGTATAGTGGGTATTTGCTGCATCAAGTTAGGTGTCCGACATACCGGTGAAGAGGAGGATGAATGACCCTTCTGAGGAGGTTAAAAACAGTCTGTCATCCCCTCACTTCTGAGTCCAAGTTCACATTGCTGGTGTTGACACGCATTAAGGAGGAGGTGCCATGAAGCTGTTCCAACCTCATTTCTCCTAGGCAGGTTTTATTACAATATAATATAGGTGGTATTTCAAGCTTTATTTACTTTTTCCACAAGTGATGATATGGCTGGCATATTTAGAGGTTTATTGTTAATTAACACCAGTTCATTAAAGGATTAGTTCTGGGTGCACATGCTAAGCACAACCGCGTTCCTGCTGTGTGAGGGAAAGTTGACCAAGGGAACCATGTTCTGCTCTCAGGCTCCATCCACAGTCAATCCTGGATAGGGATTCTTTCCTGGATAAAGAGTCACTTTCTTTTGATCTTGTTTTTTTTTTTTATGATCTGTTACTGTTAGATGGCTCAAACCATCAATTCTGACCTTATTCATTGCCCTCCTACTTTATTCATATCTCACACAGTGATGAAATAACAGTATTTATTCATCACAGTGATGAAATAACAGTACAGAAAAAGTTGGGTTTGGTTTTAACTGTTGTGTAGCATAACAGGCTGCACAGGAACTTCTGTAGTTCCCAAAAATACTATTTGGTTCATAGAATATGAAGATACAAATACTTGCTTTGCCAAGCAATATCAATGGCTGTTCACAGAATTTAAATGTGTTGAGAAGCAGTATTTTTGCATGTGACATCTCCTTTCTGATACAGTAAAAATATTCTGGTGGGTCAGCCATTTTCTGCAAGGTGGAAAAGAAATAAAAGCTATTCCTTTAGCATAAAAAGAAGAAATAGCTAGCTGACAGGGACAGAGCATAGTTGTTCCTGACGTCCATTGGTCAAGAATCTGTTAGAGACTGTATACCACCATGGAAGTTAGTCCTGCATCTTAGAAAGGATGAGCACCGCGGCGCTGGGGAACGGATGTTACATTTTCATTACATATTTGCTCAGAACAGAGCTCTCTCACAGGAAATACATTAGCCCTATTTCTTCACCTGATGTCCTGCTAATGGAAGAGAGTGAGTGACAAGGGAAGTTCATGGACTGATTTAGGAGGAAAGTCTTTTTAAAATTACACAGCTTTTAAAAATTATACTTAGATGATATTAATTGCACAGTCTATTACCATGCATATAAGAAGTGATATTCAGAACCCGTTGATATAAACTGACATGTTGATTCCTCTGTTCTGTTCCCTTACAGCAGCAAAACCTGCATTTTTCCCACAAAGAGCTTAAACGTACAGACAAATATCAACATAGCATTGTGAGGCTTCATGCAGATCTAAAGTAAATAGCCTAAATGAAGACCATGGTTTGAATGGGAAATTAAGAGCAAAAAGTTCATCCAAATACTTCTAAAAAATACTCAACAGAAATAATAGATACCATTAATGACTACGTGGAGTCCTACCTAAATTTCAAACCAAATTGACACTGTTCATCCGTAATTCATTACTAGAATTTTAATTTTAAAATAAATTACAATAAAATCATAAATAATTTTAGATACATCACAGTGTTGAAGTGTTGAGGCAAATAACCTTAAATTCATTGCAAACACTGGATGAGGTTGTAGTAAGGTGGGGGATCATTATGGAGAAAAAAAGCAAAGAAAGATGCGAGAGAAGTGTAAATTATGTTTTACAGTTTCACTTGCTCTACTACAAGCAGTACTGACTGTTCGGAGATTACAGGTAAATAGTCCTTCCTTCCTGAGACTGAAAATCTATTGTTTGAAAAGTTAGTATCAGCCAATTATTTGTGAAAATTCAGATTATTTTTTTTAACAATGCATGCTGCCAGATGCACTTTTACTTAACTGTGCTCCAAATGCAGCTTCACTGCAGTTATGTTTTTGGATATTTTTTTTCTTTTTTGGAAAACAGCATTTTAATGGAAAATCATATTCTTTGGCCTCCGAGTAGTAGATTTTTTTGATGTAAATGTAAGCTGAATTGCTTACACTTCGAAAATAGGTCAGTGGCTAGTAGAGTTTGTATAAGGACTAAAAAACACTTTATCAGTACTCATTAGACATTGTGGTTATAAGGTCTCACTGTTAAAACAAACTTGAGAGTTTCAAGCAATAGTATGCTACTCCACAGTTTTTAAACATTGCATATTCATAACATTAAGCAAAGTTTGATGAAAACAACAGTTACAATAGTTGTCAGGGGCCAAAATGTTTGGTCATTTGGATATGATCCAGTTTTGTTCATTATAAGGGGACAAATGCATCCAGTTTCTCTTCCTGCTGTAAACAATTAATATATTGTTATTCTTCAGTGTGTTATAATAATCCATTGGCATTTAGCACGTCGTTGATGCAAATCTTAGCATAACCAAACATAATGAGGGGTTTTCATTTAAATAAAGAAAACTGTATAAATAGCAATCAGTTTGAATATCGTCAGTGATTTAAAACAAGCTGTACGCTGAGTGTTTTACCATGAAGGCTCTTTAGCACTTGTATGCATTTACACAGTGTGTCTGTCCTGGTTTGCACAGTGTGTAGCTGGCAGCTCTGTTGGGCTTTTGTGTTTTCTTTTTGTTACGTTCTACCAGGTAGTAACCATGGGTTTGACTAATTTAAAAAAAAGAAAGAACGAGGGTCAAGAATTATGCTTAGAATTAGAGGTACAGGTACACAAAATGTTCTCCTGTGTGATACGCTTTGAGTGAAAAATTATTGTATCCAACAAATAAATACGTATTCAATACTAAGTATGTATTTGGGCTCAGAGGGATGCACGCAGAGTAGCAGAAGCGGTCGCTGCATGCATGACTGCATGCCACTCTGCCCTTGCATGTGAGCAGCGCTGGGACAGGCTTGCGTAACCTGACCTTAAAGGGTCTGCGAGTGACTCATGAATTTTATCTGTAGAAGCCGAGCCATGTGCGGTTAGCTATTCGAGATTAGCCTTTCACTGGTTGTGAAATACACACAAAATACCTGTGGTTTCTAATTAGTTTTCAGTGCAGGTTGCTCGTTAGGGAAAAAACCTTTGCCTTTGTTGAAGGCAAAGCTTAGATTTCGATAGAGAACAGTGCTTGCAAACGACTTCTGTCAATAATGTTCTCTTCCTTCAAAGCAACTTTTCTAATTAATGAAATCAATCGCTAATTCATGTTCCATCTGGATACTTACATAGCTGCATAGGACGCTCACAAAATTGCCCTTTTTTAGAAGGGCTTTTGTGGAGATGGCAGACACACGTACGTACAGTCTAAAACTGTCTCCACGTTTCTGAGAAGTGAATTCAGGTTAAAATTTTTACTTCATCCTGGGAGACCGTCTGAGTCTTTTTGTATTCTACTGACCTTAGAACCTCTGCTGTCGGAGCAGGCAGCCCGTCCTGCTGGAGGCGGTTACTGGTGCCAGTCCCTGTGCCTGTGCTGGGGCATTGCTGACCTCGCGGGGGCTGGCGGCAGGGACGTGCAGTCCCTGTGTAATGCTGGTGCCCAGGGACCGCTGTTTTTCATGTAGGTGTTACGTGTGACTGTAATTTCAACCAGGTGTTTTGTGTCCAGCAGTGAAGTCACAAATAAACTCTTACTACCCACCTGTGCCACTTAAGTGCTGGGAACAGATCAAGACTCTGGCTACAATGAGCAGATTTTCAGTTGTTTGCATTTCAGGTGTTTTGTAACTTTCACTAATATTTAGTAGCTTCCTTAAAAAGCCTCTATATTGTGAATAATATCCTTATTTGGTTTTGTGTGTACTCAAAAAAATAAAACTATGTTAATCCTTGCAAGGTTTATTTTTCTTTCATATTCTTAAAGTATTTGAAAACATCGAAGTCTTTTTACGGCTTTTAATTTTATGGGCAGTCAAAATACCACAGGAAGGCCAAAACTTGTATTGTTTTGCTCTGCAGATGTCTTCTTGAAGGATGAAGGCGGTCAGCAGAATGTATAAACACCATTTCCAGCTTTTTAAGTTGGTCACTAAAGTATCCTTAAAAGCAGCTTGGGAATCTAGTCCTGCAAGACAAAGGCCTCGATCGTAGATTGAATGATGGTCAGGGGCTTCTGTTAAGATGTTTTAGTAACTTTGCACTTCAGAGCAGTAAGTCGATTCTCTTGCATTTGAGACTCAGTGATTGACTGTGTATATGTAACTAGTCCATTGACATATAAAATAGAGTGCATTTACTTTAACCGCAAGTTTACGTCAAGTTATGACAGTGTAATTATTTAAACAAAGGTGTAGTTATTCAGAAATTATAATGTGACTGCAGCAGTTATCTGACCAGGCCCTGTTCATTGTGCACGTTGATGGCTTTCTACTTTCTACAGCTTCTCACACTGCAAAGAAGAATATGCAAAGCTTGTGAAAATTTTGGGGAAGATATTCCTTTAGTGGAAAGGGGAGCATGTGCTGGTATAAAAAAGACTCTTGGAGTTTTCACATTAATTTTATATCTTTTAAAGGAAAGAACTAGGAGAGTGGAAAATTGTCTCCTCACAGTTTTCTTAAACAACAAAAAAAGACCAAACCTTAAAGTTTTTTTTCTAGTTTTGTTGTTGTTGTTTGGGTTTTGGGTTTTTTTGGTTCTTTTTTTGGTCCTTTAATCACCTGGAAGGAAGTAATTCAATGAAATCTAAACCTG
>NW_008825216.1:885048-945772 GCF_000699105.1 Pygoscelis adeliae | reverse complement strand
CCCACCTCACTGTCTTGGCAGCGCCAGGCCGACACCCTTTCATAAGTTCAGAGCTGGGAATGATGAAAAGAAAGTAATTTGAATAAAGTAACAAATAGATCACTTTATGATACGCTCTCCCATAACTTATTTAGATAAAGATATTGGTTCTTGCAGACTTTGAAGAAAAAAAGATAATATACTGTAAAAGAACCCAAATATCAATTATGTTTCACATTTTTCACATTTTATTTGAATTTGATTTTGTCTTTAGAAAGCCTTAAATTTTAGAAGCATGTACTGCATAATACATTGACATAGCAAAGCTGTGAATCTTGCAATACAGGGTTGAAATACGATTGTATTCATATAAATACTGTCTTCACCGATAAAATATTTCTCAAAACAAGGGCACAGTTTGATGTGCGTTTCAGTAGTAGCAGTGGCAGGTTAAGCAGTTTATCTGCTCTCTCTGCCTACCCCTGCGCTACCTCATCCATTACGCCAGCATTGTGGGTTTTGTAGCCAAGTGGTGAACTGAATGGGGAAAACAGACCTGCCTGTAAAAAAAAAAAGAAAAAGTTTTTGACAAGTTATTTTTGAGTTGGACCAATTCCCCACTCCTGCTGTTTCCTTGTGCTGAAAAGACAGCAGGGACGCGAGAAGTGACAGCAATAAATAGCCTGGTGTAGCATCTGCTTAAAGTTGCCGATTGTCTGAAAAAAGCCTAACTATGCTTGTAAATAGGTAATTTTGTCCTTTGAAAGAGCATTAGAAAATGAGTACAGAAAAGTACTTAGAAGAACATGCACATCAAAAACTATTGTATGTGAGTAGAATGCCTTTTCCTAAGCATATTTGTTTTGACTTTCATGCAGGTCTTCACCATGATAAAATATTCTCATGTTTAGGACAATTAAGAATTTATTTCCCTTGTAAAATAAATCTGGATAAGAATTGGTTATAGTAAATTTGTGTGATGACACTTTCTATCCATCCAGTTTTCATGAATATAAGTATCGCTTGGCTGAGCCTGTAATTCAGCATTTCTAATGGGTTTTTAGAGAAGAAAGGCAGACCAGAAAGGTTAAATGTTTGGAAGGGTCCTGTAGCTGCCCTTAAGCTATTAACAGAATTTAGATGTAGAATTTCAGCAGAAGTGAGCAAAAGAAAAGTGTGATTGATGCAGACAAAAATGATCTGTGGAAAATGGTCAGAAAATTATATTCATTTTAGCTAAGCTTTTGTCATTAAAGGTGAAAAGAAAATCAATTCCCTAGCTTTTAAGATCTGTGCAGTTCTATGGAAAATATAAAACCTCACTTCAGAGAGATCTTTGAAGTCTCATTCTGTATCTGATGAAAAGCGTGTTTTGGAACCCCCCACTTTCAAAATGTTCCATGAAAGAGGAACCACTGTGCTGGGATCACACTTTCACTTTAGTCTTGACTTTGTTGTAACCTAAGATTTGACATTAAATGTAACTGAAATCAAAAGCCTCTTTTGAGAGGAAATATTTAAATCTGAAACTACTGAAATAGGGTGCTGCAAGAGTGGTAGAACTCTCCCATCCCTTTTTGCTTTGAGGGAGAGGGGGAAAAAACCCAACAACACCCCCCCAGCAAACCCAAATTTGTCAAATTTTCAGTTTGAGCCAGTGTTTCGGTTTAAGTGGCTGCACTTTCTGGGAATTTGGAGGAACCATGAAAGAGTGGTTCTGTTAAAAAACAAACAAAAAAAAAATTCAAGAAGCTCTACTAAGGATTTATTGGGAGAAAACAAGATTGCTGAAATTGCTGACATCATATGTTATTCAGTGAAACTCCATCAGCTTTTACCTCAGTGCTATACAGCCACTTGGCCTGAAGCCCGCCTCTCTTGCCTTTCTGCCCATCATCTGTGTTTAAAAATGCAACTTTGAGATCAGATCCTCAAATGAGCTTTGTATCACTCTCGCCTTCATGTTTGTGAAATAGAAACAAGGAGTTAATCGGAATACGTTGCTGTTGATGGGATCATAGAATCTAGAATCATTAAGGTTGGGAAAGACCTCTAAGATCATCGAGTCCAACTGTCGGCCCAACACCACCATGTCCCTAAGCGCCGCATCTACACATCTTTTAAATACTTCAGGGATGGTGACTCAACCACTTCCCTGGGCAGCCTCTTCCAATGTTTAACCACTCTTTCAGTAAAGAATTTTTTCCTCACATCCAATCTAAACCTCCCCTGGCGCAGCTTGAGGCCAGGGATGATGGGTGTTCCTTGTTCTGCGTGCGCTCCTAACCCAAGTTAAGCAGCGTACCCTGTGTTAGAGGTGTTGGCGTTGTCAGCTGCCTGCGGACGCCTGTGCCAGGCTGCAAGCCCAGCCAGGCTGCCCGCTCACATGCGACGCCTTTTCCCCATCATGCACCTTTGTAGTTAATTTTGGTGTGTGGATTTTATGCTTTGGTGGAAAGCGCACTGTGAAGTCCTGCATAAAAGGAACAAAAAGGAAGATGAAATAGGACTTGAAAATGTTGTTTTCAGTAAAATGCTGACGCATAAAACTATCATCATTAAACAACAATGAATAAAAGATCTGAATCCCGAAAGGTCCGCTGAAAGCCAAAAAAAGGGCAAAAGAACTGCAAATGAAGTAGCTGACCAAAATACGTTGGCAGTGGTTGTAAGAGAAGCTCTTGCTGGATGGTGATGGTGTGCAACAGGCTCTTTTCTAACTGTCTTTTTAAAAGTGTGCTTTGAAGAGCAGTGAAATTGTTTTCAAATAAGGAACGCTCAGTTTTCACTATTTCAATGTCTGATTACGTTTTGTGTGTTTTGTTGTGTTTTTTTTAAGATCTTGATGGTTATGGCAAAATCTTTCATCAGCGTATGGTATAATGGGCTACCAGTTGGATGATTTACAGTCATCTGAAACATGATATATACTTCTCCTCTTCTTTGTCCATGGTAAGTCTTGTTCCTGCACATACTTTAAATTAAACACTTGACTTCAGAGAAGGAACTAAAAGTTTGCAGTGACCTGCATTGGATGTCGTTCCCATTGTTTTCATATGGACTAGCCTAGAGTTGTTAATTTACTGAATACATAAAAAATAGTTCTTTTTCTTAAGCTGTTTGAGGATGTTTTAAAAACTTAAAAAAAATAACCATACAAAATTTTTCTCTCTTTTGGATGATTTTAGACCTGTGCAAAGATCCTGATACATAGCTTGAAATGTCATCTTTCCTTTCAGATTGAAAGCATCTTCACCTCCGTGTGGAGCGTCTTAGTTCAAATTAGATGCCAGCCTAACATTCTTTTTGGTATCACACATACCACAATGTATTTAAGAACAAAATAACTGTAACTATGTTACAAATATAATTCAAAACAACAGGGAAAAAAATAAATTGGAGAAAATATTTAGAAAGAAGTTTTCAGTTTTATTTTTGCACTGCTTCTATGTTTTGTGCCTACAGTTAATCTGATTATAGTATCCGTGAGCAATGTTAAGTATTGTATAAACAATAATATTAAAAGCAAGACTCCTCATAGTATAACTGAACTATCACTTCTGATTTACAGTGTCCAGACATGCAATAATGAGATCCAAAGCACTAGTTGTTCATTTGGCTAAATGCATTGACAAACCAAATTTGGATATCAAAATGTTCCACTGACTGCTCTTTAACACACCAGAAATAGCAGCCCAGACTCCTGTCCAAATATCAGGTTAAGCATTTGAGTTTATAATCCCCACTCTTTTGCTCTTCCCCGTTTTAAGGGTTTTGACATGGCTCTTATGCCAAATTTGTTTGAATGGTACTGAATTTTCTGGAATAGTTGCTTAGCCATTGTTAAAACCTGTCTGTAAATGTGCGTTACCTTAAGTCTGTGTCTAGGGTTCAAGTTAGAAAACACATGATATGCCAGCGTGAAAGGTACCTTTCCTTTTCTATTCCCATTCCAGATTTCAGAGTCCTTAGAAGCATGCAGAAGTAGTGAGAAAAGCAGAGAGATGCAAGCATTGAGAACAGAAGAGGCAAATTAATGGCAGTAGTCAAAGCCATTCTTATGATATGCTTAAGTACTGTAATGAACTAAGACAGAAGCAATACAGTTTCCAGAGGTGTGTTCGCACTTGATAATGGAGGGATGTGTTTAAATATCTCATATAAATGGATAGAGAGATTTACCAGCAAAACTGGTTACTATTATTTTGGGTGGAAGTAGGTATTTACACAGTGAAATGGACAGACATATAGCACATCTTTCTCATCCTTTGGAGGGCATCTTCTGCCTGCATCTCTGTTACCAGTTTCAGCTGGCTTTGCATTTCAGATGATGTGTCTTCCAGGTACTAACCATACAACTCTGAAACCAGGGAGCCAGATAAATAGCAAAGAAAACATCACCTCAGTTGTTTCCGCTGGCAAATTATTGAGAAAAAAAAAAAGATATTGTTTGATGGGTTATCTAGCACCTGTTGATTCTGCGAGGCAGTTCCCTGGGTATTCATTGAGTTCTGCATTGTTCCCTAACCAGGCTTTTTGTTTGCCGAATTAGCCGATTTGCTTCAAAGACTTGACCTTTTCTTTTCTCCTCTTCCTTATCAGCAATGTGCCATACATTTCTGAGCCTGTTTTTGCATCCTGAGTGTTCACTGATTCATGATGAAATAAGGACTTTGTGACAGGTCTGGTGGAAGAACTAACTTCTTTAAAGAGAGAAAAGGATGTCTATCGCATATGTGTAAACACTGCGGGATTTTGTCTCCTTTTCCAGAGGTCTGCTACACCACATTTTACTGCATTTATTCCCTGTGTCCACCAGCACGAGAACACGATCAAGTCCACAGTGTTTTCTTTGTGGCCAAACTAAAAAGAAAAAAGTAGTGTGATGATGTCTTAAATTGTTTAAGAAATGCTGTTTTACATTGCGCTGACAATTTAAAAAACACTGCTTGCTTTGGCAGTCTTATTTGTCAGAATTGTTCCTCTTTGCAGTCAAACTCTTCAAGCAAAGAAGACGTGTGTGTGAAAGGGCATCTTCATTCCCCCCTCGCTATTGTATCCACTCAAGACTCACGTAGGCTCTCAAGAGCCCAGTGAGTTACCCCACTGCTTCTTTCTAACCAGATTAAAGCTAAGGGGGACATCAGGAAGTAAACTGAATGTCACCACACATGACGTGAAACCTAGCGGATTTTCTACCCTTACTACAGTAGCTTGTGGAATGACATCTGGGGGCTAAGTAAGCCTTACCTGTCAAATCGAAATCCTACAAGAGAGGAAATGCTATTCGAAACAGTAATATACATTTAGAATCTGTAAATTAATAATGATGATGATAATAGTTCCAGTTTGTTCCCAAATCCTGTACTCCGTTAGCTAGACCAGGGAAACCTACTGCCGAAAGATACGTTAAGATGATGAAGTCGGTCTTTTAGAGGAGATGGTGGGATATGGAAGAACTTATGTGAAAGGAAAATGGAATCTCTTACAAGGAAGGAGTACTGGAAATACAAAATTGTACATCAGTCTGTAGTTATTGAGTGTCTTCTGTATCTCCATTCTGCATTGGACCAGCTGATATCAACTTTGGCATTTTTTTGTAGCTGGAAAGCAGTCAACTCCACTGAGAAAAAAACAAAAGAAAAAAAACCCAAACCCAAACAACAACAACAATAAAAAGTGGAAAATCTTAATTGTCTCCTATGTATTGAGAAACTTCATATGGCAATTTAATATTGAACGGATTCTTTTAAAGAAATTGAATATGTAAAGTCAGCACAGGATGACAAAGAAGCTATAAAGAGCAGAAGCCAGGTGCTGTTTAGGAGACATTTATGATAACTAAAAAGATAATGTGTAAAACATTAAAGGTCAGGACATCTACAAACAAGATAAGTGGTTCAGACCATATGTTAAGTTATAAAAGTAACGAAGGAATTTTGAGTACGTAATCGCATCAACTTACTTGGAAGGGACACTGAAAATAAGTCTAGGAAGCTCAATAAAAAAACTGTAGCAGGTATCCCGAAGTCCTGATACTTACCAGCTGTATTGTCTGAGTGTTATACAGTATAGACAATCACTTGTAGGGACATCAGCAACTGCTAGGTAGTGTTACAGTTCTATTACCTGATTTAAAAAATAAAAAAAAAAAGGCAACAAGAAGAAAACATGGAGAAAGTCTAGCCCTGGATCTCAATTTCTCAACTCAAAACAATCTGTCAAAACCATGTACTGAAACCTCCTATACCAACACTAAGTAACGGAAAGGTTGCATTTTGGATGTTTCTGCTTCTGAACTCTTGTTTCAGCCTCTTTGTGCTAACGGCTCATTGCAGTTTACAGATAGTGTTGTAACTGAAGTGCTCCATTTTAAGTGTAAATCATCATTAATAAGTATTAAAAACAATCAATTTTTGTTATTTCTATTGTTTTCTCCTTCTTGTGGAAATTCAGGGTTCTCTAGACTGCCACTGATTTTGCTTAGAGCGTTGCTCCGTCAGAGTTCACACAGATGCATTTGGTGAATCTGGGTCCGTCCTGCCATGCCACCTGCTAGCCGGACTGTCCAAACACATCACGGGCTTCGTTTGGGTGCCAGAATAAATGGCATAGCAGGTACACTGAGAGAATCAATATGAAGCATGCATTATTTATTGAAGTAATCACGATCCTGCAGAGATATATCCTGAACTGAGATGCCTGCAGCTAATAAACAGGAACAAAGGAATAACTGTTAGTGTTTGTCTTGAAAATTTCTGGTTTGGGTGAATTTAAACTAGGTTTTTCATGCTGCCTCAGTACATTCAATAAAGTAAGAGCTCCCCTTTGCCCTTTTACTTTCATTTCCACACACTTCTGTATACTTCATTTTCAAGCTGATATTGTGATCCAGAAGGACTGCACTATGACAAGAGTTTTGAATAAATTATGCCACAGAAGCTTCAAAAGCTACAGAGAAACTGGCCTCAGAGTTAGGTATTGGTTAAAAGTAGGCTCAGTAACCTAAGAGGCATTGCTGCTGATGGCTGTCTACTAATGATTTTCTATTAGTAGGGAATCTTGACTAATGATTCTCTATCAGCATGTCCTGATCGATGCGCTAGTCAACGGATCGGTGTGTCATTTTATTTCCTCTTAAAGAGTGTCCCTCTAATGTGAGTGTGATAGGATCTGGCTTTAAATGAACTGCTGCAAACAATTTCTTTATCTGAAAGGAGACAGGAAAATATTTTCACTTTCTATAGGTTTGAATTTGTGCATAGTTTTCTGCTGAATTCATAAATTATTTCTGCCAAGTGACTACCTCTGTGGGCTTTTTGCATTTAAAAAAAAATAGTAAATGAGTAAAGATGCTTGGAATGAGAAGAGGCTCTGTGGTAACGTTACTGTTGTGTTATAATTCTATACTCTTTAAATGCACCAGGCTCTTAAAGAAAGTGCTAGGTTTAAAGCTCCAGCAAACTTGCTTGAAAATATATCCAATTAATTAATATTTAATTTTTAGCCTTTCTACTGTGCTAACGTAAAAAAGCAATAGCAGCCATTTTCTACAAAAGGCTAAGAGCTTGCCAGTTTTGTTAGGGTAAAAAAAAGCCACATGCAAATACTAGTAAACCGAGTATTTGTTTTTGTCCTTAGAATCTTAATCTAGGTTTTTTTTCTCATTAACAATTAGTGATATAAGAATATACTGCGAGTGCTTCAGATCTGTTTGGTTTTTTATTCTCCTGCTATGAAGGTGAAGTTTCCAATGGAAAACCAAGATGCAGTACAGAACTATCCAACCCATTATCAGTTTGATAGGGGAGGATCCTGGAAAGCTGGAAGGGTTTAAATGACGTGCGATCTAGGAGAGCCGTATCAGTGATCAACTGCCTTTGGTGCCCTAGCAGCACCAGCTCCTTCCCTCAAAGTTAGACGTTGTTGAGCTGCAGGAAACTGCAACTAACTCAGTGAGAGATCTTTCTGAAGGGAGAGGTGGCTTTATTTTAGATAATACGTAATTGAGTTGATTTTACCCATTTGTGTTCTCACACTGGCATGCTCACAGCACTGAAATACATGTCCAGGTGATCTGGCCAGCATCACTTGTGTGCAAGTCTGGAGGCCAGGAGATACCAGCAGTTGCATCCTCACCACCTCTCTTGGGTTCCTCTTGGTTGGTGGTGACAGATGAGTTTTGGGGAAGCTCTTTTATATGGTGTAGGACCCAACGGTTACTATATTTTGATCGTTCGCTTCATAATTTTGCTTACTTCAGTCTCTGTAAGTGTTAGGCAAATCTTCTGCCCAGTGCTTGCGTGTTCTCCTTTCATGTTTCTCAGGGTGTCTGGGCTGGCAGGAGGAGGCACGTGGCATCGCCGCATGTGGTGTCACCTCTCCTACCTGCTTACACTTCTGACCCGCACAGCACCCTTGTTTACAGTATAATTAATTACACAGTTTTAATTTTGGATACCTAACGAGAAAATATACTAAATGCTTACTGTGAAAATTGACGACCTTAAAGTTACCTAGGATTAAGCACCCAAAAAATGTGCCTAAAAAATGGAGCTTTGTTTCTTTTTAAGAAAAACTAAATATATCCTTCTCCTGTTTGGTGGACATTGACTACTGGAGGCAGATGGTGCTTCCTGTATCCCTGAGAAGCCTGAGTTTGATAACTCCTGGAGTTTCTCACAGAAAGCATTCAATAGGGACTTTTGGGGGGGAAAAAAAAAAAAAAAAAAAAAGTATGCTGCTTAGAGCAATCAGTAATTTCTTTGTTCTTTTATAGTTAGCAGGCAGAGTTCCTTTCTGAATGCTTATTATTTCAGAGGTTTTGGAGGTTTATGTTACATAAATATACATGTTGGGACTCAATTTTTATATGAGCATAATTCTGAAATAAACAAGATAATATTGAGATATTTAAAAGCTATGTGGCCCCAACTGTGGGAGTGGAAAGCAGGCCTTTGATAACCAGAGTAAATAATATTAAAAAAAAAAAAAAAGTGTTTTTAAAGAGACTGAATTACTTTTTTTTTTCCTTCCCCCCAATCATCTAAATAATTAGAATACTCATGAGTATTTATAAAACCCAGGGACATGCTGGCTGTAAGGCCCTTGGGAGGTCTCCTCCCACTCCAAGCAGGACCATCGCCCCATCTGCCCTTGACGGGGGTGGCTGCCCATCCCCTCCGCTCCTCGTCCCTACTCACACCGGGGGTTATTCTGTGCCACAAACCCACCTTGGCACCTGGGGAACGTCATGAGGTTTCTGTTGGCCCAAACCTCAATAGTATAAAGGTCTTTCCAGCTAGAGTCTGCCATCAGCCATGTCAGCACTCCTCCTAACTTACTGTCAGTTCTGTATTTGCCAGTGGGACCTCTTTGGTAACCAGCAGGTCACTGATTAAACCATTGAACAATATAGGCCACTGAAATTTACCTTTACAATGAGGCATGGATTCATTTTTAATTTTATTTTTAATTATTCTCAACATACCAGTATTACCGTATAATTTACCCAGTAGCAGAGAACTGTGATAAGGACATGTGCCCGAATTAAGCATAATCATTTTAAGACTCATTCAAAAAGAAGCTTCGCAAAGCACAACGTAGAAAGCAGGTAAGAATCACTGCAGTTCTGTGACTTGCAACTGATCAAATGCATACAGTATCTGTGTCTCCTCTAACTTTGATTATTCTCCTAGCCAGCATCAGCAATAGGAGAAATGGGGAAAAGGGGAAACTGGTAGAAAATAATAGCTTCTGAAAAGCAATTTAAATTTCTCAGCTCAGGGAAACAAAATCTAGGCTTTTGAAAGAACTAATGTAGTGCTTGAGAAGGGGAGGAATGAGATTCGTAAGTTTTAATTCATGCTGTTACAGCAGGCATCCACAGTTCAATTCTGCATTCATTGCTTTTAGATGAGCTCTATATTAAATCTGAGTAAATTTATTCAGAAATTTAGATAAGACTATTTTTTTTCCCCCTTTTACTGTTGTCAATAAAAGCATCTAGATATCGGCAGTTTGTTAGCTTGGAGAGAACTATCTTGTTGAGATCAGAACTGTTGCTAGAAAACTAGACCAGTGCAGATTTTTACGAGTAGATCAGTCGCACTTTCTGATAGAATAACTACTGTTTGTAGATAACGTTCACCTTTTCAGACTCCTTGGTTACACTGAAATGCTATTGGATACCCTTCTTTTCCAAAGAATTAACAAAGTTGGAGTAAACCAGCATAAAATCCTCAAAACTTTAAGGAGCATCTTTTGTGGAGTTGCTTTTGACAAAAGCGACGTAATCCTTAATATCCTTCTCTGTTAAGTTTAATGTCTGCTTTTCGTAAAACCGTGTCACACTTCCCCTTATCAGCTTTCCTCTCATTTTATTTCCCTTTGTATTATACTGTTTTCTCCAGCTTTACATAACGTCTTTTGACTGCATTTTATGTCAGTTGAGTGCATTTTACAGTGGTTTTTAGCAACTAATTTGTGCTATAAATTTCTGTGGGTAAGCATTTCTCTTGGCAAATTTTAATTTTTCTGCTAAATTATTTGCTTAAATGCTGCAGTGAACAGAATTGGTATCAAAAGTAGTTCTTTGTCATGTTAGTATTAAGGAAATAATAATTTAGATTCATCAGAATACTGATTTTGAATAATTAGTACCAGTGACTTAGTGAGACATGATATTTATTATTCTAAGCATTAATATATGCTGTTACATCTCAGTGTTAATTTGTGTATGTCATTAACTGATGTCTTTGTGTGGTGTGTATATATGTGTATAGACATGCGCACATATATAAAAAGAGTAAAGAATAGTTTAAATTATACAGAGACACTTAAAAAAGTTGTTTGGGGGAAAAAAGAGGATAATCTTCCTGGGAGAGATGAGCAAACTTGGAAAATAATTTCTTTCATTTAAAATAAAACCTATACTTTTTTTTTTTAAATTGCATGCTTTATCTGTGTTCTGAATCCATTACTGTGCATCTCTTATTACGCAGATCTTTATAATGAAGGTAGGATTCATCTGGTGTCTCTCAGTTGTCAATGGGGAGAGGCAGGCAACTCCAGAAGGCAATTCTCTCTTACATCTGTCTTAGATACTTATCTTGGACAGGGATGTATTACCCTCTGGAGTTGGCTGTGCATGCAATATTGTTATTTCCTATTTTAGAAGCAGGGCAAGATAAGCACGAAGAGCTCAATGCTTCCTATAGTTCTTTTTATTTTTTTGGAGCTACAGCAATTGCATCTCTGGAGCGACTGCACTTGTTCAAGTGGATTCCACATTTTAAGTGCACAAAGGCACTCTCAAAAGGATAGAAACTTTCAGGCTGGAAGATACAGTACTTTAAGCACTGTCATTGTGTAGCACAATAAAAAAAAAAGTCTTCAATTATATTAGTATTTAATCCAAATCGGTGGGGTTCTTCAGATCTTTTCTTTGATGGTTTGACGTTCACAGAAATAACACTTGACGTGTTGTATTCTACCTGCCGCCTTTTTATATATAAGCAGAATGTTAAATTTATTAAAACTAGGAGTTTGCAAAAAAAAAGAAAGATCGGGAGAAGCAAGACTTTTTGAACTATTTTCTACTTTTTCTATTTGTTACTGGAAAAGAGTAATGTATATCAATAATATTCATTTAACTAGTTTGTGCAATATAGTTTCTTATATTGAATCCTGTGTCACCTCTTTTCTTGAAAATCTTCATCCTTATTTTATTGTTGGTTTTTTACTATTTTTTCTGTTTTGGACAAGCTTGTGCTGCTCGTTGCCTTTCTTGTTGCCTATACTAGCTGAACTAATAAAAATCTTTGCCTCTGTTAGATTCTTCTGCCTTACACAGGATCAACTGTAAAAATACAGCAATGCTTCAGTGTAGTGTCATGCCTATGTTTACTCACTACAGTAGCTTTTTTCCAAATACTTGTTAATTCTAGCGTCTTTGCCATGTCCTCTCTTTGGCAAGAGCTTTACTAGTTTAACACGTTTACTCACCTGTGGGTTTCCATGGATTAGACAGTCTTCACCTTCTCTCCTAAGCGAAATGGGTGTTGTGGTGCTCTGTTAAACGGTCAGTGTTTCACCACAGCAGTGCAGGCATTTTAGTGGTATGGAAATTACTTCCAATTGGAGAATATATAGCTTTATTCAGGACTTAATACTTAGAGTCCGAGTTTCATCTTCAGCCAAGTGAAGTTAACAGCTTGACTCTGCGTTAATACAAGACCTTCTTGTATAGTGCTAATTAATCAATGCCATGCATTAAAGCTGAAACCTTTTGGATGAGAAATACCAGTAAGGTTTCAACCGTTTGTACTAATAAAAGAAAATGTGCCATTTGGGGTTATCCTGACCAGATTTCAGCTTGTATTACATCCTGCGTAATAACCTTCTTGCTACATTTCAATTACATAGCCTGCCGTTCTTTAATTCTTCCTCTAAGCTGTTTTGTCGCTTGGCACAGTTGAGCGGCTGCTGTGTTCCCTCCTCCAGGTGGCTTCGCTTCAAATGCCTGGAAAAAAATGATTCCACTTAGAAATAGGTAACACCACAGTAACATATAAGAGGTATTTAAAATATCTCATGGTCCAGTTTTTCCTGCCTGAAGGATTGTTGATATTTTGGCTTTACTACATTAGAAGAAGGAGAGAGCATTTTTCATGTTAGGAAAATAATTTAATTGCTTTATAGGCTGCACAGCTACGTAGCTATCAAAGAGCGGCTGAAGACTTTTGAGAGAGGATTTGTGGATGTGATTATAGTCAGGGGAGAGGAGGGAAGTGAAGGATTTGCCTCGAAGTGGTGAATCCTGTGAGAATTGAGGCATCAAACAACCTTTCCAACAAAAGCCTGAAGCAACACCTTAGCATCTACAGCAGGTGATGCCGATGAGTCTGAAAAGCTCAGATTAAATGAATGCAGGTGTTGGTGTTAGAAAATCAGGTCTCTAAAGAATAGTGCTAGTTACTATCAAGGGATCGTTCTTGCCAAAAGAAGTTTGGAGGTAATTTAAATTGCAGTGCAACTCGACTTTGTGTTGACTCCAAGCAAGGTCATAAAATAGTCATGCATATGATTTAGTTCTGAATGTGAGTCAGCTATGGCGTAGGAATACTCTTAGACTTCTTTTGTTTGGAAAATGTACATACTTGAGCTGATTCAAGCACAAGCTCACTGTATTTGTTAAAGATCTAGTACAAATTTTTAAAACCAGAAGAACTAGAGCCTAACTGAGAAGAAATGTTTCAAAATAGATTTCTTTTTTTTTTTTAATGAGGAGTTTGCCAGTTCTCTGTCCTGTGCACAATCAGGAAGAAGAGCTCTTTCAAATAAATCAATAAATAGAAACCTTGGAGTGTATGTAGAGGGCACTATTTAAATCCTTTTCAAGTTTATTAACATTGTGAATAAGTAAGATGGTTTGTTCTTAAAAAAAATGAAGAAAAAGTGTTCTTGCAAGATGTAGGAACTTCTTGTCCATTGTGTTTGGGTGTAATCTAGTTGGACAAGAGAGACAGAGAACCTTTGGCCATTTTTTAAAGGATGTGGCTTTGGGAAGGGGTGACTTCATTTCTGTGTTTAGAATGGACATGGTGACTCCATGTGGGGCAATGTTGTCCGGTGCTTCCAGCTTTTTGTGGGTGACACAGATGAGAGAAGGCAGGAGCTTGTAACTCTGATGCTATCCATGGAGGGCTGCATGCATCCTCTGCCATTATGTATGTCTATAAACCTGAGCTATTTATAAGATAAGGGCTAATTCAGCTGTTCCCGAAGAGTCACTGTTATTTCAGAGGATAAATGCTGTCATATTATCATCACTTCACTGAGTATTATGAGGCTGCTAACATTGACTTCCCCTCTATTTCGTTAAAGAAAGCTATAAACCTTGCTTGTAAGCAGTGTTTTGCACAGCTGCTTCCATACTACATTTCTGTGAGCTGTATCATTGTTGACAGAATTTTTTATTATGTTTGATTCTTATTTTTGCTCCTAGTGTTCTATGAACTTTGGATTGAATTCATGATTATAAGGTGTCTGATTACTGATAAGCTCCTAACTATTTGAAGAACTGAAATAAAGCTCTTTTACTTTGCCTCTGCCTCTCCTCTCCCTTTCCTTAAATTAGTCATGTAGGAGAAGAAAGCCAAAGCAAGACACCAATATTAATGTACAAAGAAATTTGTCATAATCTGGTTATGCTGTTACTAAGAATGCTTTAACTTGTCAAAGGTATGTGATACAATGCACTTAAAAAGCTGCCTGTGCTCAGCCAGAACTAAATTATCGGAATAATGGGACACTTCTGAAACTTGATGGACTATATATTATTTTTTTTCAAATACTTTCATCAATCCTTAAGGTTTCAGTTTTCTGATGTGGTAGGTGAAAAATCAACTAAGTGGAGAAATGTTTTTGTGACGGCATGATTAGCCATCCCAGCCAGGAACAGCACGGAACCACCAGACTTGAGAAGGGCTCGTTCGGCACTGAAGCTGAATGTGCTCCCCCTTTCCCTCCTCCCCCATGTCTGACCCCCAGGCAGCATAGATGTGTCTTGGTTTAACCTCAGCCGGCAACTGAGCACCACACAGCACTGTACCAGGAAGAAAATTAACTCTATCCCAGCCGAAAACAGGACAAGATGTCACTAACTTCCAGCAACATTTTGCCTGTCCCCACCAGTTCTTAGGAACTGGGAGATTCCAGGAAGTTTTTGAAGACTGAGGTTTTTGTAAGTTTCCCAAACTCATGTTAACGTTTTCCAGCATCCCAAAATAAGGTTAAATTCTGTGAATACTTTTTTTTCCCCACTAACTAAATCCGTGCTGCTTTTCCAAGAAATTAATTTTAAAACTATTTTGTTTTTCCCAAAGGGAATTTTGTGTTATGCCAATTAAAAACAATAAACCGTCACCTTTCCTCGTTTAATATGAGTAGTGATTCCAGTGTAACTAACGCATTATCCATGACTAGCTGTTACAGTGTGGGTCTTCATGTGCCACCCAGCTTATGTGAGGAATTGCACCAAGCATAAGAAGTAAGAGCTTCAAAATTCCTCTACTGTGGCAAAATAATTTTGCTCCCAAACATATGAGCATCTGTTGGCTGTAACCCAGTTCATTTCTGCAGAGATCATACTCCCCTGGCTCAACTGAGAGGACGGTGGTTGCTACGCCCCGGCACAAGCTCATTAGGAAAAGCCTGTCGTTGCTTCAGAGGGTCTCGAGGTGGAGCAAAATGGAAGGGACAGGCATTCGGGGAAACAAAAGGCAAGGATAAACCAAGTCTGGCCATCTTGAAACTGTAGTTGCACAGCAATAGCTAACATCGAGGTTTCAAAGGGAAGCCTCATGGCAGAGTGTCGTTTCATGACTTTGGGACTTGCTGCTGTTCAGATGTGAAATAGTGCAGTTAAGAAAATTATTTACAAGTTAGAGAAGCAGACTTTTCCAGGAGGTTACTTCACTTCTGTGATATCCACAGGAAGTTTGTCAGAGCTCTTTTGCAGTCTCTTAAAGTTCTGCAGATCCCTGAGATCTGGGGAAAACATGTGTCTCGTGGCCTACCGTGATGAGTGATAAACTAGCGTTATGTCTATGTTTTCACTGCAGTTGTGGGGCATACTTACGGAGTATATGGGTAAATTAAAATTCATAATCCAGGAAAAGAATAGGTGAGGTTAATTTAAGACATCTGTGACATGGTGGGAAAAGGCGAGCAAGTCAGTTTAGTAGCTAGTTTATGTGCTCTTCCACATATTGGAGGTATAACGAAAATAGAGAAGAACTCAGGAATAACGGGGGGGAGGCGGAGGGGCATTGCAAAGAGAAAGAAAAAGTGCATATGTAGTTTGAAATAAAATATCTGTTTGTTTGGAAAAGTGGGAAAGTTTCTGCTGTTCAAGGCTTTCTGCTACTTGCCTCTCAGGGTGGGAGCGCTTCTTTGGAAATCTCCTCCTTAGAAAGTAGGTCAAGCAGCTTCTGTCACCGTGGTGTTTTGTTTATGAGGGAAAGGGCAAAATGGAAATAATCTACTAGCAATGCTTGAGAACTGTCGCCATCTACTCCTTGACGGAGTGCAGATGGCAGTAAGTGGCGTGTACTTAGGGTACAAGTTAAATTAGCAGTATTAATTAGCTGTCTGAGCTCTCTGTTTATTGTTTTTCCAGCTGTGAGTCTTTTCTAGACACATCTTGTGGGTCACACAAAATATAATCAAAGCAGTGGACTCTACTGCATGTATATTTACTTACCTCTGTTTTATAATCTACTTGTTCAAATGTGCAAATTGCTCTGATTAACTCTGGTTGGTTAATCTGGCCCAGAGTGGTGGTGTTTGTGTCAACTTTTTTGTGCTTCAACATGGAGACTTTATCATTCAATTTAATTTGAAAACTGAAAAGTATGTGGACTAATATTGACTGGTACAGGAGTGATTTTCAGGACTTTAAACGGAGGAGAAACTGGCAGTGTATCAAACTTACAATCTGTAAATTCATCAAATTTAGATCAAGTGGAATGTAGAGATATTTTTTAATTATGCAGCTATTCAGCTTTTTCTTTACTAAAAGTCTGTTAAAATGTTCCTTATAATTTGGTCTTTCAACCACGTCTAGTTTGATGTAGGATAATGACCCTTTTAGTAGGGTCAGGAGAGCAGTTACTAACCTTAGTAAGGTGGTTTGGACTGTCTCGTTCAGTTGAAAATGTTTGGATGTAACCTTTATTTCTGGAAATGAACTCTTCTCACATTGCTTGCAGAAGGAATTACAGCAACGTGTAGTGGAAGGTACGATAGAATATAACATGTACCACTTGCTTGGGTCCCCATGCGCTGAAATCTCTGCCTGTCCCAGCACTAGCTAAATGAAAGCTGTTGGTTTCACCATGCATCGACTGTGATGGTGACATGGGTGGTTATCTTTCCTCAGCCGACCATCTCCTTGCTTTTCTTCAGAGGTCAGGATCAGCTCTCTGCTGGTACGCCTGCCCAAAATCTGAACCCGGGCTGCAGCGACAGGTACAGCTGTGCCACCCAGCAGGGGTAGCAGGACACAAACCAGTCCTGAGCTGTGCGATGCCAGTGTAGCTTCATGCAGCACTCCAACAGAAGAGGTTAAACGGTGCCTGGAGGGCATGATTTGTAACCTGGCTTTCTGCAGGGGGGTACTGGGCTACGGGCTACGTCTCCCAAGCGCTGGCAGGTGTAGTGCAGAGGGGACATTATCCAGGCCTAGCACTGCTTTGCAGTGCACTTCCCATCCCCCTGTTTGCCAACAGCAACTGATTGCTTGTGTCCCTCGCTTGTTCATTCAGAGACCTCCCTTGTTGGTGGCAAAGGAGCAAAATTTTCAGTGGTAACAGTGGAATAGTTACTTCAAGTATTCTTTGTAAGTCCTGATTGGGCTTGGTTTTGTTTCCTATTTGTATTTAGCGATTTGGCGAAATAATGATCAAATTGATGTCCAAATGAGGTTTACAGTGGGCTTCAATACGAATAGAAGTTTACCCTTTTTTTTTTTAATGGACCTCTTCAATATTTACTTAGTTCTGTAGGAGGACATGAATAAGCTCTGATGACTTGGTTAAGTCTCTGCTCTATCTGCATCTCTGCTTTTATACAGGCCTTTTCGGTCGCTACAGCACTCATTTCTTCTTGCTTGTGAAAGAGATTGCAGGTTGTGTTTTTCCCCCTATTTACTGATGGATTTATTTATGGGTTCAAAACTGATTATTGCTTTGTTTGCTGCCACTGTTGCTTTTCAAACTGTTTTGGCTTTTATTGAGGTGGTGGTGCTGTTTTGGGAGGTTTTGTTGTTTTGGTTTTTTTCTCTTGCTATCATTATCCTTGAAAGAGAATAATGAAGACCAACCCTCATTGAACGGAAGAGTAATTTTTATACAAGACCAAATGGCATAAACTATGTATAAATGTAGTTTAGGAGTTAGAAGGGAAGCTCTTAATCATTGGGGTAGTTGGACTCTGCAGCAGCTCTGAAATATAAATAATGAATTTGATAAATATATTAAATGGATCATACGACCCTTTGATATCGAGCACCTTGGTATCTGAAGCTCACCTTGCTAGTTCCATACATATACAATCAGTGGTTCACGGAAGCGGGGTGGCTTTTAGAAGCGTGACTGCTTCAGTAATTTATCAGAGACCGGTAAGACATGGTGGCATAGCAACATATCAGGACTGATTCGTTGTCAGCTAAATCTAATCGGGTCTGAAGAACGGCATTATTTATCCATGTGGGATCCCCCTTAAAACAAGCAAATACAGAACTTCCTAGCTGCAGCTCTTTTACAGAGCAGCTACTGGCATCAGGAAAAGCAGAACAGATAGTGTGGTATCTCGAACTGAGTCTCTTTCTACAGGCTATCAGGGCTCAGTAACCTAATCTGTTGTGTTGATGATAACTGATAAGAGTTAAGCACCACAGGGTAGGGCCAAAAAGGAAGTTATAAACAGAGGTCTCGCAGCACTGGGGAAGTATATTGAAATCATCCTTCTGAACGGTGTGCATCGCAACTGCCGGAGTGACAGAAATGGCTGGGAATGTTTCAGCACCTGAAAGGTATGTCAGAAGAGTCTTAGCACAAAAAAATGAACAGATCTAGATGTTAAAAAGCAAGATGTTAAAATATAAAAATGCTTTTTCTTACAGCTTTGAAGCACTCTTGCATCTGACAAAAACCTTCATGGGACTGACAAGTATTCCCCTCCTGCTCGTGCCTGCCCTTTCTCGTGCAGGCAGTTCCCCTTCGCCTCAGCTAATCCTCCACTTATTCATGAAGCCAAATGCACTGATGAAATTGTTCTCTTTATTTTTTTACTGTGCCCTGTGTTTAAGTCCTCCCCTCCTCTCCTCCCCACCGCCCCCCCTGCCCTTATTTTCTCAGACTCTGGAACGTGTAAGTCTCGTTTTTAACCTGAAGTCTCTATTCTCCCACTTGAAGATTTGTCAGCTTTCTGGACTCTAGCCGCTCCTACAGCCATGGCAAAAGATAATTCCTCTGTAGCATGAGACTGCCAGTTGAATGCAATCCATAGAGGCAATTCATTGATCTACTCATTAGCTTTTCTTTCATCCTGATGGGGCACAACCAAATTATTCCCTCTGCCTTTGCGATGTTCTTTCTCACACCTGGAGGTGTACTTGCATGCCCTGAGGTTACTTTATAGCAAGTCTTTCTTTCACGGCAGGTCAGGCACTGCAGAGCTGTGATTGTTCCTCCTGCCTTCTGCCAGATCCTGGTACAGTGGGTCTGTCCCCCCCTGGCCCAGGTAGGTGGGAGAAATGCCCAAGGACCGGCATGAACTGCCACCTGGAGCCTGCTTCTCAGGATCCCGTCCCAACCTTTCCTCTCAGCTGCAAGGCTTTGGGCCCCGCTGTGCAGATCCAAGAGGTCTGTGCAACCTGTGGCTCAGACACGTGTTGTTTGATCCTTTCGCCAGGGAGCCCGAAGCCTTGAACCAGGTTTCTCAATCACTGTTTCCCACCAAACCTGGCAAAACAAGTGAGGATTTTGGTGGGGGAAAAGGTGGGGGTATTGTGTGCACTAGCAGTGACTGAAACCAGCGAAAGCTTTTCTAATTAGACTTTTCCTTCTTTTTTAAAACTTATTTTTATTTTTTAATACAGTGGTGTTGAAGAAGCTGAGGCACTCTCAGCTGCGGTGGTAGAAGCATTACAATTTCATGTGCTGCAAAATCAAGAACACTATGTTGTTGAACTGTTAGCTTAAAAGTTCCTATTCTCTAAAGTTTTAAAATGTCATTGATACAACAATTTGCTAAGATATGCTAGCACTGCTTTACAGAGCTGTGACATTTTGCATTATAAAATACTTCTTGAAGCAAGAAGGTTATTTATTATCTCATCCCTCTAGGCTGATAACCAGTGCAGAGGTTGTCAGTCAAGACACAGATTACAGTATGTAACAAAAATTATTTAAATTGTTTCAGATGTATTTGAGCAAGAGATATAGAATATGCTAACATTAATTTGTGATCTTGGAATTAAAAACAGATTTATTTTCAAATAAAATTGGTGCATTATGGAAGATTCACATTTCAGAATATCTGGTCATAATAATAGGTTACAATACTAGTTTCATTTTTCTCATCTGAAAGGTAAATTAATATTTAGGCACACAAGTAAAAGTGGTCTTGATCTCTTTTTTTTAAAATCCTATCCTAGAAGCACTGAGTCTACAGAAATTTTCTGTACTCTGCAAATGCAACTTTTATTTTTTTTGTCTGCAGCTCGACAGTGTAATTTTAACACTGAAATGTTAATAGCATTTTCAGGGGAATAATTCATACAGTTCTATTGCTTATGTCACTGTCAAAAAGGAAAGAAATTTGCCAGACCTGGGTAGTTGTTAAAAGGCAGTGTAAGCTTGAACAACTTTGTGAAGGGCGCACGCGTCCTTCATGGCGCAGAACCCTGCCCGCCAGATGAGAATTGAGGACATCCTTCAGGTTTCGGTTTCTGCCTTGCTTTTTGGTTTTGGCGTCAATGGATGATATTGCTGAACTTCCCTTTGAATGCTCACAGTACTTTCTGCGAAATCACTTTCTCATGGTTGGCCCATTTAGGAGCATACCTGAGCCATGAGCGGGCTGGGAGACCTCTCTGACCCTATTAAGGTGCTGTAAATAATAACTTGTCTACTAGGATAGATTTACCTGACCCAGTGAAATGATTGTGTTATTTTTAAATTGTGCTTTGCTCTTGTTTTTAATATAGCTTCACGTTTTCGGGGCATAGTCTGGCTCTTTCCATGCTGTGACTTTCTCTCTGAATTTCAGCGGAACTGCTCGTGTGTTTAAAATAAAACATGTGCCTAAGTGCTCTGGTGGCCGGGGGCCAGAGCACTCAACACGTTGCAGGGCTGAGCCCTGAGCGCGTGCTGCTTTAACGTATAGTCTTCTCTAGCCCAGGATAAATTAGGATTAACTCAATAGGAAGTTTCACAGTACTGTGAGGGTTCGGAAAATACCTCGCTACATGGAGGGTAGCTCGGGCTCCTAGCAAATACAAGTGCAAATGAAGCAACGCCTGTGGCGTAATGCTTTTTTAAGTTGTCGTCAACTGAGGTGCTTTTTGTGGCTAATGAATTGGTCAGTTAATTTTCTCATCACCGTGTTCGAACTTGTTCCTGCTGTTGAGCACTGCTCTCGTCTTTTCACACGTTGTTGAAGATGGCGTTAACTTAACCTTCTTTCCTGTCATAAGGGCTTTAAATGCCTTCACGCTAATATCGAATAAATGGAGTTTGTGGTTTAATCTGCACGTAGAGTACATTATTGCTGCTGAGGAAGCAGAGGGAGGCAGGTAGGAGTTCTCCATTCTCTGTCTTTTATTCCCATTAGACCACAGAGGCACTCCAGGGTCCTTGTCGGCAAAGCAGTTTATGTGGTTTTTTCCATGGTAATAGTGACGTGAAGTGTGATACAGTTCAGACGTGCATTTTGGCAAGTATTATTTGGTAACTAAGTCTTCAACATGTGATTTTATGCATATTCTATTTTTCTATCAGGTTCTGTGAGGGAACTTTTTCTGTTTGGGGAATAATTAAAACATCCTTATTTATTTATTTTTTAATGACTTTCATTTGAATAAAAATCTGGGTTATTTTGCTTTGGATAAGATACCTAGAGACAGATAAGGAAGGTGAAGGTTGATGTTAACTAGTGTATGGTTAAATTTTGTTTATTGATCACTGAACTCTGGGTGGCTGGTTCTGTTGCTTAGTTGTCTGGTTTACTCTTGTTCTCCTTTTATTTTTCTTCTTTTTTTTTCAGTCAGCTAGTTTTATGTAAATTGTTGCACAGCATACTGAAGAGGCTTTTTTGAACCGTTGGTTTCCAGAGGATCTTTCTTCCCTTATGCTTGCCAGTGCTGGCCTGTTTCAAATCTGACTGGGCTGAACAGGTTAGCTCCAGTCCTCAGCAATCTCGGGGGGAACATTTAAAATGCTACACCAGCAAAATTCAGGAATTGTGCTTGCTGAGTCAGTAAAGCATGGAAAGGGGCAAGTGGCTTTCCAGTTTCCTGAGGGGAATCTCTTGGCTTGGTGACAGAAGATGAAATTATGGGTGTAGGAAAAAAATAAAACGGAGTGTATGGAGCTAGTAAAGCTTTAAAATACAAAAGCCAAAATATATAAACAAAGGGCTGGAAGTGGGGCAGGCCTGGGGCTGGGAGTTGCAGAATGTGACGTGGTAGAGGGCCGCAGCTGGACATCTAAAGTTTTGGGGATTTTCTCAAAAAAACTCGACCGACCAACCAACCAAGCAGACAAACAGAAAAATCCTGCAGTCTCAACTGTGGTGATGGAGAGGTATAAATAATACTGAAAATACACTAGCAATTCAGAGTGGTTGCAATGGGTTCTCTGTCTAAGAATCACAGCTGGTTTTTGTTCTGTGTAGGGGGCTATTTTCCCCCCTTCCACAATTACAGTTCAGTCCTCAAATGAACTTCCATACGATGAAACATTTTGGTTTCCTAAACTTGCCTTGGCTGCTGTAGCTGATAGATTGTCCTGCTGGGTGGTACTGCTGCCTGTGAGCTAGTGTGAAGTGGCTTGCTTATTCCCCTACCTATTGCAGTTGGTTATTTCCAAGCAAGTTTAATTGTGTATTTCTAGTCAAAATGTATGCTGGCATCTGCTAAGTGCAAAGTGCTTATGGTGAATGCAAATAAACGGAGCGTATGGTTTGCCTCTTTTCTTCAGACACTGTAGATAGTGAAATAACAACTGTTAAGCCAGGTTTTGTGCTTTTTTGTATCCTCTGCAACACCATACCTATTTCTCCACAGTAATTCTAAAGCCCGTTACTTGCCTTTTTCTCCCTTTGTTCCTTTTTTCAGCAGAGATCAAATCCCTTCTCTCTACAAATTTTTTTTTCCACTTAATTCATGGAAAGAAAATGTCACGTACACACAAAGTCCAGTGATCTTGTGAGAAAACTTTTATTGTAGAGTGCCAATAAAAATAGAGGATGAAGAAAAATGGTCCAAAATCTAAAATAGGCAAAAGGTCCAAAAAGGTATTTATTGGATGTTATGCTGCTTGATGGATATATGTGACTTCCGTGCTTGCCAAAATCTACAGGTTAGGAGGTAGCAAAGAAACACATTCTTGTGTTTAGGGAGATCTTCCTGTATGCTATTCAGATAATATTTAAATAGTCCTTAAAAGATGTTATACTCAGCATGAAGAGAAGTCGGCATAGAAGTAGGTAGAAAACAATAAGAGCTAATATTGTTATGCTCAGACCTTTGCACTTTTCTGGGAAGAAAAAAAAAAAAGAAGCAAAGGCTACTTTAAGGTAGAAAGGACATCTGGAGGTACCTTGTTCAGTCCACTGCTCAAATGAGGGCTAACTTCATAGTTCGACTGGGCTGTGCCCTGAGCCTTGGTCACCCAAGTTTTGAAAATGTCCAAGGGTGGGGCCTCCCACCCTCCCTGGCTTCTGGCGTTGCCTCTGCTCAGCCTCCTGGTTCCAGTGTGGTATTGCCAGGTTCCTCTGGCTACCAGCACCTCCAGGAGGCAGAGAGACAAGTCAGCTTCTGCCTGTTCAGAGCCATGTGAAACCTGTGAGATGGAGAGTACAGAGATTTTTAGCAGAAATACAAGGACCTCAGAGATGAGAGGACAAAACTGCTCCTTTAAGATTTGAAAAGCAAAATAGTAGATAAATAAGCAGGTTTCTTCCACTCCTGGTAGCAAGTGCTGTTGCTTTGATTAAAATCTGGAAGGAATACACGGCTACCTTGCTAGAAAGCAATGCTCGCATTTTTCAAAGGGGAAACAAAGTCTTATCATCTTTAATTATGATGGAGATGAAGAGCTTTCTAAACAGCAAAATCTTTGCAGAATTGTGCTAAGTCTTTCAAGATTGCAATAAAATATGACTACGTAGAGCATAGCTCTATCTTCACTAGTAGTATCTCTTTGCTAAGTGGGTTATCACTGCCAATAGTCAAAAGTTGCTCTGTGTCACAAGCCATTGTAACTCACTGTGGTACTAAAATATATTTATTTCTTACTGAACTACCCTCAAACACCCTACAAGATATTTCAGGATACATGATACTGCAGCAGTGGTTTTACATAATATAAGGAAATAATAAGCTTTTTCATGTTGTATGGATGTTTATGATTTGAAAAGTCAATATTTATTACCATTAAAGGATATGTTGTTGAGAAAGAGTAAGCCGATGTTTGTGGATATAAGTAATCCTACAAAAGACTGATTAGGATGATTGCCATTTGCTTTCTTTTTATGGAGCATAATGACAGGCTTCAGATGTGTTTTCCACTGAGCTCCCTCTGAAGGAGCTCAGCAACCATAGAATAATGATGTCAGAAAGCAGTCTGTGTTTCCGCTCGATTAGCTCATGTCACTTTTGTCTCTTTTCTGAATTAGCTTTAAAATCCTGCTAAATCCTTCCATTGCTCTGTACATGCCTCAACCCGTTCTGTCAAATCGTAGGGGATGATGCTTATGAAAGCATCTTGCTGAATCATCTGGAGCATCTCTGGGGTTTCTCTGGCTGTAGCACGGCAGCGTGCTGAGCCCGGGGAGGACGGGGCTGATGACAAGGAAAGGCCCGTTCCTTGGAGGGAAGAGGGCTGCCCCCAAGGGACATCCCTCCTTGGTGGCTACCGGGCAAAGCCTCTAGTCATGTAGGAGCAGATTATTATGCTGTGTGGCCACCTAAATGCATGGTCATAGCCAGGGTCCCCTTTTGCCTGTCCTGGAAAGATAGCTCAGAGGCTGCTTATGACTCTGGGTGCTTTGGGAAGGATATTTGTTTTACTCTTCCCAGCAAATCACATCATGAACTGTCTCCTGCACTTAGAATGATTTATTCTGAAATGGTATGAGCAAATGTTCCTTTGATAGCCACCCATCCAGGAGCATTAGCAGAAAACAGTTGTGGTAGCCTGACTTCATAATAAAAGTTACAGAAATTTGTAAGGGGGCTCATCGTTGTTGCTCTGCATCGGAGCACTTGAGCAGGTTCCAGTCCTTGTATGTCCAGCGATAGCTATAAGCCTGCTGCTTTTTCCTTACGGTGATTCTGGGTGATCTGCTCACCTCCAGAGGGAGAAGAGGTATGGATATGTTGTGACAGAAGAGAGAAATCTTGTTTAAGATTTGGAGTGATACTACAGATGCGATTATGAGGAGATACCTCAATGAAGTTTGAGAGTCTGACAAAACGCAAACGTTTGAGGAAGTGACACTGTATTTGGTCAAGTCCTTGTGCTGCGGGTATTTTACAGAGCTTTAAGTTTTTCCTTTTGTTCAATAAAACAGCACTAAAATCTAACCCAAAAGTAAACCCAACAAAGAAAAAAAAAATTCTGTCCTTTATAATATTGTTCCAGGCAGCACAAAAGGGATAAATAACATTAAGTACTGGCATTCAAAGTTTCCTTTGTTTTCCACAGGCTTCTGTGTTTTTATATCTTTCATTGCTATTTCTCTATGAGAATAAAAGGCAGAAAAGTTTTCTAACAATATATCAGCAGCTTGTTCTGATTTCTGTATGCTAAGGATGTGTCCTCTACCAGGGGTTTTGGGGGGGAGAAATAATTTTAATAATCTATGTAATATTTCTCATAATAAATCACTTCTAAGAAAAGCAAAATCTCTAACACAGAGAGAGATCTCTAATACCAGTTAGAGTCTAACAACATCTAGAATTAAACTATTTTATCCTTTGGTAAGTTACCTGTAATCGTTCACAAAATGCTGTATCCTAGTTTGTAATTTTCTGGTGCAGAAGAATAAGTATTGATGAAGTGGTGAATGCTTATAAAGCCTTTTCATGGCATGCTATCTTTAATGAGAATCTTGCAGTCTGCAGCTGGGATCAGGATAATATATTGCCTGTGACTAAGCATTATGGAAACTTTCAGACTTGCTTAAGATCAAAGAATTCAAAGCTTTTAACTCTGTCCGTTGATTGTTACCTTAGTTGATTATAGACATATGTATGCATTCACATTACATAGAGCTGAGTTCATACATCGCACTTAAATGAGGTACTGAGCAGGAACTTGGGCATCCAGCACAAAAATGTCCTAATTCGTTGGTGAAGGATAGCTCAGAAATGGAGAGCTGGCGCAGCCGTCATCTGGAAAGGAGGCATGGCAGGACTCCAGCCTCCCGCCTGAACTTTCCATTTGTGTCGAGCAATGCAGAAAATGGCTCAAGTCTCTTACAACTCGGAGCGTTACAGCAGAGAGGCTGTATAGGAAACACTTGAGACCTGGGAACTAATTACAGGAGCACTTCTGCAGTCTGTTCTGGAAAAAGTGGAGGAGGAGAAGTGCCCGTATGCTTAGGTACAAGTGAGAAGGAGTGAGGAGGAAGGAATATTCAGCTCAGTGAAACTCCTACAGATGAACAGTCCCTGTCCTTGCATACTGATTTGCATATTCAACAACACTCCATAACAATAATTCTCAAAAGAAAAGTTGGAGGAACTTAATAGACCATTTCTGCTATAGAGCAAGGGAAACTATGCGGGAGATGCAAAATCGGTATCCCAGGACAGAGAGGAAGTCTGGATACAAACCCTGGCTTAAAATTCATCCTACCCTGCGATGCATGGGGCCGGCCATGGTTTGCAGCCCAGCCACGAGCACTTCACCTCCTGAGGGTCTGCAGCCACCTGCCTTGGGCAGCCACGTGCTGCCCCAGGGCACCCACTGCCTCTCTCCCCCAAAGCCCCTGGGGATGCCTTCGCTCAGGAGCAGCCTGGCACAGCTGCTTGGTGTCATGTGCTGAAGGTATCCAGGAGAGGGCAAGGGAGCTACAACAAATAATGGCAGGCTCAGAGGGAAGCCTGCAGCCTGCACTAAACGTTCTCATAGCAGAAAACAGTAGCTCCCTGGCCTTCCTACCTTTGAAGAGTTGGGCTGACGGGTACCAATGATGCTCTCTCCCATCCTTTTCTCATCCCTCACCTCTGCTGCAGTCTTCTTCATCAGTCAAAGGTAATCTTGCAACCACGCACTTAAAAATCAAAAGCAAAATTTATCCTTTAACTCCTGTTCAGTCTCCCTGCCCCAGCTTTTTTACATGATATTAGAAAGCAAATAGTCTCTTCCATGCCAGTTTTCCCTTTCCTTTTCATGTTTGCTTGTGTGTATGTGCGTAACTTTTCTTCCAAGCCTAGCTCTGATCTTTAGCAGGCTCTCTCTGGAATCCCAGAGATGAAAAGCGTACGCCAGGCAGCCAAGCACCATCTCTCTCTTTCAGAAACAGCTTCCTTTGAAAAGGGGCAGTGGCTTTTCTCCTATATCCTGTGTATCGACTTTAATACCCCTTCCTCCTCGAGGCCTTTGCCTTTCCTGTCATTGAGGTCATTAATTGATTTCTGGTGTCTATTCTATTAATCCAGGCACCTTGTCAGTGTTGCAGTGGCGCCCGGGCACTTCTCTACAGGCTGTGACATCCAAGCTGACTTTCAGCTGGATGCCATCCCTGACTTTCATTTTCCTCTCCGGATGGTTGGAGAGCTGTGCCAGACAGCAAAGATATTTTTATGGTAACGTAAGTATAGAAGGGAGTATCCTGGAAGGATAGATGTAGAACAATCTTTCTGACAATTTATTCAGACATCCAGACACACTGGTCCTGGATCTTTCTTGAAATAATTTTTTTGAGTTAATTTTAAAAAAAATATTGTTTTTTTGTTTAAATCATTGCCTATTGTATTATTGTGGATTTTTTTTTTGTTATTTTCTAGGCAGTTAAGCACTAGACTTTGAGTTGACTTCGTCTTCCATAATACCAGTATTTTACTGGGTTTTACTCTGTTCTTACTAATTACATATGCAGTTTGGTTTGCTAGTGTAACAAGCTTTGAAAGTAGTATTCAAAAGATAATTAGTAAGATTTGCCCTTACAGTTACTCATCTTGACCGTATTTATAAATGTTGTGTAATACAGTGTCTGCAGTAACAGGGAACCCCAGTTGGCAACTTGGGAAGTACTTTCTGATCTTGCAAAGTTAATGACTGAAACTCAGTAACGTTTTCTGCATTGCACTGATAGTATGCACCAAGATTCTTCATAAGAAAAGAAAAATGTGTTGACTTGTCGTGTGGCAAAGCTAATCTCAGAAGTGGCTAAGCATACTCATCTTTTCTCTTTGAGATTTCTCACCATCCTCGTAGGTGTGGCTGTCATGAGAAATAATTCACCAAAATTTTCTCTTTAGGCAATGACAATGAATTACAGCATTGGACCGTTCAAAAGTATTACATCTCCAATCCTGAAATGAGTGCACAGATGAGTCAATAAAATGCTGGATCATGTTAATAATTTATTATAAGGATAATTATACAGGAAATAAAAGGGACAGAGAAGGCCATCGTCTGCTTGCACCATTTCTGAACATTGAGAGATGTATTGTATGCCTGGTGGAGGTTCTTAATGCTGCTTAAGAAACATTGGCCTGTAACTGTGCAGAACACCTTAGAGAACTATTAACACAGCCCATAAAATACTGAGAGACAAGTTACTTATTAAAGGTCTGAACATCAGGGAGAAATAATGCAGCTATAAAAGTTTTAGTTGGGCTGAACAGTAAAATTTAAATTAAAAAAAAAAAATTGTTGAAGTCATTTAACATTGACCATCAGCCTTGTCAATATCTTGCATACTTTTTCACCAGTACATTCCTCATGCCCAAATACGACTTTTGGAGGATGAGAATAATGAGCACAGAACAAGATCCTCTCTTCTAGAAAGGTGGGACAGAGTTTCTGTTAGCTTCCACAGATCCAGGTTTCATTCTGGCATCTTCCTGCAGACTGAAAAATAATGCATTAATCAATAAAAAAAAAAAAAATCCGGTTTTATGTATAAAATATCATTATTTGCATTCTAAGTGAACATGAGGATCATTCATAGATTGAAGCCAGGAGGGTGTTGAAATCATACAAATTCTCAGGCTGTAGCAATATCCTCAGTTGATTTCAGCTGAACCAGAGATACTTTCCCCACCCCCATTGGAAAACATTTTAGACTCCCCCCTGTCCTAGCCAATTTTGATTTTTAAACTTGTTGTAGGTGAATCTATATGAATTTTAGTGAAGCATCGTATTGTCCAACTTGTTTGAAGACAAGCCACCTTGCACATCATGTCTATGCCAAATGCTGTCACTGAGATGACAAGAGTGAATTTTTTTTTGTAAGAAGAAACCGTACAAACCAATCATTTTGCCCCTTAATCTTATTTTTTATTGAACTTAGAAGGTTGGGCTGACCGAGGCATGGTCCAGTTAACTATTTAATTTTAGGTGCTGGTTTTCTTTTGATTGCCTGTACAGTGAGAATAGTTTCTCTAGGGAAATTGCCCACAGTACCAAAATTAAGCTTATGTGGCAAGTCCCAGTCGCTGAATCTGATCTCTCTCATTTCAGGCCAAAAAAGCAGGTGGGTTAGTATCACTCATTTTTTGTTTTCATTATAGCTCATGTTTCCCAGTGCTCTGTGTCATGTTTTAAAACCAGTCACTGGAAACAATGTGCCCTCATTTCTTCAAGCCATGCTGAAGCCCTGAGACTGAACTTATGTTTTTGTTGTGTGGAACTGAACTTCTTACAGCAGGAGACACAACAGGCTCTCTAGGCACATTTTTCTTACAAGATCTCACCGGAGACCTGGTAATGAATTATTGGGGCAACTCTCCATCCTGCAGGCAAAAGAGAGCAAGGGTGCATGATTACTTTCGGCTGTTCCCCCCCTTCCTTTTCTTTAGGCTCCCTTGCCCTCTCCTGGATACCTTCAGCTCATCGCACCAAGCAGGTGTGCCAGGCCGCTCCTGTGGGAAGGCATTCCCAGGGGCTTTGGGGGAGAGAGGCAGTGCGTGGCTGCCCAAGGCAGGTGGCTGCAGAGCCTCAGGAGGTGAAGTGCTCATTGCTGGGCTGTAAATCGTGGCTGGTCCCATGCATCTCAGGGGCAAAGGATGAATTTTAAGCCAGGGTTTGTATCCAGACTTCCTCTCTGTCCTGGGACAGTGATTTTGCATATCCCTTGTAGTTTTCCTTACACCATAGTAGAAATTCTCTATTAGGTTCCTTGGACTTTTCTTTTGAGAATTAATCCTTATGGAGTGTTGTTAAATATGCAAAGTAGTACAAGACAAAGCTTTTTGTTACTTCCATTGCATGCCATCACCAGCCTTTTAATAGATAATTTAAACCATCCTTATTTGAGTGGTTTTTGTTTGTTTGTTTGTTTTGAGAAGAAAGTTTATTGTATCTCCCTGAAGAGGTTAGGGAATTAGGATTATTGCCTCTAACTTGCGTTTTAATTTTTAGCTTAAAGGAGAAAAGCTTCATCCAATGTAGAGATATTTTAATGCAGATAAGCAGACTTTTGAAGCACAATAGACATTTAAAACGTGATTTAAAAAATTGTTTACCATTAGAAAGAGCTGCTCTGATGGAACTATAGAAATATGTATGTGTGTGGGGGGGTGGAAAATCCCTCCTGTTTCATATAATATACCTATACTGAGCTATTGACATGTATTTTATGAAATAATTGAATTAGCCACTGTAGAGGGTGTTCCCTTAGACATGTAATAAAGCATTCCCTTTGAAGAACGAGAATCAAAGCAGTTGGTTTGAAGCATTGTAGCCTCTGTGCTCAGGGACATAAATGCTGACTTGTGCCTTGTTTAGATTAGGCTGCATGGCCTCCTCTTAGCCTGTCAGCATGGCGGGAGGGAGCGTGTGTGCTGGCGCAGGGAAGAGTCCCTTTTCCTTTCAAAATTCCCCAAAACCAAACTTCTCTCTCAAATGGACATCTCCTTACTGTCAGTGCTCACGGCTGAGGTTTTTTGTTTACGTGGACAGGGTTCATCCCCATTCACATCTCTGAAAAAGGGCTCTCTTAGCCCTTAAAACAAGTGGTGTTTTCAAAGAACTGCTCCCTCTAAGGATGTATTTCAGAGGCTGTTGCTTTGCGTTTGTGGGGAGAGCCGGCAACGTGCGCTCTCCTCAATGGGAGTAGAGGCTTCTGGGGTGGCTGCTCTCTGGGGTCCCGCAAGCCGCATGTTGAGCGGGGAGGTTTGGTCAGGGGCCGGGGGGCTGGTGGGAAGCAGAAGCCCTGCAGTGCCTGCATGTGCCCGGCTCGCAGCACCGGCTGCTCCGCTGCATCGTGCCAGCTGTTGTATGCCACACCACTTACTGATGTCGGCGTAGCCTCTGATTGCTCTCTGGAGACAGATGCTTTCAAACCCCAGGAGACAGAGAACATTTCTAAGGGTTTTTTTTCCCCTCTTTTTTTTTTCTTTCCCTTTTTTCTTTTTCTCCCTGGAAGCTGAAAAGTGAGCGTGAAGCACTTTCGATAAAATGCTGCTGGATGGAAACCCAAACACATCATACGGGACAAGCTTTTGAAGAGATGAGAGCTTTCCTAATGTGTTCGGTAGTCAGGGTTAGTTTGAGGGAATGACAGCTCCCTTTGATGTCCTGGGCTCCAAATATTTAAGGAGAGTATTGCAGGAAAAGAATCGAAGGCCAGTAATGTGCTACTTCATTCTGAAATCATGAGCTGTGCAAAGAAAACCTTGAAACTGTACAATTTAAGAAAGAGAAATGTTCATGCCTCAGGAAAGAGATTATGAGTCCTAAGAAGCTGAAAATCAGGTAATTCTGTGGTTTGATGTTTTGATCTGCATATCATTTTATCTTTTGTGCTAATTCACTCAATCACATGTGGGCTTTGGGTTGCTGGGAAGGTTTTAATTAGAAACATGCTGAACAAATTAACAGTAGTTGGAAATATTTGAAAACTATGTTTTTGCAGTGGTTTCTAAAGAAGGGGAGATGTTTACTGTTACGGTCCCACTCCATCTTCCCTTCCCTCTACAATTGGTGCTTGAATGCTGAAAAGTTAGTGACTGATAGATAGCATTTCAAATCTGGTTGTGTGCACTTCATCACAGCATGTTGCAATCCTTAGAAAAGATTTTAGCAGATAATTTCATAGTGAGTAATTTAGGATGGCCTATGTTGTACACAGGTGACGATTTCATCTCGGGTCTGCCTGTTCCAAGCTGCGTTGCTGGGAAAGGGAAGGAATCCTATGGTTCCTGCTTTGATACCAAAACTGTAGCAGTTTTCAAATTATCCATTTCTGTAATGGTATCACAGCTCAATTCTATCACTTTAGCTGATCAGAGGAAGAACTCTAATTAAAGCACTGCATGATCTTTGAAGTAATTGATATTTCATTCCTTTCTTTTCTTTAAGAAGCCTTCATTTTGTACGTGTTATGACCATTAATTCTTTCTCACTTCAGGAAAAGTTATCTGCTAAAATTTTTCCTCCTCTTTAGAAAGGGTGAGGAAGTGGCTTAAAGTATTTCAGCAGAACCAGCAGATTTTCCAGACCTCTCAGTCCGGCAGTGCAGATACATATGCATTCCCAGTGAAATGCTCTTTTGAACAGTGATAGCATAAGGTACGCAAGCCACAGAAGTCTCGTTAAACTATCAAAATGAGTCTTACTAGGACTCTGGTAGTGTTTGTGCTGCCTTGATAGGAAAGAAGGAATTTTCCTGTTAGATCACCCACCAGTAGCTCCATAAAAGAAATATAGGGTGACAAGGCTAGCTGAGTGTTAAAGATAACCATCTCCGTCTCTACTCTGTTTAACACAGTCTTATTTCAGTGGAGTCATACCAGTGTAATTCTGGGGTAGTGAAGTGGAGAATCTGTCCCCAAGCACATTTGGTTGCTCTGAGCATACAAGCAGTTCTCTGCCTTCTGTTTTATTACAAGAAAAGTGTACTATAACATCTACTTGGTGATGATGCTAATCAGAGAGTTTATTGGCTCCCTTCAGGGGCTCTGTCTAGCATACTGAATTTGTATTTGTCATGTGAAAGGCCAAATCTTTCTAAGTGCTGGCACCGTATTGGTGTACATAGGATTTCCTCGCAGCCTGCCCCAGCATTTCCCACATTCTGTGGAATCACAGAATGGTTTGGGTTGGAAGGGACCTTTAAAGGTCTGGTCCAACCCCCCTGCCTTGGGCAGGGACATCTTTCACTAGCTCAGGTTGCTCAAAGCTCCATCCAACCTGACCTTGAACACTTAAAATGATGTCCGGTCTAAGAGGCTCTCAGCACAGCAGGAGGTGGAAGGACCCCCTCCCTGCTAGGGTGGGGCAGAAAAGAGGAAGGTAAATGTAAAAGCATGTAGTGAAATCAAAACACCTCACTGTAATATCAGTGTTAGCCATGATCATCAGGCTATAGGCTATTCTGGTGTGCCTCCCTATTGTTTTGATTTGTAATTTGATTTGGGAGAGTGTCTGAGTAAGAACTCTGTACTGATCCAGCAGCCGTCTTCATTCATCATAATAGTACCCATGAGATGTAGCTGAGTCACCAAGCTGGGTTATTTTTTCTAACGTGCATCTGTGTTTTATTTAATTATAAAGTCCAGACCCTCCTGCTTTCTGTTACAGACTTTTTATCTTACTCTGGTCGTGTCAAAATCAATTTGTAATTCTGTGGTGTACACATGAAATTAGTTTTAATTTGCTATGTGTTTCCAAGGGTGACTGACATTTAATATTTTGTTCTGAGGGTCTCATTAGTACTGTGTACCCATAATCTATTCTATGGGTGTAATGACAGAGGGTAAGTGAGCTATTGAACAGCATCCATCTGTCCACTTAGCGAATGGCCAGAGGGAAATACAGGGAAAAAAATAGAGGGATAATTGTCAGCATTTCTGTATTTGCCGTTTAGAAAAGTCACATACAATACTGTGGGTTTGCTGTGAGCTTCAAGGATTTTGGCCCTCCGTGGCCCGGAAAACACTTCTTCGTACTAATTCGTACACACCAAGCGATGAGAAAATCATGGTAAAACCTGTAAAGGCAGAACTGATTTTCAAGCATGAGAGCAATTGCTACACTGTGAAAGAAGTAGTGCCTTTTGTGTCCCTAACCTCAATATTGAGAGGCAAGTTACTTTAATCTAGTAACTGCGAGCCTATCCCTTATCTGTGCTGTAGTCAATACGTATGTGGGTGCACGCCGCTTATGGCCTTCGGTTGGCTTTATTTTTGCTGTCCTGTGAGTGACTTGTCTCAGGGGTTTTGAAGGTCTGTGTGGTTCTGTAAACCTGATGTCAACTGAAGTTATAGAAGAAAGATTATTTTTTCTTCTGTTTTTTGTGTGGCCACTGAAGTAGCCATCTGCTTTGTCTCTAGACTTTAATGAGCTTGGGGGAAGGGTGGTAAAAGAATAAAAAAAAAATGCCCAGAAGGCAGAGCAAAAGGAGAAGAGGACAGCACATAGGAGAAGAAGCAAGAGGTGTGAGTGACCAGGAGAAAAAGGAACGTAGGAGCAGTAGTGGTGCAATGTAGCACAAAGGAAGATCAACTGGAAGTAGCATTTGTGCGTGCCTCCAGAAGTATTATTAACAAAGTTCTCTAAAGTCTTTAAGAAACCTACCCATCACTCTTCTCTTTGGCTGGGTCTTTGCCCTTGTTCTCATCCTGGAAAGATGCTGTAAGTATTTACAGTGCACTTTGAATTAATGCAGAAGAAAGAGGGATCTACAGCGTTAATTGGTAGAGGAAACAAAAATACTATATTTGGTATTTAAGGAATTATGAAGGAGTTTATATTTGTCTCCAACTGAGATGAAATTTTTCTGTACTTGTTAGCTATAAATAACAATGTGGCCACTTCCTCTGCAGTTTACCCAGTGTTTTGACTAAAAACTTGAAGTTGATAGGTTGGAAAGGGGCTTGATGCTTAAACTCCATTTAATCTGTTCAGGAAAGTACTACCACTTTCTTATATGTATTAGAAGGGCAACAAGGCTGGTGAGGGGTCTGGAGCACAAGTCTTATGAGGAGCAGCTGAGGGAACTGGGGTTGTTTAGCCTGGAGAAAAGGAGGCTGAGGGGAGACCTCATTGCTCTCTACAACTACCTGAAAGGAGGCTGTAGCGAGGTGGGTGTTGGTCTCTTCTCCCAAGTAACTGGCGAAAGGACGAGAGGAAATGGCCTCAAGTTGCGCCAGGGGAGGTTTAGATTGGACATGAGGAAAAATGTCTTTACTGAAAGAGTGGTTAAACATTGGAAGAGGCTGCCCAGGGAAGTGGTTGAGTCACCATCCCTGGAAGTATTTAAAAGACGTGTAGATGAGGTGCTTAGGGACATGGTTTAGTAGGCATGGTGGTGTTGGGTTGACGGTTGGACTCGATGATCTTAGAGGTCTTTTCCAACCTTAATGATTCTATGATTCTATTTATATTGTACTGTACTGCAGGATCCCTACTAGTAACTTAGCACATTGTGTTAAAAAAAAAAAAAAACCAAACCAAAAAATCAGTACTGAGAGCTTATTCACTTTGCTAAAACATCATCAGATGTGACTATATCCTTCTTCAGTATTTTTCAATTAGTTTTATTATTCAGCTGTAGTGAGTAAGTTGCCTTACAATTTTAGTATCTGCAATTTACTGCATTGAGGTATTTTGAAAAGCTTTGCTTTTCAATGTAGTGACTAAGATTGGTTGGAGATTTTTCTCTGGAAGGAAAGTTTGTTTTGTATTACTCATTTTATTATTTTTATTAAAAATATTAAAAAATATACTATTTTGGTTGGTTTTAGCTGGCAAAATTAATGTTTGTTCACTAAAATAACAGTGATTGCTACTAAATATAAGGATAGAATGGATTAGAAAAAGCCTTTCATTCTGTCAACATAAATATTTACTTTAAAATATTTTGAGATTGTTTTCAATAATGGCTTTTTTAACTGTGGATGATAGGAATGTAATCTGAGCATAGAACTGTATTTTTAAAAGTATATATAAACTATTGGCTATTATTTAGGTACAAAAAAATGTCCTTAATGGAATAAATCAGGTAAGCCTAATATGTTGGATTGCATACCAGAGGTTGCTTTTATAGTTTATATTGATATACAAGTTGTAAGGTAACTCTGGTTTCCGTGAGAAGTTAATCTCAAGTTGAGATGAAAAACCCAGTTAACTGCAATTATAGCAATTACATAACAGTTAGTTACTCATAGAAATACCATTATATGATCTCACGGCTACTTTAGCAGTTGGTTTGAAAGTATAAGTTGACTAAATTCCAGATCTAGAAGGAGAAGCATCTCAAAAATCGTTAAATAATGTTTTAATGGTGAGGTGCTACATACAAGACTGCCACTACTGATTAATCTTACAGTGCTAAGGCTTCTTCCCACTTCTAATCTTTTGGCACCTACAGCCTGATACCCCGTTAACTTCCCGTGAGAGAGTGAGGTATAGAGGAAATGGGAGTGAGATTGCAACTTTCAGAAATGTTATATGTCTTCTACAAACTGCTGTCAAACTTACCCGGAAGGATAGCTTCATGTGGGATATTTTAAATATCTGTGGTATCTTTAGAGATCCTCACCATGTTTAACAAGAAATATTGGTTCACAGAGAAGTGTTTCGCTTTAAACTTATTTGTTTCTTAAATGTCAAAAGAAAGTCATCATTTTTTTATACAGGTAAGATGTTTGGAGAACTTTGTGTTGCCAGAAACAAACTTCACAGTCTTGGCTTGTTAGGAAGATTATTTAACCTGTAACTCAAGTAAGCTAACCTAGGAGCATAAATACTGTAAGAAAAGAAGCAGAGAAAGAAAAATGCAATGAAGTGATCCTGAGATAACAGAAACCTGTGTGAAAGTAGGTAAAGAGAATGATGGCTTATTGTAAAGCAAAGTATTTCAAACCTCTCTTGTCCCGGAGAATTCTTGGGATGAGTTATTGCAGGATATTCACACTGTGACATAATTCATGTGAATTGTCTTGGTGGTTTTGGTTTTGTTTGCTTCTTTAGGAAAAAACCAACCTGCAAGTTTTTTTCCTCTGACCTTTCATTAGACTCCTTTTTCAACTGTTTTCTTCTTTGTGTTGTTCTTTACTTCTGTCTGATAAAATTCCCCTACCTCACTCATTAGAGTTGAGGTGCCTATTGTGGTTATGCAAGAGCAGGGCAAATGGTGAGGGCAGAAGACAGAGCAGATTGTACTGTTAGATTGCACAGTTATTTATGCCAGGGCAAAGGACACGCAGAGGATTGCTTTCCAGAACAACTGCTCTTATCTAGACTTTTTACAGTGCTTTTGAAGTTGCGTCTGGTGCTTATAGTGTCTGTCGTCACCGAGCCTTTGACTTTCAGCAGTCCATGTGACCAGCTGTAACACATCGCTTTCTCATTTGGAGAAACGTTATTCTGCACTGCAGAGGGGTTACGTATGTTTTCCTTACATTCGATCCTGCTATGAATTCTTGCTTTTGTCATGTACGTTTCCATGTCCTTTCTATAGAAAGCTTTTTAGGTGATTTTTGTTCTTTTATCACACTGAATTAATGTAGAGCTTGTACTTAAAGAAATTGTAAAATTATAGTAGAATTTATATTTAGATATATCTCTATATTTACATATTCTATAGAAAATATACTAAGATATGTAGTAAGTAACTAGTAATAGTTGCATGCAATATTTACCCTCAAAATGGTTTATAGCATTATATTAATTAACCAGCGGTAGTAAAACATAGATACATTGTATCTATGTAAATCTTAAAACAAAACAAACAAAAACCCTCCCCATACTTTCATTTGACGATTTTTAGCAAGCAGTGGAAACTGCAAGAATCTGCCATAAATAGATGCATTGGCTATTAGCTTTCTCCAGTATGTTTTTAATTTCTACTCCATTTGTATGGATATTAGTTTTACTTTCTATATAAAATATAAAGTTTATGTCTTTGTAATATAAAGATATATTATAGCTTTATAAATTTTATATATTATGTAATTTACATATTTATATGTATATAAATTATAATCTTTATATTATAAGGATATAATATGTCTTTATATTAGGAAATGTCTTTGCATTAGGAGATTATTACAAAGAGAGAGAAAGAACAATTAGCAGTATGTGTCCTGTTAGTCTGAAACAAGCCAGTTGTATTCCTTTTCAGGTGCCTGCAAAAAAAATGTAAGCACTCATGTGTCTCTTCCTTTTCTCATCTTAAAGAACAGTCTAGGCCTTTTGGCCAATATCATTTGCTAATCAGCCACGCTCAGGTCCTCTCATGTCCCATAGAAGAAAATTGCATGGAGCTAGAAAGTTCAGTATTGTGTTAGAATCATCTTTCTATATGAGAAGTAGCATCACTGTTTATCGTGAAGCTGGTTTGGTTGTGTAGAGGAATTGGCCATCCTTCTATGTAGCTACCTCCCATTTATGTTAATGGCATATGAAAATAGAAAAGGAAAACAACAAAAAAATATATTCTTGACATTCAAAAGTTAAAATTTTTCTTTCCTTATGTATGTGCCGTAATTTTATCAGAAAGTATTATCTCCTGAAGACAAGAAATGCTAATGTTGGTATCGGCTTTTTTTCCTTATAGATTTTAGTCTCAGTGACAACGGCTGTTCAAAATTATTCTCCCAAATGGTCTAACCATTTGGAAGAACGTGTGAAGGGATGAGAGGATGGAAAGGAGAGGTCTGTCTTCAAAGTCTGCTTCCCATGCAGAGGAGTGAAATATGGTGGACAGGCTGTCAGTTACAAGAGAGTGTGCCTTAGCTTTTATGCTCCTGAACCCCTCCCGCGCCTGAGCTGACTTTAATGTAGTTTCGTCACTTATCCCTGGACTTCCTGGCCTGAAGCAAGGCTGCTTACTGCATTTAAGTCTATCACAGCAATTATATCACATCAGAGTTCAGCTAAGCTTGTCAAGCTTCTCTGTTAGATTTAAGCAGAAGACAAGAAGGACAGGAGAGAGGAAGACACAGGAATGAGGATCAAGTGCTGCATGAGCAAAAAAAGAATGGAGCAATAAGAATCTTAAATCTGTGTTTAACGTATTCAGCCTATTTGCCCATATTGAACATGTTTAGCACTGGCATCCTGACAGGGTACCAGGCTGTTTTTACAGTCACCGCCTTTTGGACTCCAGAGACTGTTTGCTGTTGCAGATTCAGGGGATCTTGCCTCTTCCAAAATGGTATAGCTGCTGGTTTGATACCTCCTCCTTCAAGAGAAAAATCAAACCTCGCTATCCTATCAGGTTAAAAAATCAAAATGAATTTGTAGTAGTGAAATGTTAAGTCTGTCTTTTTGTTTTGTTTCCTGCTCCAACGTTTTAGGCCATCAATTTCCTAGCTTGTAACTTCAGTCTGTAGGAGCCAGTGTCACCATGAGAGTCATAAAGTGAACAAAGACTACAAATCTGCCTAATCCTTAAAAACTATGTTGGATAAGGGCCTTTAACAAAGCATAGACAAGATATATGTCAGATTTTCTCATGCACCTGGAGAGGTGCATGACCATTTTTTGGTTAAAGAATGCACACCACTGAAACAAAGACACACAGATGCTGTCTTTTTAGCTTAGAATATTTTGTTCATTTTTTCTTCCAAGTTTTAGAAAGAAGTAAAGAAGACTTAGTATGTAAATGTGCTGTCTTGCCAAAAAGGAAACCCTGTTTCAGTTGAACTGTCTTCAGTTGAAATGGATATTGGTCTTTTCTCATTGTTCCTCAAGTAGCTTTTAGTGGGTGAGTTTATACAAATATAAATGATATTCTTATAGTCACATAACAGCAAGGATTTTGACTCTGCAGTTCAGCAGAGTCAAAAGCAAATATTAAATGTCACACACTCTATTATAGTAACTGTCTAATGTGACTGTGTATGCACATAACTTGTTTACATTTCTCATAACCCAAGAATAATTGTAGGAGGAGGGTGGCTGACAGAAACAAACTGTGTCCTTTCGGTGACTGTTGGTCTACTGAGAGTTTTAGTTTAGTTCAAGAGTGCACCTTCGGACCAAATACTCCTCATCTGCAGTTTTGTTCATATTGCAAAGCCATCTTGGCGCGTGCAAAGTAGATGCCTGTGGTGAAACTAAACTGGAAGAAAAATGCAGTTTAGAAGCCAAAATTGTAAGTAAAGGACTTCGGAGATTCTGTATATTTCATGTGCTTTAATTCACTGTAACCTTTTTCCCAAAGTGCTTCACTTGTGACTTTGAATCTCTCCACTAAGCAATGAAACAGAAAACACTTGATATGGGTTACAGTCCTTGATTTCGGCCTGAAGTCAGTCCAAAATCAAATGCAGCATGTTTTCAGTATTTCTAAGTGGTGATCGGCATGTGAAACACAGAGATTAAAAAAAAAAAAACAAACACAAAACAAAACAAAAAAAAACCCTAAAACAAACAAACAAACAAAAACCCTCAAAACCAAACAAACGTTAGTATTAATCCAGGCTTATTTACCTTTTCTTTTTTTTAAATAATGCTCCACAATATTTTGTTTCATGCTAATGTAGCAGAAAGCAGAATTAGATTTTCTCTGTCTCCCACCCTTCTACCTTTTGTTGAATGACTTTCAGAACTGATTTTGGTATAGAAAACAAAAGGGCTCTTATTTCATTTTTTTTGATTGATGGATTTATTTCACGTTAATATTAAGAATGTCCCATTATGAAGCCTTTCATTTTAGAAATATTCTGAAGCTAATGTTAAAAATCTGTATGATTCCCAGTCTTTATTTCTGGGGCTTCAGAGTAGTGTTGTCTGGAAACAAACAAACAAAAAAATTGTGAGATGCCTTGAAATCTTAAATGTTCTCTTATTCCCCTTACCCATTGTCTTTGGTTTGAAATTTTGGATTTATTCCATCCGAAAACCAACTATGGGAGCAATTGTTTTAAGCCTTGTTGTAAGAGAAATAAAAATTTTAATCAGTCTTGAAGCATCTGTATCTATTTGGAGACAACAAAACCTCTTATCTAAGTTTTGATATATGCACGATAAAAGACTATAAAACCTCTTATCAGAGTTTTGATATAATACATGTAGGATTAGAAATATTTGCTGCCATGCTTTGCGGCCTGTTTATCAGCATGTGCTAAGGATGCATTGTTGGGATACAACTCCACACTCTGGGCTTCTTTTCAGGCTACAGATTTAAAATGCAAAAAGGTAAATCATGCAGTGTTTAAATGTATTAAATGTAAATAAGAGGACTTGACAAGGCAGATGAAATTCAGCAAATCACTTGCTTCTATGATCTAAATTTTGCTTTATTTGGAAAAAATGCTATGTATTTGGAAAAGAAAGAAGTCAAAATACTTAAAGGAAGGATCTATGCAGAAGCTATGGTGACATTTTTATATTTTCTCATTTCTAATAAGAAGGATACTGAGTAAGTAGGATAGTAAATAAGTATGAAATCGCATGGTGCTTTTTACTTTTCTAAGTTTTGGCTGGAATAATGTGTATCTCGCTGCTGAGGACTGACTGGAACACGTGTCTGTAAAACATTGTCTCATGGGCGTCTTACTTACACTACAGACCAAAGACAACATTCTTTACCTGGTATTTTTGCAGAATAACTGTGAACAGGGGCAGACAGAATATATGTGCTTCTGCTTATCAGTTCTGACCTTTCTAAAATTTTAAGGCTGCTGAAATTTCACAAAAAGTATTTATATGAACTAATTAGGTGGCATATGTGTGAACTAAAGGTGACATTTAGATATGACATGCTAAATGATGATATTACCAAAAAAAACTTAATTTATGTTAAAAACCTGTTAGGATTTTCATTTGTGTGTCTATAGGCAGTGCGGTAAGATCCTGAAATAGGTTCCAGTCTGTGTTATGTTGATATATATATTTATTCAGTGGGCTTCCTCAGAATTTACACTGGTCTGACATTAGCCAGAACGAATTTCAGTCTTGAAAAGATCTCAGGCGGGACTCCAAACTCTTCCTTTTGAACTCTTGAGATGATGTAAACTCACTGACTTTCCTGAAGTTGATATGAATTTATAGTCTGTCTTTTTGCTTCTGAGTGAAGATTTTTTTTATATATAAGAGTATTAACATGTCATATCTAGCTGTTAGCTGTAAGTATACAATAGATACTGCAGAGCCTTTCATGTTAATTCATTGTAGTCAGCAGTGGGTGTGACAGTGAGGTGTTACTAATGTAAAGAGATTAAAACATAAACTGTACCGACTCACGGCATGATTAATTTGCTCTGGTGTGGCAGCAGCAGAAGTGGGGACTGGTCTGGCATCCTGGGGTTCCTCATCTGCTGGTTCTTCCCCAGCCCCCTCTTTACACCGCCAGCTCAGTACAGGGGCTCCTGCTGGCTTTCCTAAAAGTTGGGCTGAACGTGAAATGCCGGTTAGCTAAGTTTTATTAGAGTGCACTTTCTGGCCAATGGTAATAAAACTAAAGCAAGTGAAAATGGGAGAAAAGAGGACGGGGCAAAGTACATGTAAGTCATGCCATAAGGGAAGATCGCCTGTCATTCTCAAGCAGATTACTCTGCTTTGGAAAAGCAATGCAGATATTAAAGAGGACAGGTGGTGACATCTGATTTTATACCATAACTTTTATGGTCTTTTTACATCCTATGTGTATATATAAAAAGATGTATAAAATATATGAATTCTCTGCTTCGGTTCATATAAAGTTCAGGAAGATAGACAGACCTGTCATTTCAAAGAAATACTTCTTCAGTCCAGAGGTGCACTGAGAGCACAGTGTACATCCTGTCGAAGGGGTAATCCCATATACTATTTTCTGTGTTTTCAAGTATATAATTGACTTTTACAGCTGTTCCCAAAACTTGCAGCTCTTCCTATCTTGTCTGTTTTTCCTCTTGTGCAACCAAACCAGAGCACTGGGGGAACGTAGGGGGACTAGTGACAGCTCAGGGGTGACTTATCAGGTGCCTCCTTTAGGAGTTTGGGGAAGGATGTCAACAGCAAAACAACAAGGTGGGGAATGATGCTTTTGAGTCTTACATGCTCTTACAGCTTCAGGTTTTTCCCAGCTCTAACAAAATGGAAAATTTGTTCTAGGGAGCATTTTGGATGGCAATGATTTTTGGATAATTCTCTTTTGCCGAGTTTTCTCTTGGCCGAGATTACTGTTGGGAAATTCTTCGCATCTTGGAGTGTTCTCATCATTAATAGGAATTTGCGCATTGTCAGAGATACGTAACCTTGCAGTACAATTACACATGAAGAAATATTAGAGCAGCATTAAGAGCTTGAAATATAACCACCACTACATGGATAGTCAGAGATAAGTGTGAAGATTAGAGTTAGTAAATTCTTTAGCCATACAGAAATGTCTAAACAATGAGGTGTTTTGAAACTAAGCCTTCAATTTGTATTAGATATGAGAATTCCATTTTCTGTCTGGTTTTAAGGAGGTATTCTCTGTCACCTCTTGGTTAGGGCACTCTGTGTCCCCACATCCTCCTGCCAGCAAATAAAAACTGGAAACTATTCAGTATGGTTTTGGGGTTTTGTTTTTTTTTCTTACAGAGAATTTCTCTCCCATTATCCACTCTGTTGGCACGGTCAGCATATAACTAGTCAAGATTGAAAAGAAAAGGAAAGAAAAGGAAAGGAAAAAAAAAAAAGGCTTAGCTACTTTCCAAATCTTTATTTAATTGAAATGATACATGGCACATCTTAAATTTCAGTAGCATAGCTGCAGTCAAAGATTTTTTTGCTAAGCATGGCTGACACACAAATATTTAATGGACTAGATTTTATTTTGTTCATCAGAAATGTGTCTTTTTCCAACAAAAGGCTCAAAGGATTTTATTTTGAACCTACATTTAAGCTGTGTAGTCTTGCTAAGGCAGAAGTTGCCACTAACTCAGAATGCCCAAATTTCAATTTAGTTGAAGTGCAAAATAGCTGTTAATAATGGCTTTTGGATTTGAGGAATTTAGCAGATTATTTTTAATGATCCATGCTAATTTACTGAATTTGCAACTTAATATGTTTCATTTCACAAAACTCAAAAGAAGACAGTAAAGTTAATTGGAACCTTGTTAGATTTTCATGTATACCCTTTTTTTAAATGCACTGGAAATGAGAATGAGTAGTTTTCTCGTTACAAAAAATTGCTATGATCTGACATCCTTCTTACCAACACATCATCATAAAGTATATGATTGTGTGAGTTGTGTCCATAATATATATTATATTTCACAGTTTTAGCAAAAAGGGGTTGAGATAATCATTGAATGCAACAATAATCAGTGAAGTATTGAACATTAATTAGGTTTTTATATAAAATAACCTTCAGTAGAACAAGAGGAACTTACTGAACTGCAATTTTTCATAACTGTTAAAAGTTATTAAAAAGATGTATTTAGAATGCACTCTATTTCTTAGGTAGTGTATGCTATTAAATATGCTATTCTGAAGGTAATACTGCACTATTAAATACTTGTAGCTAGTACAATTTGATAGATTCAAATGACTTTCGCAACTGTGCTGCTTGTGAAAACATTACACAAGCCATGTAGTTGACGTCTTTAAAAGCTTAATCCGGAGGCATATATGAGATTTGTTGGGACACTGAGAGGATGTACATAAGTACTTTCCATGCATAGTTATGCTCAGAAGCAGCCAAGAACTAATTCAGCTCTTAGACCAAGCCTCTGACTTGCTCTGGTTTATTCTGGCTGATGTAACAGTACACTAGTTTCAAGTCCAAAGAGTAAAATATGAACTAGAAATTTCCCGACCAGCCGTTAAGGCAAGTCTTGGGAGATTTCTCCTCAGGGCAGGAAAAAAAAAGTATATAGTACAATATTACTGCTATAGTAACTTCGTTACCTTTCATTCTTTTTAAAATGATGAGGCAGAGGCAGGGAAAATGGCCATGGAATTTAAGGTGTTGTGAAGACTTTAATGTGCTTTTTGATGTGATTCTCATCATTCCTGCAATTTTTCCACTTGCAAATGATGCATGCAGTCCAATCTTGTGGCAATAAAAGCTTTTAACACAGCAATCTATCATAAGTCTTGGCGTGCATAATATGTGCAGGATAATTCTGTTAGATTAGTTTCAAACAGTAGGTGGGGTTTTTTTGTCCCCTCTTGGCTATCGAGCTTACTTGTCATTATCTGTGTGAATGAAATGCAAAGAAAAGCTTTTAAAACTCTTCTCAAAATGGCTATTTCTTTACTTCGTGCATGTATATAGCATTCAACATTTGAATCAGCTGTTACAAGTCAACAGGGCCAAGACTGGCATTTAGTGTCCACTAACGGTGGTTCAAGTGTTCAACCCAAGACAATAAAAAACAGATTCACTAGTCATTTGAGAAATATCCTGGGTAAATTTTCAGAATTAACCTTCATGATGGTCTTCAGAGACTGTCTTTCTAAATATCCAAATAGCACTGTATCAAACACAGTGCTTCACAATTTAGCTCAAAAAAATCTTTTGCCTTGTGGCAAAGGCGTAAAGTTGGCGTTGTTTGTTGATTAAAAAAGGGAATTGGCTTCTTCCTTCTGGTTTGAATGGAAAAGTTGGTTTACATTAGATTCATCCAGAAATCATCATACACAAATTATTAACAATGGTTAATAACTGTGCTAATAGTAACGTTGCTTTTACAGTAAACAAGGGATAGAACTTCTGAGTGAGCAGGTTCTGCACTGTTTCCTAATCGTGCGGTCTCAGTTTCTGCAGAGATAGATGGTGAACTTTAAGAACTCTGAATAATTTGTCTCCAGTAACGTCATGTGAAGGCAAGGATACTCTGTGGTCTCAGCAGCTCTGACAACCTCAAAGCAGTATTAATCTTGGGTTTCACAATACAGATATCCAGCTATGTTGAAGTCTGGTATTTTGTGCCTGTCACATGTTCCTGTGTTACTGCAGAACGGTTTGTGCAGCTATGTGGTGAAACAGATTGGAAAACTGATTCATCTTTTTTTTCTTGAGAGAGGTAGAAAAAGGAAGAAGGGAGATTGCCAAGAGATTGTCTAATGTTTTATATCATAAACTGTAGTTTAAATCTTCCTGTACGCATCCAGAGAGGTTGCTTACTGGTTATAACCTCCATTTGACAAAAGCAAAATAAGTTAACAAGATTTAAAGCATCATTCAGAAGCATTTTGCAGTTGGCTCTACAATAGAGTGTGTGAAGTTAAAAACTGGTTAAATGCTGTGAGTACGTTTCTCCTGATACAAAGATGTAACTGTCACATTGTAACTGCTGCTGCCACTTAATAGTAAAGCTGCTGTTAACCCAAACCGACAGAAAACTGGCTTCAGACGTGGAACAGTACCAGCAAAAGTGGAAGTGAATGATACCCTTCAAGGCTTTGTAGTACTCATAAAATGAGCACTTAGGTATCAGCAATTATCACTTTCTTTTATAAAGAGAAAAAAAAAAATCCATTATTAAATAGAGATGTTTCTAACTTCAGCATCTCAGGCTGTACTTCCGTAGTTGTTAATAATCCATCTGTGCCCTACAGAATCACCCAGAAATGCAGGTATAATCTGCACCAAGAAGAGGCAAAACTCTTTTGTTTGCTTCTGTTCAAACTTAGCAACCCATGTGATAGGGAGTTTCTACTACATCTTTCTATACATCACACTACATCAGAACGGTACAGCCAGCATGTAGGAGCAAAGAGAAACACACAGAAGTGAAAGGTTAAACATACTAGCCTAAGACAGTTCTAGTCCAGAAATGAGCATCTCACAATTTCTGGAGTTGGTTGCTTAGCGAAAGTCAACATCAAGCACGTAGCTCTGAGAGAGCCGAGTAAGGGTGCTGCATGAAATGTAGAAGAGAAAAATAGTTAATGACTGTTGCAGTGGAGTAACGGCTGGGTGCTAAGGCAAGCTGTGTCAGTGCCATGTATTTCTCAGGTTCATTTCAATACTTTGCGGTGATCTGTTATAGCTGGCATTTGCCTGTTGATCCCACTTCAAAAAGCAAGTTCCAGTCATGCCTTTTTCCTGCAAAGTTCAATTGATAACTGTGAAAAATGGAGAAGCTGCTACTTATAGTCATGTTCTCCATTCTGGAGAACTGGAATAAAAGACCAAATGGTGCACTCTGCCAGAATCTGTAACAGAGCAAGCATTTCACCTTTATAAAATCTGTAAAAAGAGAAGACGGTATTTTCCTACATGTTCCTTGACATACACAGTGCTGTGGAACATAAAGACATTTAATATGAGCTAGTCAGGCACAGGAGGAATAAACCTTTTTTCTATAATATTTGAAATGGATTGAAAAGCTGATGCTAGGAATTAAAAATCTATCATATTCATCAAAAACAATCATAGCAGTAGTATCACTGATACTATCAAGTGATCAGTAACATCATATCAATTTTCAATAGAAATCAGTCATATCACTGATATCTTCTGGTTAAGTGCTTTAAATGCAAAAAATTGAGTCCACTGATATAAGAAGTGGACTTGCTTGTGTCAAAACAAAATTTCTGACATACACGTCTTATATGCTTGAAGTGTCTTAATTTACATTTACTTTGAAATTTCAGAGTTTGAATGTTGTTTTTCTTCTGGAACTAGTGTTGGAGATAAATGTGAACGACAAGCATTTTTGCACAGGATTTGCCTTGCTGCTTACACTAGATATGGTTGGGAAGAGGTTTGGTTTTTTACAAGAGATTTAATTTTAATTGCATGTAATAGAAGAAAATGCTCAAGAGTGATGATGAGAGTACTGACACTAATGTAGTTCAGATGCGAAAAGGTCTTTGGGAGGGACATTGTCAGAAAGTTTATTCCAGCCTAACTCTGTTGATGAGTTTTATTTTCCAGCCATTAAAACATGGAGTGTACTGCATTTAAGCTACCTGAAGTATTCATCATCTAACCAGACCACTTAAAGCAGATCAGAGCACATAAATCTTAAGTAAAATATGAAAAAAAAAAATGGATGTGGGTAGTCGATTCTTCTCTAGACGTTCTTCTACTTGATAGTTACCAAAACCTAGTCATCTTTCTAATGGTGTGAAGCTTCTAGCTCTAATTTGCATCTCTCTGTGGCAGTAATGCTAAAGTTGCACGAACAATTACATGTTTTTAATCTTAATCTGTTTACAGAAAAAAGTATTTTCTTGTATTTTTGTTTGCCAGCAGTGCTGCCACCCAAAAGGTTGGCAATAGCTAGGAAGAACTGAGTAGGCTTAACATACTTTTCCAGTGTTGTGTATGGCCTAGTTCCTTAACTTCCCCGTGGCTGTTAACAGTTACTAAAGGTGCTACCTTGCTGTCCACGTAAGCACTGTTCCTATTAGCAAACATGCTCTTCAGGATGGGATGTAAGATACTCTTCTCTATGTTTATCCTCTATTTAGAAGCAGATTCTTCCACCTCTCTAGCCAAGTCAAGCTTCAAACGGTTTTCCTTTCACTGATGGTTTTCTTTCTGTGAACTCATTAAAGTGTGTTAGCTTAAATTTCCCAGAATTGCCCAACTCTAATCAGAATAATGAAGCAGGCCCCCCAAAATCATGGAGCTGGCTTTGAAAATGAGAAAATAGAAAATGGAATGTGACGTTATATTTTTATGTGTTGGATTGGTGATTGTCTACAGCTATGAGGCTTAGATTTATTTTATTTTCATGTTTGTGAATAAAAATGGCAATACCCAAGCCATAACTGTATAAATCTGTGGCCTAAAACAAGAGGAGAAATGTCAGAAGACCCTCAGAAAAATTGTCAGGTAGGTGGTTGGCTGGTTCAGAGCTTTCTACTGTTTTCTGATTCTTCAGCAAGTTTTTTTCAGACCAACTCATCTGACTTTTACACCTTCCATTAGAAAGAAATCTTCTCAAGCATTTTAATGACACCTGGTAGTTCTTTCTGATCCACTTGGGTGTTTTGCTCTTGCTGAAGAGCCTTTCCTTGCCAAGATATACTAATTCCTAGATTTCCGTTTTTCTGTGAATATATGAGAATGCTTGGAAAGTGAAATATCTTGTCAAGATTTATCACGTTGTCATCTGAGGAAGCAGATATATTCCCTGTAACTCGGGTTATATCCCCTTGTCCTTATTATTAATTTTCCAAGCAAGACTGAAAAAAAAGAATCCCGGGAATTGAAACTTCAGGTTGTTTTTTCTTTTTCTTTCTTCACTGTTTTTTTTAACATGTGTGTGAAAGAAAATAGCATATCTAGTTTTCTATTCAAGTGTCCTATTATAAAATATTTGTAATCTGTAAATATCCCTGAATAAATTCCACAATTCTTGGACTTGCTTTTCTCTTTCCTATGCTTATATCAACACTGATTCCCAGGGTTTTTCTTTACAGGCTTTCATAGTTGTAGTTCACAGCTTAGTGTGCCTCATCACCAGGTTCACGCCCTCCTTACCATACTTTATATGGGACATATGCAGAGATAAATAACTCCAACCTGTACGCTGGAAAAGTAAATTAGAGCAGTAGTAATGCATTTCCTTCTCTCTCTCTCTCTCCATGGCACTGTTAGGGCATCTTTTTGAAATAGGTCCAAATTCTAAGTGTCCTTTCTACTCCCAAAGGAAGGCTCTGCTCCGCTCTTGCTCCCTTGGACATGATGGTGGTGGGTCTCCATGTCCTGACTGAGTTAGAGGCCATGTCTTGCCTTTCTGAGGGCACCTGGCAGTGGAAGCTGTCTGGGGATGAAAGCAATATGTTTGTTTGTTCTTGTTTTGAGATTGCTGTTTGCAAACTGTCTCCAGCTCTTTTATGGTGTTTACTTGTCTCCGTTTCCACCTTCGCTCTCCTCCAAAATCCTCATGAAAAGTCCCATTCAGAATACAAAAGTTTAAAGTATAGATCAACAAAATAGACTGTGACAATGAATTCAAAACATACCACTTAAACATCTTAAACTTCCAAACTACTGTGGCACTGATGCAGCCGTTCAGGTACTACTTGTTGCTGAAAAAAGATAGTCAAGAGGGGTATCAGGAAATTGCTAAATGAGAGAAATGGCTTGAAGAAATGAGATGTAGTGGGAAGAAGGAAAAGGCACAGGGAACATCTCAGTAACAGGGAGAGACAGAAGGGAAGGGTATGAAAACGAAAAGGAGATTTTAGAGGCTGAAGGATGCTAGAGGCACCCACCAAAAAAAAAAAATGCTACAGCTCAAGAAAAAGTAAGTTAACAGATTGAAATTGTGTTTACAGAAGTGGAAGGCAAAGTAAGGCAAAGAGGGAAAGAAGGATGAAAGAAAACACAGGCTTCATTATTGCATTTGTGTTACTATATTATAAGCTAGTTTCTTTTTTTCAAATGTAGCATGAAATTCGATATAGTGGGATTCAGGCTACTGCTTGCTTTTCTTTTCAGAGTGTTCTTTGAATATTATATCCTACTTAATTTTGGGAGGGAAGGGGGAGTATTGTTGCTACCTTGCCTTACCACAGTGGGCTAGTCAGCAACCAGGTTGGTCATGGGTTTGGTGTGAGCATCCTCATGGGAGAGACCCACTTGATCAAGTGGGCTACAAAACATAATCAGAGGGAAAAAAAAAACAGAGTTGCAGAGAGAAAATGTTGGATCTGAAATCAAAACACATTTCTTAGCAAAAGTAGCTTGCAATACTGCAGGCAAACACCTATAGAACTGGGGGGGGGGGATTTTTTGGGGGAGTGGTGGTTCTTTTGAGAATAAAAGCCAGGTTTTGTCATCAATTACAATGCATGTAGAAGTCACCTATGTTTTGGGTTTACTCTTGTACAAAAAATAGAGAGGGTTTTTTCCCTCCAATGCATTTTATAATATTCCTTTTGTTTATATAGCTACTGGACCACTTCAGCTGTCTCTTTAGAAAACACTGACCTTTTCCATTTACTTACGTTGTTTTATGACTTCTTATCCTACTTTAGGGGGGAAAAAAAAGGGAAAAAAAAAAACCCTGACCCAACAAACAACTCCGCAACAACAACAACAAAACCCATTCAAAACTCTATTTTAAAAAAAGATCTGCCATCGAGTGAAGTGCTCTGCATTTTAGACTGCCATAACTCTTGAGCCTGGCTAGTAACAGTATCCTTTCATCTTCTCTTGTAAGAGCTGAAGTAAGATTTGATAAATATATAGAGGTAGTCTTTAAGCTGCCAGGCTTTAATGATCATCCCAGGGATGCTTGGAACAGGAAAGATTCCAAAGAAATTGTCATCCTTTATAGGAGAATACTTTGTAAATCATCCTGTATGCTACTTTTTATTAGATTAAGTATATAATCAGAAAACTTTTTCAGATCCAAAACTTTGATTGCTTTGAAGTCACAATTCAAAGGGAAAGTTATCTGATTGTTTTAGAGATGGGGAGTAAAATATTGATGGGAATGCTGGTTCAAGGAGAGTGCATGGGTTATGGACCGTCTCTTCCTTTGAGCTCTGTGTATATCTCTGGGAACTTGTAACAAGACAAATTACCTTAAGGCAAAGTGTGCTCAGGCTGCCTTTTTTTTTTTTTTTTTTTTTAAACTGCCTGTCTCAGTTTCTCCATTAATCTCTACTGGCTTTTGAGGCAATGACCTTCCTTCGGTCTGGATCTGCTAGAGCTAATACACAGCAGATAATGTGTAAGAGTAGCTAACGGAGGAGGCTTCTGCTCTAGTGATGCTCCCAGGATAGATAATGCACTGTCCTTAGCTGCTCTGTGATTACTGTCTCTCACTTGATGATGTTCAGGGCAGTTACAGAGACGAGAGAAGCAGAACAGAGATCACAGCTAGAATAGTGTTAAGATCCAGTTTTCCACAAATGAGACTACAGAACAGTCTCCTATAGACATTTAGTTAGGTTTAATTTGTCCAGGTTTGAAACTCACTTGGCAAGAAAAAAAAAAGAAAATATACCAATTTTCACACAGGGTAGACAGTAATTTGCGCATTACTCTCTGGGATATTTGCTTACTCTAACCTGTGCTTTCTGTAGATGTTCCTGTCCGGAACATGAATGAATGAGGTTCTTATATAGTTAATGAACTTAAAGTCATTTTATGCAAACTGCTTATTTTGGATCTATGAACTGTAGAATTCAGAAGCAGTTTCCTAGAAATACATACTTTTATTAGGTTTCAACAAATCTTATAAAATATGCAAAAAAAGCTGGAGAGTATAGTTTAAGAAATGTCTTTTTAACTATATCTACACATTTATAGGTATTATTTCTGATAGTCGAACAAAAACTTGTCTTGAATTTTTAAAATTTGTTGTTAATCTGTCCATTTCACTATTCATTTATTACCTGATTGTAAACCAGGTAAGGAATCTTGTGAACAGTACAGATATGTATGTCCAGGCACAAGTGAAAGAAAAAAAACCCTGTTAACTTTGTAAAATAAAACACAAGACTAATGCAAAGGAAGAATAAATTACTCGCAACACATTTACCATCCCAGCTATTCATAATGTCCCAGAATTTAGCTACATATATCTTGCTGTGGTAACAAGCAAGTTACACTTATATTGTCGTAAAAATATGTAACTAATTGGCAAGATTAAAAAAAAATAAATCTGTATTTTCCTTGCTAAAATATGTTTAGATTTTGTTAGCAAACATGCTGTCCATCATTATTTACCCGTTAATATCCATCTTTTACTTCAAACACTCTTGTAAATCATTTGATCAGGATACAACTCTGCAGGATTGTCAGCTATCTGTCACATCAGATGGTTCCTCCACCTTTTTTCCTTCTTGGATAGCAATCACAGGATGTAAATGGCAAGTTCTTGCGAGCTATTTTCTAACATCTGGTTCTTGATGGGCTCCTCAGGCAGCTGGACTAGACATGCTGGAAGAACTTCTGAGCTACTCTCATAATGAAGTGGCTGCCTGGCCTCTTAAATGCAGTGTCCCCTCCAAGTGCCCTTCGGATGTGAAATGATCTGCATGTTATGTCTTGCCACAGAGTCCAAAGATGGCCGGAAACTGCAAATGTATGGTGTAAATCAAATGTGCGGCATGACCACAAGGCATGTGGACAAGTTGGGTAGTCTGTTGTGATGACTGCCATGTTTCACATCAGCATGTGAAAAGGCAAAACACCCAAGTTGTAGCAAATAATTTCACAAATTTTTGGAGTGACAAGGCTCAAAGTAGAGGCAAAGGGAAAGAAAGTTTAGCTATTTTGATTTTAAATTGGAAATGAAAATTTGCTTTATGTGACTTTGTATGCTAATTTTTCTCCTTTTGGTAGGTATTCTTAGGCTGTAGTTCTGTATTACAAATAGATAACCAGGGGCTCTTTATAGCCTAGTGGGCTTTCAGGCACCCTGAAGGAGAATGTTTGCCTATAAGTACAACTCAGCTGCATTTTTTTTATGGTATGGATGGCTAATATTTAAGATTGCAAAACGTGTACCAGCCTAGTATGTTAACAATGGTAACAGGAAACCTAAAAATAGAAAACACATATTTTTGTCAATTAAATTAAATTGTTGTTATCTAACCACACAAGTGGACTTGACAGTTATTTGTAAAATACCTGCTTTCTGGTTTTTGTCATTGATTATTGTCTTAGATAATCAAGACTGTTGGCTTGATAACTACTTGCTAGAAAAGAAAAAGAAAAACAGAAGATAAAACTTGAGGAAGTTTAGATATCACGTTAAAAAAAGAGTTGAAAAAATATGGGGATAAAACCAAAACCACATCTCACTTGAACAACTATTTTCCAAAATGCTTTTGATTTTTTTCAAAATCCAACAGTTTTCTGCATAAATTGATACATGATTATAGCTAAAACCCTGAAAGGTCAAAAAATCGTTTCAATTTGAATTAAGCATATAAAACTGGAATACTTTTAATTTCTGCTTGGGCTCTATTTGAAGAAATAACCTGGATCAAAAAGACTGCTTCTGGCTGGATTCTTTGAATTCCTTTGGCAATAAAAAGAACTTTAAGTAATCTTCAAAATGTCAACATTAACAGTACATTGATGTAAGTATACCTTCTTGTAAAAGGAACTTGTTTTTTATTGATGTGAGTGAAAAAGATGAAATCAGAGAAGTTACAGATAATGCATTAGGAGGAATTAGACCATTTTCTAATTGTCCTTTTTCCTTTCCTTGCTAGAATGTTAGTATTTGATATGGTATATGTCAACCCGAGGTAGAAATTTGCTATTTTTCTCATTTCTGAACAAGTAAAAGAACTTTTATGTAATAGTAAATAAGGTTTTTCATGATGAAAATTCTTACAAATCTCAGTCAGACTTTTCTCTGGTCAGGTGGAAAAAACACTCCTCAGCATCAGTTGAGGTATTATAACGATGTAGAGTTTAAATTAATTTCTTTTTTTTTTTTGTTTTGCTTTATTACTTGATCTGTATCTGTAGTTTACTCTTGATGTTATATATTTGCTAAAAGATTTTTTGGACCTTTTTATCTTTTGACTTAAATTCTTACAGATAAAGAATTCCTGAGTAGCTGATCTTCTGATCCTGTGGCTGGAAAATTAAAGTTAGTAGATACAATTAATCTGGACATAAGAAACTTTAGTTGTTCCCTGGCAGAAGAAAAACTTAATTTCCGTTTAGCGAATGAGCTACAGCTCAATATATTTTTCTGATATGACTTGCAGTGCAATGTTCTGGAATGTGCCGCCGCAGAGCGTGTAGCCATCTTACCAATTCTTGTAGGAGGATTTGGCACACTAGTTTCTTAAACCAGGAGATAGAGGTAGACTAGAGAGCATATAGGTCATGCACTATAAGTTAGGGGGAAAATGTTCCTATATTTAAGAAAGGCAAGGAAAGGGAAATAAAGAAAAGTGTAGCTGGAAAATTCTCTGTGAGGCTTTGTTTTGGAGCACCTGTGTGGTTCCTCTGTCACTCTGGGACTAATCCTGGCATCAGACTCACTGGTCTGTGTGAGGAGCCCAGGGGAACTGCTGTGCTGTACAAACTGGTTGGCACCGAGGCTTTCAGGGTGCTTGGTGCAGCAGCATTATTTCAGCAAAGCCTACAAATTCCTTCCAACCGTACAATGCAAATTCAGGATCTCCCTCAACTCTCTGCTCCTGGCAATATTTGGTTGGTTTTTGGTTGAGTTGGGGTTTTTTCCTTCCCCTAAAAGCTTTAGTGTCTAAGAGTGAATAAGTATAAATGCTACGCATAGATTTATTGCCAAATTATATCATCATCTTTTAAGAAACAGTGATCTTGACTCTTCATCTCGAGTGAGGTGCATTCAAAAATGGAGAAGAGTGACTTCTTTCCTTGTACCTCTTCCTTCTGAGTTGAGTAGAGAGTTGGGTTGGAGCAGCTTTAATTAGTAATTGGGATTACTGGCAGGCAAGGACGCAGGCAATAATCTCCAGAGCAACAGAGTATGTTGATGGTGAGCTATTTTTCTAGTAACCTCATGTGAATTTAAGGGTTTTTTAATAATCTCAGACTTGTGAGAAGAAACTAGGGTAAAGCCCAGCAAATCTGCCCTATCATTTAGTAAGTACTGTTGCACCGTTAGAAGGACCAGAAACGAACTATGAAAGATACTTGTTCAGAGTGGAGTTTCCCGCCTTCCCCTAAACAAGGGGAACATGCTTCTTCATTAAAGTATAAAACCTAAGAGAAAAGGTCATGTCTAAAGTAAACAGCCACACATTGGTTGCACATTGATTTACTGGAGAAAGTATCATGAGTTTACCACGTCATTTGAATGCTAGACAGTTGTGAAACAGTAGGCTTCTTTTAAGTAAAAGCAATTGTCAAAGTCATGTCCGTTATAAAATTCTATTCTCTGCACCCAAGCAAATCTCTGTCTCAGTTAACATTGCTTTGAAATGCATCTCATTTAAGTTTGCAAGTAAACAACCAACAGCCACTCTCTCTGCCTGAAGTGAGATGACGATTCCACCTGGTTGAAGGCTTACCCCACCAGAGCTTTCATTGCTGTACCCTTACTCTTACCCATCATGAACACATGCTCTTTCAGAGCACAGAGTGGTATGCTTTTAAATAGGTGACATTTTTACATCTAATGCATATATAACAGTGTTCGAGGCATCAACACACTTTTCATAATTTCACACTGCTTTTTGAATTTACAGGCTTATTAAAACGTTCCCAGTTGTTCCTTTTGTTTGCTGGGCTGAGAAAGAGCTATTCTTATACTGTGTAACCATACAAATAGCAGGGCCTTGAAAAGTTCACTTGTTTGAAGTTACATGGTGGGGAAAAAAGTTTTGTAGATGGAATTTATTTATTTGCTGCAAGGTAGAAAGACTGTCCTTGAAAATGACTAGCTATTAAAGTAGAACCACCCTGTTGTTTGAACTGATATTCACGTTAAATTAGCTCCCCATAAGAAAACTGTACTACTCAAAGGAATAGAAGACGTCAGAAGCAGTTTCATCAGTGCTTTGCCAAGCTTTCTTCCAGAATAGGACCAATATTGAGCAATTAGGAACGCTTGCTTCTCTTTTTACCTTGTTTTTGCTTCATGGGCGTTGACGATGTATTTCTTTCATTGACTTAATGTAGAACAAGATTATGACCTGATTCCTAAACTGGAAAAAAGCACATACAGACAATTTCTTTTTAAAAGAGATGAATAACTATAGGAATATGATAACATTCAGAGTTGAAGCAGCTTGTGTTCCTGTCTGTAAGCAACACATTTAATTGGCTGGCAGCACTGTTTAAAAAAATAGGAGGACATGAAGTACTGCCTTAATGCCTGTTGGAGCTGAGCTATGCCGTACCAAGGTGTACAGAGGAGGGGAAGATGTCTGCAGGACCACCGACACCCCTACAGGGAAAGAAAGGTGGTATGAGTGGTGCTGAATGTGTGGTATCATAGCTTTGTGCTCTCAGAATAATCCGGTCAATGCAAGGACAGTCTCTTTCCCATGGACAAGAACGGTTAAGGAATGCATTATCTTTGGAATAGGGAGGGAATTTGGAGCAGATGTGCAGAGTAACACCTTGCTCTCCACTCTGCTTCAGGGCTCAGTGCAACAACACGCTGTCCTTGGTAGAGTTCATGGCAGAGCCAAAGTTTAGCTATGAATCATGAAACCAACTAATTTCTCCACTGACATATGTTTACAAAGGTTGGGGGTGTTATGATAGAAAACCATAAAATGTTAACTATTCCTGTATGTGACATCAAACTCATTTTCTCGTTGTATGTTCTTAATGCTTAGATTTCTGTTCAGAAATGCTGTCAACTAAACAATAGCCAAACAAATCAGATAGAAATATAGGAATTACTGAGTAAGCTGTGTTGCTTTGGCAGACTTGATATAAGCTTTAGAAGTTTGGTTTAGCAATCAATGGATTTCAGACCATTTTCAGATGTCTGTGAAGGTGATATTTGCTGTCTTGGAAAAATCTTCAAATCTTGACTGTATCACTGCTTTATAAGAAGGGAAAGGCCAGATTTTTATTCAGACTCTTGACTTAGTTTTGGGTGGAATTCAACTTGCCTAAAGTTATCTGTTCAGATATTGGATGTTTAATCTAAATTAGCCATTGGGCTTTTTCCTATGATCATAGAGAGAGGCTGCTGCAAGGGGTGATTCACATCAGACTGAAATAAGTAGTTAATTTACGTGGTATCAACAGCCCTCTTCAGGGCATTTCCTATGTCTCTGGGAAATTGAGCCATAGGGATATTGCTGAAGGAAAAGATGCAGTGTTTTTTAGAATTGATGCAGTTACCATTTTCGTAACACTGGAGTGGTATTATTCCACCTGAAGTCAGTTAGTTCAGAAGTTACCCATTCTGGCCCATTTTCTGCAAGAAAAAAAACAATGCAATAAGTTCTGTTGTGTATTCTGCATTGGCATTTCATTATACTAATGCAAGACCACTATCTGAGCTCAGCCTTGGGGGTTTTAACTCCGGCTTTGACATTATTCCCCTTACTGCATTTAGAAAAATAGCTGAGCTTTCTGTCTCATTTTCTGTAATGTCAGCAAGATACATAATTTCTGTAATTTCATTGTTGGCTTGTAATAAATCAGGACCTTACTTGACTCATGAACCCCATGAAGACGATCTCAGAATTTTTGTCTGTAAAGTCTTTGTTAAGTAATTTAAAATCTTACCCCAGTGAGAGCCCTTGGTTGGGCTGATTGTATGCTAATGTTGTGTTGCCTTCCAGAGGCAGCAACTGTCATAAAGCAATGTTGCTAAAGATCTTAATTGGCTCAGTACATCTTGGTGTGCTTTAATGCCTCTGAATTAATTATGCAATTTAATACTGTTATTAAGTCTTGAATTTCATTACTTCAGCAGAAACATAAAGCTAATGTGATTGTGTGCCATAGGAATGGAAGCACCTGTGCTTCTAAGGATTATCCCCCAACATTACAATTATTCAGTAAATGTCTAGTTCAGAAGGTTCACAAAACATTTTGCTCGTATGCTCCTGGGGGCCACTGAAGACCTTATATGTAACTTATGACTTACAATAAAAGGTCAAAAGCCACAATTACAAGATGTCTCAGAGAGAGAGTGTAAGAAATGAAGGCCATTGCCAATAGCTTAAGTGACTCTAGAAGCAGAAAATATGTTAAATAAAACATATTTGTAGGGAATACACTGTACGCCATATTCCAGGGAAAGGCAATAATAAGCAAAATCAAAATCAACAGTCCTTGCCAATTTAACCTGGGGAATTTTCTTCTTACCTTCAAATTTGGTTATTGGCTTAAAGTTTTTTTTTCTTTTTTTTGTTGTTTTTTTACAGAACCTAGCTAGGTACCTGAAAATTTTTGTATTGCTGGCAGCGTTGGTTCACATCACTTTGAGATTGGTCTGGTATGATTAACCTTTCCTTGAAGAGGAAAATGGACTTTCAGTATACTTTCACCTCTGCCTGTAAAGGGAAAGAAAACAGATATGAATCCTCTCCCCAGTTTCTGAGGCATCTTATTTTTCTTAAATAGTTAAAAATCTAAGTCACCTCCACTCACCATCTATCAAAAAACCCCATCATCTTCTTTGCTTCCCAAAGCATTACTGTGAAAACTGCATATACAGGAAAAACAGAATCGCTATGCTTTAGGGCACATCACTTCTACTGTGAATGTATAGAAACAATACTACCGCTCTTTGATTTAAATTGAAATAGAGAAGGAAATGTGTATAGGCAAAAAACATGGTTATCCCAGCTAGAAAATGCGACTGGGGTCGCATCAGTTCTCAAGGGAAATGTGTACTTTAACCTTTTGTCTAGATGACAGCACTTCCATTACTATAATAACCTGTAAAATCACAGAATAGCAAAGCAGCACTGCAACGCAGGAGCGATTATAGTGAATCAGCCAGAAGTGCCTGTTCTTATGATATTGCCTGTGGAACTCAAAGCCTACATAAAGTGCACAGAGCTTCTCGTCCACACCAATTCTCTGTCCTGGTAGGGTATAGGTCATTCTGTTTCTTTCATAGATACATCTCATTAGAGCTTAATCTCATATGTCACCAACTGAGTTTATATACTTCCGGAGTTATTTACAGTATTTTTCTCATATTAACTCATCTGAGTAAATGTATATCAACAACAAATGTTGATTACTACTGAGGGCAGTAGTAATCGGTTGCAAGCTTTTTCGAAGAATTAAATAAATCCTGTGCAAAGCCAAACCTGTATTATCTGAGCAGAAGAGTTAAACAGTGATAGGAAAGCCATTGGCTTATTTCCCCTGGGCTGTCTGTCTAGTTTTAGTAAAGTATTGGCATTGGGGTGACATAGTATACTTTGTAATTTTGGGAGTCTGATTTGTTGATTAAATTGTGAATTTAATGACAGAACGTGACATGACACAAGGGTTTTATGTCAGGGTTGTTATCTTGCCACATATCGTTACTTTCTTTTTTTTTCTTCCTCCTCCCTTCTCCCCACCCAACATTCAAACAAAATTCAAGATACTGACGGTGAAAGAAATGGCTGAGCTGCTTTTTCCAATACTGAAGTTCTGTGTACTAATTCAATACAAAATTAAGAACAGATCTTTAACTTCCGCTGCACAGAAAGCCACGCTGCAAGTGATCTACAGAGGTTAACAGATTTTCAGACATGAGCGAAGGCGTCTTACAGTCCCAAAACTTACTTACGATGTTCCCCCATAGGGGGTTAGGAGTATGTCCCTGCAGTGAGCGCTTCTCTCAGTTTTTGCTTCTCAGCCCTGATGCCTGCGTGGCTGTTCACAATAACAGAAAAACAGCGAGCAGTAAGTTGCATTCTTAGCAATGAGAAATTTTAGTTAAAAGTCAAAATCAGCAGCTTTTCCTACACTGCTTCACGTTATATTAGATGTTGCTGTAGTCTGTAAATGGTACATAACTATATGTATTCAGTCCTGGGGCTTAAGTACAGGTAGGCTTTCATATAAAGTGCAGATCTCCCTGTTATCCACCGAGACCCGAAACGGGCAACCTGTCCCTTTGAACGCTGGCATCAAAGAGAGCGGTGGCTGCCAGACCATGCAAAACTGCCTTTGCTGGGTAGCAGAAGCATCCTCATGAAGTCTGGGGTTGTGATCCTCACCAATCCAAGAGATATGACTTAGTCGCCGTCACAGAAACATGGTGGGGTGACTCTCACGATTGGAGTGCTGCAATGGATGGCTATAGACTCTTCAGAAGGGACAGGCGAGGAAGGAGAGGCGGCGGGGTGGCTCTGTATGTTAGGGAGTGTTTCGATTGTATAGAGCTCAACGATTGTGATGATGATAAGTTTGAGTGTTTATGGGTAAGGATGAGGGGGAAGGCCAATGAGGCAGATATCCTGCTGGGAGTCTGTTATAGACCACCCAACCAGGATGAAGAGGC
>NW_008825216.1:858545-882823 GCF_000699105.1 Pygoscelis adeliae | reverse complement strand
CAACGAGGCTGGTGAGGGGTCTGGAGAACAAGTCCTATGAGGAGCGGCTGAGGGCACTGGGGTTGTTTAGCCTGGAGAAAAGGAGGCTGAGGGGAGACCTCATCGCTCTCTACAACTACCTGAAAGGAGGTTGTAGCAAGTTGGGTGTTGGTCTCTTCTCCCAAGTAACTGGCGAAAGGACGAGAGGAAATGGCCTCAAGTTGTCCCTGGAGGTATTTAAAAGATGTGTAGATGAGGCGCTTAGGGACATGTTTTAGTAGGCATGGTGGTGTTGGGTTGATGGTTGGACTCGATGATCTTGGAGGTCTCTTCCAACCTTAATGATTCTATGATTCTATGATTCTCTGATTCTAATCCATTGGGTGTTTCATTCTGTATGGAGCTGTAGCCTGTGGGAATTAGTTTTGAACCTAGTCCACCCAAAGAGCAACCCTTCAGGGCACTGCTCCGTGGATCAGAGCATCTGAGCCGCTGCTGAGTCACTTCCGTGGTGGCGCAGGGGGACGGGAACAGGGGTTATGGTCAGTCCGTGGCAGCTCCTCTCTGCTGCCCTGTTCTCCTCGCGCTGCTCCCTGCTCCAGCCTGGGGCCTCCACAGGCTGCCGTCCTTCAGAATGACCCTGCTTCCGCCTGGGCTCTCTGTGGGCCGCAGGTCATTCAGGGCATGTCCCCCTGCTCCTGCGTGGACTGCCCAGAGGCGCTTTGTTCTTCTCTAAATACGTTTTCCCTGTGGGGCTCAGCCGTGCCCTGTGGTGGGGCCGTTGGAGCTGGTGGGAGCTGGCAGTGCCTGGCACGGGGCAGCCCTGGCCTCTCCTCACAGAGGCCACCCTGCAGCCCCCCCCCCCACTGGCACCTAGGCACGGACACCCAAAGCAGAGGTAAATCCAAGGCCCGTCAGCTGATTTTATTTCATCGTTTAAAGTGACGTTTGCATTGGAGGTTGCATCAGGGCTGGCATGTTTGCTGGTGTCCTCGGCGTGTGCAGGAGCGTCTCCCTCCCCTTCCCGTGGATGCCACTTGCACTGCTCCTTCCGGGTGCCTGGGAATAGCCGCATCCATGCATCTATATATATAGTGGAGCCTAATCTCTAAATGGCTGGATGGAAAAGAATATTTATAGACTAAACAGTGGGTGAAAGGGGTTTGTAAAAACAGTTATTACAGATACCTATTTATGATTACGAGAAGTGAACACTCAGATTGGGATTCAATAAACCAGATTTAGATGTGCTGTGTAATGGATGGAGGACATGAGATACTCCTAAGGCTTACTTCATCTCATCCTAGGGCAAACAACTAAAATACATCAGCTCTGTCGAATGGTCCTTTAATGCGGCAGCTTTTCCTGTGTTGTCTGTGCAGAGCCTGTACAGCTCAGGGGTAGATACCTATAACTGTAAAGATATCTAAAATTAAGTGGGACCACTTCCTAAATTATTAATGCTGATAACTGTATACCAAATAGTGAGCTTCCTTGTTTGGTCTGTTTAGCCATGATTATCTTGTGGTGTCATGTAAAATTATACATGACGTTTAACAGATTTTGGTTTAAAAAAATAATCTTTGTTTTCTTAAAAACAGAGGTGCTAGAAGTCAGGCATCAGTAAGCACCCGAAGGAATCAAAATCTATGAGAGATTCTAATTACTGCTCAAATTTTAAAAAGCTTTTGTGATTATATATCAGATACATAGAAAATATCAGTAATAAAGAGCAGTTAAACTGAAGTACTCTCCTAGTAGTTGTTTCTTCCTGATATCTTCCTTTTTCCTAACTGGTTGTGCAACTGATTATATTCAGACACTGTAGTGCACTTATGAGATGCTTTGTACGTGAACTGAACTGAGTTGAACACTTCTACGCTGAGCAGATCTAACTGAATATTTCCAAAATAGCCACTCAACATTGCCAATAAAACGCTGAAGTCACTACTCTAGAGTGAAACAAACGTGATATGTCTAGGCTGAACAATTTTTGAGCTATGAGACTACCGAATTAAAATCATACCTGAAATGTCTGGATTTTGTTTTACCATACTCCTCAGAACATCAAAACAAAATTAAGCCTTCTAGTTATTCAGCAGCTGAAACAGATTTGACTGAGTCAGTACTATGAATTGACATCTCTTCTTTGAGAACATTGTCTAAATTCAGGATGCTAATCATTAATTTTTATCTTGGTTAAACTGGATGAAAGGGCATAAAATTATTGTTTTCAGTCATCCTTAAAAAAATAAAAGTTGAGCAAGTTGAATGAACTGTTGTGTGACATTAAATTTGTCCTTTTATTTTGGCCTTACAGAATTTCTGCTACAACCTCAGAAATGCAGAATATGAGTCAGTTCGGTGGGGACTTAGTTGATATTTGCACAATACAGGAAGAATTTATCTTTATAGCTAGTGTTTAGAACAGACACGGGACATCAATTTATCTTTCAAGCCCAAGCTGGTAGAATGACCTTGTGCCTCCTTCTTCCATCTAATTTGTAGGATATTCTGTTCTTCCTTAACGTAGCCTTTTGAAGCAGTTCAACGTGAAATACAATATTAGCATGTTTATTGGGCTAGGGTTAGAGAGAAGATGATCCCGTCATTTTGGATTTTGTGTGAAGGGACCACTGGTAGCCAGTGATTGCAATGAGATCTCTGAGCACACCAACCGATTCATCGTTTTACAGACTACTTCCGTAACAAACATGGAGCTGAAATTAATCTTGTGCTTCTTTTAAAGTCCATTTGACAGGTCTAGTCTTGAAACTTTAAGCAGTGAGTTCAGGCCAAAGTCATTGGCAGTACAAATTTTTGAGTAAATAATTAAAAATTCTGAAAATATCTCTCTAGTGCATTGCCAGAAAATTGTAAACAATTTTGTTTCACTTTTGATCTCTAAAAAAGTTTATTTTTAATGCAGTTTTTTGACTCTCCCATATATTCTTCTGAATTCATGACCCATGTTTAGTTTAATTATTGATAGTGCTCATTTTTGAGATACCTAGTTAGAAAGCTGTACATTTCTGTAGTACCTCAACTTTTCAAATTCTTACCTACTTCTGACCTGTGCTGGCTGGGAATCGGCCTGGCAGCTTGTGCTTGGAAAGTGGTTTGATTCCTTTTGTCAACAGTACAAGAAAAAATCGCTTTTTATAAACGGAGTCTTTCCTTAAGGTAAAAAACAAACTCTAAGAATGTGAAAATAAGTAAACAACAACAGAACTGTTCCCAGCAAGAAATTCCGTTTTGAACTAGGTGTAGCATGTTTTCCTCTCGTATCAGCACAGAGGGGCTTTTCAAGCGTACAAACATTGCAGTTGCAATCTTTTACCATCCAGCTTTGATCTTGTCTTGGTCCAGAATGATTCTAACCTCTTTCTAATGAGATCCAGTGAAAGAAGTGCAAGGCAGAGACACCTCTTTCAGCTTGCAGACTTTTTTTTATACCTGAAGCTCAAGAATCAAAAGATTTTCTGCCCTTTAAAAGCCACTGGAAATAGAAGCTGCAGGGCTGATATTGTAATATGCCTTTTTTCTGAGTTTGTAAAGTCATCAGGCTTATATCCATGAAACTATTAAAGTGCCTTTTATCTGTGTAGGTACACCTATAGGCATTTTTGAGGATGAGAAACGTGGTGTGTAGTACTGTTGATTTATTTTTTGAATAGATTATTCAGGCAAGAAAATACAAATACGTAACTAAGTCTCTCCAATTTTTGAGACCTTTTTTTTTCCTCACAGCAAGACAAATATTGCCCGAAGTTCATTTAAGGAAAAAAAAGAGGACCCGTGCATGAGATCACCTTTATCTGTTGATACAACACTCAGGTGAAATACCCACAATATCCACAGAAGTAGTTCTCTTATTTAAAGTGTCAGTATTTCTGACGCTCCAGTCTCAAGTGAGTTTTTATCAAAAATAAATAAAAAGGTAAAGGCGGCACACAGGTGCACTTCTTGTTTTAAGTAGGGATTCTCATGAATATAGGAAAGGAATCATAGAAGTCATAAAATGTGACCTGCAGTTCTGTACCTGGAACACAGAGCGCCTGCCTGTCCAGACAGCAGTATCTTAATACTTAATACAATACCTTAAGTATTGTAATCACGGATGCATTTGTAATACCACAAATCTCAGTCCCCTCCCCTCTGTAGTGTGCCCACGTGTGCAGAGCCTAACTCAAGTTCCTTGGTCGTGCTGCCTCCCAAACCATGCCCAAGCTAAAATCCTGCTAGGACCGCTCGCACAGTTTAATAGCACAGATCAATGCCTAGAAGCACCCCACAAATTAAATTTTCTAGCACAGACGTAGCAATTGAGGTTGGAGGTGGCTGATGTTGGTTGATGAGGTGGCTTAAATAGGCTCAGGATTCATGCTGATAACTGGGGTGGGGTTTGGGGGGGTTCGTTGGTTTTGGGGGGGTTTTTTGGACAAGTCTTTCAGAAAGAATAAAGGAGGACTAATGAACTGTATCAGCACAGAAGAGTGGTTCAAACCATTGTTTCCCAGTTGTAAAATACAAATCAACCAGGTTTCCACCTTCCCTGATTTTATCCCGGATATTTCAGGGGTTAGCAGTCGCATTTTATGATGTCTATTACAGGTCCACCCTCACATTAACTATAAGTATCTACCTCCAAATGCTTTGTGTCAAATAACAGCCTTTCTCCCTTTTCTAAAAGAATCACTTTGAACCAAGGTGGACAGACGTGTGGGGATAAAACTTTGACGTGGGTGCTTCAAATGGACCTTGATGTTCTACACAAGCTGAGTTGTCAACTGGTTTTGATTGCTTTTCATCAAGAGTAGAGTTTATTAGTTTTGTAGCTGAATATACAAACAACACAAGCTTATTTGAGGAGTCTTAGTTTATCGTAAATTAGGGCAATGAATTCCAAAGCTCTGAGTCACAACCTGCGTTGTTAGGGGAGTAAAACTGGATTCTTGATAGTAATGGCATAAAATTAAAATATAGTAGAAAATTACTGGGAAGAAATTTCTTTCTTGAGAATAGCTTGAAAAGCTAATTTAATAATGAATTAGTTTATTGCTAACTAAAAACATAATAACTTGATAAGAGGGAAATTATTAAGCATTATTACAATTCCAGTTTTAATTGTTAGAAACTGTAATTCCTCAACTAAAAGGAGGCTCAGTTAACTAAAAAGAGGCTTCCCTTTTCCATTGTTTTGCAGTCTTAAAAGTGTAAAAGTGACTTAAAATTGGCTTTGGTCACGAAGCAGATTTTTTTTTTTTATTATTTTTCTGCATTGATAGTGTGAATGAGAAATGCTTTTCATGCTTTATAACTTCTGTATAAAAAATAATTGAACAATTAATTTTTAAGTGTTTTAAGTGTTTTTAAGTGTAATTCTCATCATTGTTTCATGGGTGACAGTATGTAAGAGTTCCACCAAGGACCTTTAGGGACCTCAATTAAACAATATTTGGTACATGCTGTGCAAATTGTAGTTTTAATAGATGAGTGAATTACTAAGGTGTGGGTTCACTGCTGCATCACTGGAGTGAAGTACTGAAACCAGAACTGCTGTTTTGAAGTCTGGAACCGTCCTTCCTGAGCCGAAAGATCGAGCTCTCCCACCAAAGGCTCCACGACATCCTTACAGAGCTTCTGTGTCTCTTTACCGAGTGAAAGGCCTTTCCAGGCGGGAGGCGGTTAAACGCTGCGTGCTAACTCCCTGGCTGCTTCTTGCCTCTTTCTGAGAGGTTTGCTTTCTTTGCTCGGTGACCTTCAGTGCAGACGCGTTTCCTTGTGCTGTGCTTCCCGGGCATTGTCTGTCTGGGAGCAGTGGCAGGAACAGTGTTTGAGTAGCAGTGTAACGGCTCGGCAAAGAAATGCCGAGGAAAAGAAATGCTTCAGGAAGTGGGTTTGGAGTGATTATCTCTCATCTAAACGTTGATCTGGGCTGAGAGGGTATCAAAGCCTGCTCTTATGAAAGGGTTTGCCACACTGGCGTGTCCAGGCTCCTTCCAGTTATGAATTGCATGGCATTATTTGTTAGACAAATAACGCGTATTCCTTCTTTCCTGGCCATATTTCATCTGATCTGCTTCCTTTCCACTCCTTCTCGCAAATACAGCCTCCCTTGTTTTCATTTGGTGTAAGGGTGTGTTCAGATTCGCTTCCACTCTAACAGATTGCGCTTCTTGGCTGTGCAGGGTTAGTGGAGGGAATTGCTGTCTTCCAGGAGATTGTTTTACCAGAGGAGGGAGAGGCTTCCGTGAGTAATGGTATATCAGAGCTGTGTTAGCAGTGCTGTGTTGGCATGCAGCAATGTACATGGGTAGTAAATGCATATTTTCTCCCATTCTGCAAATGAACTGGAATATAGTCTGAGTCTTGTTTGTTAATAATCTCAGCCTTGTTGTTGTTGTTTTGGTTTGGGTTTTTTTTTTCCCTGAGAAACTGAGCATCCAGCATAGCCAGTGTGTTCTCTTTCTGGTCTGCTGCCTCCTTTTTATAACACCTGGGAGTAAAATCCCTTGGTGTGCTGGTAGAGGCTGAGACATTCAGTGAACACGTGGAGCATCTGTTGATTCAGAATCACTCTTCTGTGTTTAAGTTATTCAGAGGGGTCTTGAAGCCTTAGGCTGCAGTGGCGTGCAATAAATGGGATAATAATGGCACATGGTTCCACTTGGCACTAATTATATATATAATGAAATGGAACGTGGTAGTCAGTGGCTAATTCTTCTCCTACACTTCTGACTTCAGGAATTTACAACTTTTGCAGAGGAAAGTTTAGGTTTTAATTATTGTTATTTTTGCTTCCTCTGTAGCCACGTCAACTTTTTAAAGCAACAGTATGTTAAATGCAGCTGAAAATATAATGTATGGAATACATTAGGGGTTTGATTTTTCTACCTTTTTACGTTTTTGACATGAAAATTAATATTCCAAACCAGCTTTCTAAATTGGTTAACTCGAGAGACTGCATAATTTGGGGAAGAAAAGGAGAGCCCAGTTCTTAGTTCTACCCCTGTGTTGAGCTGCTCCCGGGGTCTAGGCGGGCTCCGCATCCCATCTCTCTCTGTGCCCACAGGTGCCAGTTTCCAGGCACAAGCCAGCCAAGCTCCCCTGCTGATTTGGTTGCAGACTTCTTTGTGCTGTCTTAGAGAAATCGTTATCCTCTCTCCAATTTGTTCGTTGGGTTTGAAAAATCATCTGAAGATACTGTGATCGTACCTAGCCCTTTGGGGGTAGGTGTGAGCAGCCCAAAAGCTTGCCAGTGCCATCTTATTACCACTGCTCCAGATCTGTGTGATGCATGCATGCTTGAGTTGTTACATTTTCAGCTAGGTCTCTAAGATTTAAAAAAAAAAAAAGAAAAAGAGAAAAAAAGGAAAAAAAGAAAAAAAAAGAAAAAAATACTATTCAGCAATAGAAAGTATTAATAACTTTTGTCTTCTCTTGGTCCAAAGGAGGCCTTTTAGCTTATATGTCTGCATCTCCTCCATGTGTCCTAATGTATTTTACTAATTCTTCTGTCTCTTGTTTTGTTCACAGCCTACATGCTGACACACTACCAGTTTTATTTCCAAAAGAGGAGTTCACAGAACTACACAGTGCCTGATCCAACTAGCCGCTTTGATGTTCCTCACTGGACCATGTAGGTAAAATTCAAAGAAACATATATATTCACATTATATCTTTCCAAGTGTCGGGAAACAGCTGATTTTTGGCAACAGTGCTCACTTTGCGAAGTCAGGGTCTTTTGGAATTTATGGACCACAAAATCATTTATTAAGGCCCTCCAACTTTGCGGTGTGTTTTATCATCAACAGACACACAACTGTAGACCGTCATATGTCACAATGTGTTTGGTGTCCTTGCCACATCTATTTTAAGTTGTTGTGGGTGCTGGGAACACTGTGATGCCTGTCATTCCTGTAGGCGTACCTGAGCTAACTTCAATAGCAGCTGCAGTGGTGCCAATTTCAGCTTAGGCACAAAACCTGGCAGAGGAATTAAATAAACTCTCAAGCAGTTGGCAAACCTTGAGCTTCTCGTTATTGCAACTGCACAGCTAGCAGAATAAGAGCTAGGCAGGGTAAGGGCTAGGCTGAACAGGTTTACATGAATGAACCTCAATGCTTGTCATAAGAACAGTAGAGGAGTATCATGGTATTGGTAATCAGGACGAAGATGCCTTCAGGTTATTCCTGTTGATCATCTTGAGCTTCTGCACAAACCTTCAAGGTTTCTATGAGTTTCAGACAAAATTAAAAATGTAGCCAATATTCCACCTCCAGGATTTCCCTGCAGAATAATTCAGTCTTGCTATAGTAGAGGTGAGAATCCAGCAAGTTGAATTCAAATTCTTGAAAAGTGAGTTTTTCCTTCTGGTTTTGATATGCTAGCTTGGTTTAGTTTCAACAAGCCTTTACTGTGAGAGTAAACCTAGGCAAAGAACTAAATTGTTCTGATTAAATTGCCAGCATTCATTATCACTTGACTGCTTTCTCCATTGTAAATTACGCTGTTTTATGTCTCAGTTGCAGTGGCATTTAAAATAATTTACATGAATTGGTAGGCTGCAGCGTTTACGTCTACGTTACAGTTGGTGTTTCTTTTACATTCCTTACACATTTCTGTAAAACTTCCACCTTGGTTTACATTTCTAATTTTGTGGAAATGAACTGTAAATATGGATATGTAGCAGGGGTTTAGATGGCCTGTATTTACATATGCTGGCACACTCTCCTTACACAGAAAACAGCTCTCCTCACATACTTGCTTTAGGGACTGTGACACTGACAGTTAATTGTGATTGTTTCTGGAGTGTCTTGAGATTTCAGTCACTCATTTCTGTCTGGAGAAAGCTTCTAACCAAGTCATCTCAAGAAAGCATTTTCATAGCATACTGGCTGGATCTTTATGGCTTCAATACTAACAACAGATGTCTCAGATGAATCCTGAAATAATGCTTACCCCTGCTTTCATATCCTGAAATTAAGACATGCTATCTTGCACACTGTTACGCAGCTGGCCATATTCAGTTACAGTTGGTTTTGCCTTTCATGTTGCATTGATCATATTCCAGTTTTACTTAGACGTTTTTTCAGGTATTTTGTGTAAGGTGAAAGGTTGTGGGTTTGGGTGGGGTATTTTTTTGCGGATGACAGATTTTCTATGAATAAAATACTGAAAACACATTTTCTGGTTTAGTAATTGAATTTAAATTGTCACAATTCATAAGTGGGTTGCTAGCTCTAGATTGTAGAAGAGATTCATGTTCCCTGTTGTGAGTATCCAAAATCTTCCCCAGCTGTAACTGATGGGCAGGAAAACAATCCCAAAAGACATTTATTGTGCTGGAGAGGGTGTCGAGTCTGAGGAGAATGCCTTTTCTGTAGGTATCAGTGGCACAACTATTCCTTGGCAGGAAATTTTTTAATTGGTGCCAAAATTCAGAGTACCCCAAAGGAACTGGAATTGAAATGTATTCAGTTTTAGTCTAAAAGGAAAGTAACAAAGAAAATATCTGAATAATTAACTTCTGCAAATTTTGCTACAGTCCACATCTCTCCCCTGTAAAAACATGTCTTATTTGTCACTTAGAGTCTGATGTGACAGTGGGGAAACAGTGAGCAAAAAATAAAGGGTTAAAACATCAAACCATATATAATCTGTCTGCAAGAAATGTAGTAACAAAGTTTTCAGAAAGCCAGATGAATATCTTTTTTTTTTTCCTGATACTAAATTAACAACAGCAAAGCAATTCATGCAAATAAATCTAATGGATTGTTTTAGATTTACACTACACTGTCATGCTACCTCTTAAGGGATTATATGTATAAAGAAATAATAAAATAATGTGCTTTACTACCCACAAACGGGCAGCACATTAAACAGAATTTGTCAGTTCATCTGAACACATTACATTAGTCAAGAGGAGCAGCATCATTTTGCTTAGCAAAGGTACATTAGCTCAGCTGTTTGGGCTGTCAGAATCTTAAAATCTTGCCTCAAATGCAAGGGTAATGGTCACTATGACATGCATTTGTCATTTAACACAAGTAATGCTTGTGCTTTAGTAGCTTTTAGCAAAGTATAGATGTCTGCAGAGGTTGTGGTACAGGTCAGCACTCTAATACAAACTGCAAATTCTAACACAATTGCTGTAACTTTCAGTTGTGAACGAGATAATGTCTGACCTAAGAAGAACCAGAGGAAATGTCTTTTCTTAGGCGGTTTGTACAGCATTATATTCATGTTGATTTAAAAAAAAAAAAAAAAAATTCATGTGTTAAAATTCATTCATATTTGTTACATATAATCATAAATGTAATTAAAAATATCTTTCTACATTTAAATATCTACCTGAAGCTTTGTGCTATTGATAAAATCTACTAAGTCGAACAGAAGTTTTAACTCCAGAGCATTGATATTTGTTTTATAGAGTAGTGACACAGGAATACTTGCTCCTATACATTTTCCCTTGAAAAATGATTCACGCTTTTAATCCAAAGCTAATAAGAACTTCTATTTTTATTTATTTGTCTATTTATTTATTTATAGGTTTTGGTAGTAGGTTAGAGAAGAAGAGTAGCTTTGACAAAAAGAATAACCAATTCAAAGCATATGTAATTTGTGACTAAGGCTGTCATGAGTTCATGCTGTAAGCAGTTGCACAATCAGCCAAATCTTACAGTGCTCACTTGCTTAGTCCCTTTGAAATGACTTGACTTGACATTATTTCAGGAGAAGCATCACAGCTTAGACCATTGTATATCTATGGCTGGCACGTTGAGTTAATGGTTCATCCATGAAGATAGGGTACTATTATGCTTTAATAAGATGATTAATAGCCAAAATTAATTTTCTAGAGACAATTTTCTCTTTGTCTCTAGTTATTTAACTGAGTCTCTGCAGTAGCTATTGATGGTGAGGAGAGCACATAGACTAGGGTTCAATTTATTCATTCATATTTGCTTATTTATTCATAAATAGATTATTTTAATTACTTGGAGGAAAAAAGCTGACACAAACTGGTCATTTGTAATTTGCATCCTGAAAGAAAGTGTACTTTTTATACCAGAATTAAATTTTTTAAGGATTTGTTATTTAAATGAAAGATGGAAATATTTACATATTTAAATTTAAGTATACAAAGTGTAATTACTCTCAGCTGAAACTCCCTCTAGGGTATAGTGTAAACAATTCTTCTTTCATTACATGCATTAAAAAATCAAGTGGAGTGATTGTAGCTGAGTTCCATTCCCTCTGAAAAAAACATAACTTTATCAACAAAGATCCTTCAGTACCTTTTTCTGGAGGGAAGACTATTAGTTTTTGGAATTACAAATTTCTATTTTCTCTGGCATTTTAAAAAAATCTTGGGTTTTCTTGTCATGTACTTCACCAGCCTGATCATGTTTAACTTGTGAGGACTGACTAGTTTGCAGCAGTAGGTGGTATGTGAGATACAGACTTGAGAGATACAGGAAGAGCATGATTTCCATAACCACTTCAAAGGAAATACATTATAAAAAGAAAATACATTTCTCTGGGGGCTTATAAAACCATTCTGTTTATAATTTAAATTACATTAAGTTAAATAAAATAGTACAGTAAAACCCTCAAGGGAAAAATACTTCATTTAAGTTTGAATATTACATTAATTCGATTAATTGGAAGTATTTTATTTTCTCTCTAATAGTTTATTTTTCATTGAATATATATAATTAAAAGTATTGTCATTATAACAGGAGCCATTCTTTCCCATTTTGTGTTCCTTCTGTACAGTAGATCACTATAGTTTTATATGCCTACCTTCCTTCATTTCTCACTGCTTTATTCCTGGTGACTAATCCTCTGAGCATCAGTGTATGACAAGATTATCATCGCTGTGTCGCGCGTGTTCAACTTAATCAAACTCATACTGGAACTGAGACTCTCAACCAGCCTGAAGTTTTGTATTGAAACCATGGAGTGTGAGGCTTTCTTCTGTTGGAATATTTTAGAGTCTGCTTGTCCAAACCATGCATGTTGCTTCTTCCAGGGTCCTCGCAGGGGTAACTGTTGAGCAGGGAGGCAGAGAGGAGATGCTGTACATACATATGTACATGCATATATGCATGTGTGTGTATTTTGTGTATCTACAGATTTAAGGTCATGCATGTTTGTGCATGTACGTGCGTATAATTTGCTGGTATACGTACGGTTTCCTTTCTTTTCTTGCTATAAATTTATGCCTATTCAGTTTCATATGGGAACCTGATAGGATATTCCACTGTAAGTCATATGAAGATAATATGACCTCCAGGAAAGGGTGACTAGGAAAATATTGGAAAACCTCAGTGAACTAATTGTAATTGATCTAATTATAAGAGTGATTTATTCCACCTTCCCCCTATGTCAAGAGACCATACAGGCTGAACTAAATCAGGTTATCATTCTTAACAGCATGGAAGGCAGTAAATCTGTAGTGCCGAGCTCCTCTAATATTGACAGCTTTGCAATATGGGTATCTGTAGAAATAGTCTAAGCACATATAAACTTACAGAAGCTGAAACAGGTTGTATAATAGAAGCAGGCCAGTCATATATGCAATACTTATGCCCACTTTAGTCAGCTTTAAACCAGCCACTAACTTCAAATTAATCCCCATTTGAGGTCTAAAACAAACTTTGTGTTTCATATAAATTAGTTTCAAGTGATTAAAAATATTTTTGCATGGGAAAATAAATCGTTACAGCTAAATATTAACAATATTGAAATACAAAAAAGAAAGAAGGCATGCACAATTTTTCCCCTAATTTAGAAAATGTTTGCTTTTTTTTTAAAGAGCACTTTCAAAAGGCAATAGTAATTAAAACTAACGCTGGATTGAATAAAAACTTTGACCGGAGGGTTTCGTGTTAGACTGAGTAAACCTTGAGGGGGAAAAAGGTAGTACAAAATATCAAAGCTTAGACATATTTTCTATTGACTCAGAACCTAAAAGTTTTATGAAAAAAGTAAGATGACTTAGTCACAAAAGTCTAAAGAAATTATTTCTTCAGTATATTTTCTAAGATTTTCATTAAGGCTTAAATAAGTTTACAGTTTCATTGTATATCTGTAGGAAACATTTCTTTTTCCTTTCTGCTTTATAAGATTCTTTTTTTTTCTCCAGTATTATTTGTCTGTGTTTTAAAACTAGCTTTTGTCCCTACTATAAATGGTCGCTGTGTGATTAAATAATAATGAACTCTGTAATGAAATACCAAATTTACTATACTGTGGCAGGTAGGAATTGATCTGAGTTTTTCTGCATTGCTTTTAACTTTCTCCAAATTGGGTGTACTGGTGGATGAAAAGCTGGACATGAGCCAGCAACGTGCACTCGCAGCCCAGAAGGCCAACCATATCCTGGGCTGCACCAAAAGAAGCGTGGCCAGCAGGTCGAGGGAGGTGATTCTGCCCCTCTACTCTGCTCTGGCGAGACCCCACCTGGAGTACTGCGTCCAGCTCTGGAGCCCTCAGCATAAGAAAGACACGGACCTGTTGGAGCGGGTCCAGAGGAGGGCCACGAAAATGATCAGGGGGATGGAACACCTCTAATGAAGAAAGGCTGAGAGGGTTGGTGTTGTTCAGCCTGGAGAAGAGAAGGCTTCAGGGAGACCTTATTGCAGCCTTTCACTACTTAAAGGGGGCTTATAAAAAAGATGGCGACAAACTTTTTAGCAGGGCCTGTTGCGACAGGACAAGGGGGAATGGCTTTAAACTCAAGGGGGGTAGATTTAGACTAGATATAAGGAAGAAATTTTTTACGCTGAGGGTGGTGAAACACTGGCCCAGGTTGCCCAGAGAGGTGGTGGATGCCCCATCCCTGGAAACATTCAAGGCCAGGTTGGACGGGGCTCTGAGCAACCTGCTCTAGTTGAAGATGTCCCTGCCCATGGTAGGGGGGTTGGACTAGATGACCTTTAGAGGTCCCTTCCACCCCAAACTACTCTATGATTCTATGAAATTTATTAAAAAATAGTTTTCATTATGCAATTAAATTACACCATGATTAATTCATTTTTTTCCTTTCTTGTCCCCTATCCCTTTCCACCAACTTTAAAATTAATAGAGAATAATTTTATGATTTTAATAAATATGGTGATATTTATATATATATCCATATTTTTTTATATATCCATATATATGGATATATCACCACATATTTTGTTAGGCTCTCTGACTGGGATGGTTTGTGGTAGGCTGAATAAAAAGGTAGTTCCTCATTAAAAATCTGAAAGTGGTGTGCAACGGAAGTCCATCTTTCCGTAGGTAAATGTATGCTTGTATCGCAAACTAAAACTCAGCATGCTAAGCTAGTTCAGGTCCTACTCTCAGGGCTGCTTGATCATAACAAAGAAACAAAAGCCCCTGGAGAAATTCAGGTTGATAGCAAACACTGGCGAGGTGGGCTGGGGGGGGCAGCAGTCCCTCCGTCCCCTCCCCCAGGTCTCGCTGCAGCCGTGTCCCCCTCACGTCGCCTGCTCCTCTCCAGACCCACGGTACACGAGGTGATGGTCACATTCTCCTTGTAACCCCTCACACACAAGGACTTAAGGAGGAACTTTTAGTCATTATCATAGATGTACGATCTTGGGATTTTGCTGGAATGTCTATGTGTAGTTGCCATAGAGGTGCATAGCTAAAGCTGTGAGGTAACTGGAGTTCCTTTTAATGAGGAACTGCAAGACTTTGTTCTGAATTTGCAAATTTGTCCGTTTGACTAGTTGTGCACTTTATCATGCACTCTGTCTTCATACGCACACAGCTGCCACCCAGCCATGCTCTGAATAACAGCAAGGCACTAGATTCACGTGTTTTATTCAGAATACGAGTCATAGGAGAACATAGTTGTAAGTCCACCAGATCTATTTTTTCAATGTAATTTATAAGTAAAATCAGCTTTCAAATGGACAATTGATGTGGAAAGGAAAATCATTTAATTCCAAAATGTCCAAAAGTTTCATTACAAAATATTTTCAACCTTCTGTACATATGATAACACCTTGCCTGGTCTGTTTTTCTAGTTACATTGCTCTGAACGACAATCATCTCATTTCACATTTTTGCCTTTCATATTGTCTCTCATGATGCTATAGCACTGTCTTGAAATATCCCCTCAAAATCATACTCTTTTAATTATTATTTTGAACACTGTGTTGAGCAAGTCAAAATGAAAGATTGCAGTACTAAAGTCAGGTATACTTCAGGATGTGTTAAGTTACTTAAATGTATAAAAATGGTTTTAACACACATATGTAACGTAAAACATACTGCATTTATATAGATGTTAGCTACCTCTTTCTTGTTTTCTTATTTAGCCTATGGGTTTTCTGGGGAATGTATTGTGGCTGATGTGTTGGTGGCTGCTATCAAAATACAAATAATAAAAGATACCATAGTGGAGGTGTCAGTCCAGCTGCAGTTAGTAATCAATGTTGCTTTGAAGCAGAGAATGTAGGAGGAAAGGAAAACATCCAAACAAAGAAGCCGCATTTATACTTTTTCCCTGGGATTTTTCAACCTTTTTCCATTTTAGACATCAGCAGAATAAGTAATTATAAAACTAAGCTTTATCTTCAGTTCTTGGGCACAGTCTATCACTTGTGCACGAAAGCTAGAGGGGTTCACAGTTAGCTCTAGCAAGATGGTCACTGCTGATTTGCCTGGTGCTGGGTGAATTACAAAGCTTATGCTTTCATGCCAGCGCATATCTTCTGAAAAATGCCTGTATTTTATTGGGATACTATTGCAGAGCTGATCCTACCAAGTAAGGTGCCAAGGGCTGATTCCCTAAGGTACAGCAACTCTCAGTGCTGGCCCCTGTATTGATTTAAATCTAACAATACAGTTGTTGGCATGTGACAAAAAAAAGATTCCTCAATGCTCAAAGCATTTTAAAATCTCTATTTGTTCAGTGAGGATTTTGAACAGGTGTCTTTGACTGAAGCTCACTGTTTCAGAACAAATTAAGCAGGTCCTAACTTAGGCTTGCAGCATGCACTGATACAGTGTGCATGAGAGAAGAGTTAGAATCACATTCACTGCAACCTGTAATTACTTTGTTGGCGAGGTCGTAAAGCTTATCCTAGTGATTAAGGATAGAAAAGAAGAAATTAACAGTGTGCCTCTACTTTTTTCTATGGAAGATATTCCATCCCTTATGTTAATTTATATTCACAGGTTGACTGTTGACGGACTGACACTAAGGAATGGAGCTTATGAATGATTGTGTCCTAGGTGTGAAATGAATGACTCACTATGATTCTTCAATTTCAAACTTTTCTCAAAATTAATTAATTAAAGGATTCATTTAACTAATTAAAAGAATTGTTGTTGCTTTGATGCTTATCTTAAAGTGAAGTGAAAAGTATTTTCAACAACAGAACAACAAATTTGCAGTGTCAAACTGTGGCCCAAGGGATGCCCGAGACAAGGTATCGCAGCACTTGGGAAAGATGAATAGAGAAGTTGTACAACCGAGAGCAGAGCTTTCTGTGGCATGGTGACAAGGACTTAGACTCAGTAACCCAAATGCTCTCTGCTTCTATTTGTAACCAGCAGTCTGCCCAAGCATTTTCAAGATTTGTTTCAGTTTGTCTTTGTGCTCACTTTTTGGCATTTGCCTCATAGATATTTCCACTGCTCTGTGACATCTGTGGTGTCTGATGACCAGGGTCTCAAATTCCTGTGTGTAATCATCGACCATGTCCTACGTAATTGCTAGGTGACAGAGCTGCAGGCAACACAGCTTGCAAGAGAGTACTTTTCAGCCTGATTTCGGATTTTCAGGTCAGCTCCAGGCACCACTCCTGTACCACTTCATCTAAGGTTATTGCAGCCCTGGTGTGACAGTGCAAAGGGTTTTGAACAACTGGAGGCTCAAGTAGGCTGAAAAACATGTACTGGGCTGCTCATTAGCTGACATGTACCAGCTTGACTGACCTGTAAAAGAAAACTTGAGAAGCAATGTTTTGACACACAATTTGTCAGTGGCATTTGTATTAAATGGATATAATGGCTGTCTTCCTTCTTCTTCCCCCAGCTTTATTTGCTGAGCATGACATCATATGGTATGGAATATCCCTTTGGTCAGTTGGGGTCAGCTGTCCCGGCTGTGTCCCCTCAACTCCTTGTGCACCCCCAGCCTACTCGCTGGTGGGATGGGGTGACAAGCAGAAAAGGCCTTGACTGAATAATTTTTAAAAGTATATCTTCCTTTCTGAAACATTAGTGAACGTTGCATGGTTAATAAGAATTAGGTGTACTTAAAGGTCTCTGAGGAAAGAAACAACAGGTGCTTCGTGTCAGTCATCTTTTTTTCGTATGGGGAACATCAAGTTGAAGATTGGCTGCGACATACTATATTGTTTTATTTCTGTCTCCACAGAAGATAAGTTGCATTGTATACCAAGGTATTACCTAGCGCATCTTGGGGAGAGGGTGTGGATTCTTAAGTTTGTGGTGATTTGTTTGCCCAAGCCAGTGCCTCTTTGATGAGCTGCATTTCTGCTTTCTTCACACTGCATCCATTCCTAGTGATTCCTTTTCCTCTAAATAGCTGCCAAGGTTGACTAATTATTATTATCCATTATCTTTATGCATCTGTCTTTTTGGGACTATTTGGATTATATGCCTAAATCCCAGTCAGGATTAATAAAGATTCAAAGTACTGACAAATCCATTTTCTTATTGCTCTTCTTTTTAATTAGGGAAAACTCAGAAACCTAAGGGCTATGAGTCCATACATCCCTTTTTCTCTCTAGCCAGCATGTTTTGCATTAACAGGGGTTCTATTAGCAATTTTCTGATTGTCTGTAATTGCTGAAGAGACCTTTGGGACAAACTGTACCAAGTAGCTACCAAAAATATATAGGGTTGTGTAATGCATTAGATGTCATTAAATGCTTAAATTAGATCCCTAGTGCACACATGTACAATCATTATTACTTGTAATATGTATCAACAGTTTTAGCTCTAAAAATTTAAGCTCAAGCTCTGTAGTAGCCACTGTCATTAATTTGTTCAGACCGTTTCTCAGTACATACAGGGATTTGTTGGAGAGGGTCAATAATTAGTGGGATATTTGCTGAGGTTTCTTCCTCTTTTTAAAGATAGTTTTAAATTTTATTTCAATGGTTTCAGTGAGTCTGATTAGCTTTTGGCAATTTAAAGTAATGAAAATAGCAAATCTTGAACTGGGAAGAAATGCCTGTACTCTTCTGGGCTCTGACTTCTGCTAACGCTGCCGGCGGAGTAGAACAATTCTACAGGAGAGTGTTTATCACTTATACTAAAATAGAGAATCAAGGAAATAAAGCTTCAAAACTTTCAAGACAAGAAGGTAGGGAGCTGCCTGGAAAAGAGGAATATCTTTAGAAAAATTATTTCAAGTTTCTAGGACTTATTTTGAAAGGGAAAAAAAAGAGAGAGAGAAAAGATGTTAAATTTAACAACACTTAGAGGAGATAGGACTTCATCTTTTAAAAGTCCTGTGGAGGACCCCTATATGCTAAGCTACACAGAATTTAATCTACCTCTGAAAGATGAAAGGATGAGGTGAGAATGCCAGAATTTAAGCCTCTGCTTCCAGGGAGTCTAGGTTTTTCTACCTTAGTGATTAGATCTCAAAGCTACTTTCTCTGGCTGTAAATCCCTCTAAATCACTGCTTTAAAGATTTGTATACAAATTGACTGTATCTCCATGAGGTAGTGAGGAGTCTCCATTATTTCAGTGCAGGAACCAAGAGGATTGTGAGTCAGGTAGTTGAGAAAAACACAAACTACTCTTCGTTGATTTCTTCTTGCTCAGTCCTTTTTCATTTAGGATACTTGCGGCATAAATGATAATACAGCTTTGATTTTCCAGTTTGGTTTCTGGTATAAAGATCCCAAAAGGTAGGGATATATATTTCTTACATATCAGATTTAGAAAGTCCCCTGCAGATTAAGCCAAAGGGATTTCTTTCCTTATCTATGTATTTATGTATGTATGCATTTGTTTGTTTTATTTGTTACATTTGCCCTCATGGCTACAAGTTTAAAACCAGTGGAATTCTGTTGTTCCACATTTATGAGGTTTAAATAAGCATATGATAATGGAAATACAGAGAAACAGGTGACTGCTCTTGGTCTACTATTAACTTAGTAGTTAAAAAAGGCTGGACTTTGTATTCAGAGTTTTATATATACAAACAGTATGTTTTTTAAAAATACAATAGTATTGTATACAATTAATACAAATGAAAACATCTTTTTTCTTGAGATTTATGATGAAATGTAATAGCACATATTTTCATTTTAGTGACAGTCTATATATTCTCTATCATCACAAACTGACTTTTTAAGTTAAACATGATCACATATATCAAATGTTTTTGCATCAAAATTTTTCTATTTTAAAATTATATTTATTTTTTTTATTGACTCTGAATTTTTCATGTACTGTGATATAAATAACCGAAATAGTGACTTGTTGCATCTAGGGATGAATTGTTTCTGTGAGCTATCTAGTTATGTCAATTTTCAGAAGAATATCAAGGATTTTCCCACATAAAAGCAGATAGAGTAAGTGAGACTTCAATGTTTTGGTTTCAGTACTGCTTCCTTTCCAGCTCTTTTCAGTGGTCTTGCTATTAGTGAACTATACAAGTAGATCTTTATGTTTTCAACCTGTCTGTGATTGTTGTCATGGATGGAAGGCACATGCCAAATAATAGACAGGTCTTTACTTTTCATTAATTAAATATAAAAATGTTTCTAAGAAAATAAAGGACAGTACAAATTGATTAATGTCTTGTTTTTCTAAGACAGATGTAATAGCACCATCTTCGTGAAAATTGTGTGAAGGAGTAATTAGGTAGTGGGTTTCTGGAAGTGTCTGAAGGAGGTTAAACTTTCAACAAGAAGTTTTAGATGATTTTTTAGAATAAAATAACCCATTTCTGAGAGTTTCCTAACCCAGAATACCAAACTTACTAGATGTTGGTAATGGCTGTAAATTCAGCTGTAAGTGAGGAACGGGTCAGAAAGAAGCAGCACATGATTTCTGAGCTTTGTGCCAGTGGGAGGGACATGAACCTAGGATTTTTCTGCCCCATTTACAGGGCGCTGAGTAGCAGCAGCAACAGTATTGCACTGGGAAAAGCTGTGCATTCCTTCATTTCTCACCTTTGTGCAGATGCATGAAAAACAGGGTGGTCAGGATAGTCCACCTTATCTATTTTTCATCAGAAATAAACAAGCACAATCAGTCTCTTTATGTGTGCAAACACATCTCTCAGAAAAATATGGGCATCTGGCTGACAGTGACTGAATGGGCTTATACGTGTGTTTCACAAATGTCATAGACCAGGGAAGCAGAACATTTATATGATACTGTTAAAAGTCACCTGTACTACTCTGAGATTACCTGCAGCTCCTGATAGTGACTGCATGGGAAGCATGGATAAACTGTGGGAGACTGCCAGCTCAGATTGGTTCTCAGCAGGCAAGGACTTGAGAGCACAGCTGTCTGAAGGCAAGCACGGCTCTCTCTTATCCGCAGGTGCAGATGCCTGTATCAAGGTATCTGTTGCTATGCTTAGCCCTCCACAGAGATATATGAGAAGCGGGCAGGAGTGGATATAGTCTAAGCCTCAGTATGATTTTAGAGGAGTTTAACTAATTGTCATAGGTCAGTATTGCAAGGAAGAAGTTCTACAAAATCAACACGATGGGCGTGTGATCTGTTCAAAGCATGACTAAGAAGAGCAGACTGCGTTAGGGCAAGCCGGCAGGTAATACAAGGGATAAGGTTGCTGTAGCACAAAAATCACATGACGTGAAAGTACAGTTCTCTAATGCCAATATGATTTCACTATTCCATTTTAATAGTTGAAAAGTAAATTCTGGTGTAATATTCTTCAAAAGTCACTAGAAGAAAAATCTTGACTAACAATACTGTGCTCAGGGTCCTTCCTGATCTCTACGGTTAGGATAGGTCATTCTAAATGTATGATTTATTTAATTTTTTAATAAACTATTTCCTGTTACAAGGGGTGAAACAGGAAAACAGTAGAACATACATTGAAACTCTTAATCAGGGGTTGTTTAGAGACTTTTCTAAATTTGGATCATAATACACACTCTTATCTAGTAAGCAATAGGGTTTGCAAACACAAAGCACTTCTTCTTCTATAGTGGACACGTTGATTGCTTGCTAGATGCTGTTCTCCATCACTTTTAATGCTGTCCTTCCCATAGCAATATTGTAGTATCTTTTGGATATGAACTGATCACTTATCACATATGCAAAGAAAGACGTCCACTATTGTGTTCTGTTGTGGAAGGGGTTTCCTGAAGCATTTACTCCGCTAAGGAAGAATAAAAAGTGTTGAGGCAAGGTTGTGCTTGTTTTTTGGTTTTGTGGGAATTCATTCCTTGTGTTCTGGCTAATTTCTAGGAAAACTTTCTCTACTTCCCATGTAATCAGTATCCCCGTAGAAATTTCTATTATGCCAAAGAAGTAAAGCCATATGTTTGCAAAAAGACCAAGTCCCTAGAGGACAACTTGAAATATTACTCCCAGGTGGATCAGCCTGAACAATGCATTGCCAAAATGTAATCATGTTTAGGGACCTGCCCATTAAGCGATACTGCCATTAGTATTTATGACATTTTTGTTGTGCGGCTGAAAATATCATGCAGTATTCTTTTCTATTCGCTATTGCATGCCATGTAACACTGAAGTCCTCTCTTTCGTTCTGCGTGAAGTTTCCTCTGTAAATTGCTTTCCTTCAGAAACAAAGCTTCTGCCATCCTGTCTGTCCCTTCCTGGTCAGTCCGAACAGGGACAAGTTAAGGGAATTTGTCACAGTGGCAGCAGTGGAAGAGCTTCAGGAAACTGGTGAGCAAATAGATTAACTCTCACTGAGCTCAGTTGCTACTCGTGAGCATGCAGGAGGGAGATACTTTGAATGAAGGAGAAAATTGCTTGGTTTTCACACACTGAGAAGCATCGGAAATCTCCACCCTACTCAAGATATCTTACATGTCTAGGAAAAATATATACTGATATACTACAAATGCTGCTGCCACTCGCTCAGCCATTAGGAAGCCTTCTTCCACTAGATTTTAACCTTTGATGAGGTGAAGAAGAAATATAATATTTGTAAAAACAAAGAATTAACCAAGGGATATTTTACATTTATATCACTTCTATTTCTTGCTGTTTCTGTTGGAGCAAGGTCACCTTTTAAATAAGCAAAATACTAACTCTGGCTTCCCATCCCTTGAAAATGAAACAATATCTAAAATGTACCTTCATAAAAGTATCATCAACATGATATCATAGTTGTTGTATCTTGTGAATCTGCACAACACATTTATTCAGTCTGCAGGCCAAAAGACTATTGCTATCTCTTAGTCAACTAACTTTGAGGATTCAGGTAGTCAAAATAAGCTCCTTCCATCTTCCATGCTTTCATCTTCTGTGCTTTATCACCTGTAGTTGAGGCTCTTTGAACTTACTGCCAATCCATTATTATTCATTGCCTACTTATGAGGTCTTCAATTATACCTATGCTTTTCACAGGTGCTACCAAAGAACTCTTAATATAATGCGTTTCAGAGCTAGCTGAGGCTACATACCTTCAAATGCTAGGAATCTTTTATGAAAGTTCAGAACCTTATTCAGCCTAAATATGTATACAGATTTATATTTTTTTAAGTAAAAAAGGAAGTAAATCTGAACAATTTTAATTCTGTGTAGGCAGTGTAGCAAAGAATAGAGCTAGTGTGTGGATGGCAGCGTTGTCCGTATTAAAAACAGAAACAACCTGGTTTCAATGAAATTTTCTTGGGGGAAGCAGGGGGCGGGAGGGAGAGCACAGGTTCAGAAAGCACCAACAGGAGTAAGAAAAAGTTGGCCCACCTCAGAAAAAAACAATTGCTTAAGGCACTCAAACTGGGGTTTTTCAGTCTGGAGAAAGGAAGGCTTCAGGGAGACCTTATTGTGACATTTCAATACTTAAAGGGAGTTTATAGGAAAGATGGAGAGAGACTTTTTACTAGGGCCTATAGTGATAGGACAAGGGGTAACAGTTTTAAATGAAAAGAGGGTAGATTTAGGTTAGATATATGGAAGAAATTCTTTACTATAAGGGACGGTGAGACACTGGAACAGGATTCCCAAAGAAACTGTGGATGCCCCGTCCTTGGAAGTGCCCAAGGTCAGATTGGATGGGGCTTTGAGCAACCTGACCTAGTGAAAGATGTCCCTGCCCATGACAAGGCAGTTGAACTATATGACCTTTAAAGGTCCCTTCCAACCCAAACCATGCTGTGTTTCTATGATTCATCCTATGATTCTATGTAGGAGAAGTCTTTGCTTTAAACCAGTCAAGCGGAGGGTTTGAATCGGTATCTCTGTATTCTCATGTAAAAGCTCCAGACCTTGTGTTAGCAGATATTCTTGTAGATATAAATCTGTGTATCCTATTTATACTTTTAAAAAACTAAATTCCACTTCTCTCCTAATGAAGAACAGAAAAATGCAACCATGATCTCTCAAATGTTTTTGGGTGTGTGAGGACATTTTCCAATAAGATCTACTTTGGTATGCATTTTTGTTTTCAAAGGTGGTCTCAGCACAGGAAAGAACATTTCACTTTCTTTTCCCAGTTTTCTGATTTAAAGAGTGGACACAATAACATCTCTTTATGAACTCTCAGAGAACTCCAGAGAATGTTGAGTCATATGCTACTACTAGAACGGGCGGGGAAGACGACCGGCCGGGCTGAACGGGGAGCTCTTGCTGGGACTCAGGAAAAAAAGGAGAGTTTATCGCTTGTGGAAGAAGGGGCAGGTGACTCAAGAAGAGTACAGGGATCTCGTTAGGTCGTGCAGAGAGGAAATGAGAAAGGCAAAAGCCCAGCTAGAACGCAACCTGGCCGCTGTCGTTAAAGACAACAAAAAAAGTTTTTACAAATACATTAATGACAAGAAGAGAGCCAAGGAGAATCTCCATCCTTTATTGGATGCACGGGGGGATTGTCACTGAGGATGAGGAAAAGGCTGAGGTACTTAATGCCTTCTTTGCCTCAGTCTTTAGCAGTCAGACTAGTTATCCTCAGGGTACTCGGCGCCCTGAGCTGGAAAACAGGGATGACGAGCAGGATGAACCCCCCATAATCCAAGAGGAAGCGTTCAATGACCTGCTACGTCATCTGGATACTCACAAGTCTATGGGACCGGATGGGATCCACCCAAGGGTGCTGAGAGAGCTGGCAGAGGAG
>NW_008825216.1:854779-857316 GCF_000699105.1 Pygoscelis adeliae | reverse complement strand
AGGAAAAATTTCTTTACTGAAAGAGTAGTTAAACATTGGAACAGGCTGGCCAGGGAAGTGGTTGAGTCACCATCCCTGGAAGTATTTAAAAAACGGGTAGATGAGGCGCTTAGGGACATGGTTTAGTGGGCATGGTGTTGTTGGGTTGATGGTTGGACTCGATGATCTTGGAGGTCTCTTCCAACCTTAATGATTCTATGATTCTATGATTCTATGATTTGCTTGTATTACCCTAATTCTGGTTAAGAAATCTGTTCTTGGATCTGTATAATGATTTTTACCTGCATCCCATTTTATCTTTTGAGAGAATCACTATAATCACCAGTCTGCTTTACCCTCAATCTGAGGTAATTTCGTAGACCCTTTGTGAGGGCTTAATATGAAACTGTATCCCCCCGGTTGCTCCGTTTCTGTGAGAGCCATTTTCAGACTTTCCTCACAGACCAAGGATGCTGCACTTAAGTAATGCGGCAAACCTTCCTAATCTGCCAAGGTTTTAAGACCAATCCCTTCAGTTTCTCCAGAAATTTTCAGAGATGGGCTAGAGATAAAGTTTTAAATCTGTATTGTTATGCCCATTTAAAGCACAGCTCTTCCTGTTACACTAGGGAAAAACACTGGCTGCATTTCAAAGTTTTTCATATGTCAGCATTTCTTAGCTTTTCTGTTCCTGTTCCTACTTTTCTCTTTCATCATTCTAATGTCTATATGCTAAATGGATTAATATGTGCTCATTACAAATCAAAACCACTGCAAAGCGGACCCTGTATCTGTGGACTTCTGTGAGGAATCCTGATAACCTGCTGCGGCCCATGTTTTCAGCCTTATTTTCCATCTTTTCAGTTCTGTCAGCCACAGAGATGACTGGGGAATATAGTTAACACAATCATTGCTATCTTATTCCCAAGTCACCACACTGCTTTGTTTTTTTAATCTTATATACAGTAACCTATCCTAACTTGAATACTCTGTGTGAGACAGGGACAAAAAAAAAAAAGTAAAAATAGCAGACGGGTTTTAAAAAAAAAAGATGAACAAGAGGAAATTTTGCTTTAATTTTTTTCCTTTGGTAGAGATATCTGTAATTTTTAAATATCGTTTTCTTAATGTCCTAATCCCTGGGACTGTGAAGAAGTTTGCCTCTGACTCTTTTTGGTTTAGATTTTTTTTTAATATAAATAGAGCTATTTGAAAGCTGTTGACAGATTCTGTCTTTCTATGCTTGCAGAGATATTCCAGGAACAAGAGGACAGTTCCCAAAAGAGTGTATCTCTATTTAAGCAGAGTTAAGGCTAGTCACACCAGTGACTAGATGAGTCTATCACACATACTTTTCTTTCCAGATTTATTTCCTGCATGATTTTCATCTGGTTTAGATAACAGTTAAATGATGTTTGTAGACCTTCTGATCAATGACTATGATTTTTTTTCCTAAATAATACATTATGCCAGCACCTAATCAAAGTAGCTGAGCCAAGGACTGATCCAATGACAGACTGACTTTGGAGGAGTAGGGAAGAAAGTAGGGAACTGTCTTGATTTTCCCCCTGCTTAGCATAAACAGGTGCTGAAAGAGTTGAAGATCTGATTCTCTTGGCAGCATAACCTCTTCCAGATTTTGCAGAAATTAAGAAAACTCAATCATAAATTCTAGGTTTGATACAGATTTTACTCCAAACCAAGCCAGAACCCCCAGAAAGAATTGGATTCCTCCTCATACCTGGTTCCCACTATATCTGCCCATCCATTTTTGTCTCCTCTTAGCAATGAGCACTTCCATTTCTTCCTGGCCCACACGAACATGATTGGCTTGGGTTCTCCTTGCTGTCACTGACTCTTCAGGAATTAGCTGCTTTAATATCCTTGAGGGTCCGTACTGAAATATGTGAAGTGAGGAAAACTATAGTGGGAACCACATCTCCATGTGGTGGGGCAACTGGGACAGTTAGGATAAACATGAGTCTAAATAAGTCCATGATTTAAAATGGCAGTGATTTACGCTATCAGAAAAAAAAAATCCACTTCTCTTTCATATCCTTTTGATTTCTTGGATCATTTCTTTGTTTTGCTGCCAGTCGCTATTTAATGTTGTTTGTCCTTATGCCTGTATTCCACTACTTTTGTTATAATTTACTAATGAATGGCATTTGCAAATTTGCAGTAATAGCCATTAATGGGAAAGAATGGAAAGAAATAACTTACTATGAGACAGCATAGTCATCTGTAGGTAGCAGGAGTAGATTTATTGTATATGTCAAATTCCAAGACAACGCTCGGTTTCCAGGGCTTCTGGGTGGGATTTCAGATCAGAGCATGATTGCTTTGGTTATGTCCATTGCGAGATTTTTGAAGTAATTGTATCTTATATGTGAAACTCAAAAGATGTCTTAAGATCTGGACTCTACAAAACCATGGAGGAAACTAAATGACACCTTGCTGTGAACTGAAATAGCTATAGTTTACACATATCTAGTATTTTTTATCAAAGTAAAAAATATCCAACTTGGTGCCTAATAGTCTAATACAGCACAGCGTAT
>NW_008825216.1:853346-853719 GCF_000699105.1 Pygoscelis adeliae | reverse complement strand
ATATACCATCCCTGGAGGTATTTAAAAGACGTGTAGATGTGGTGCTTAGGGACATGGCTTAGTGGTGGACTTGGCAGTGCTAGGTTTACGGTTGGACTTGATGATCTTAAAGGTCTTTTCCAACCTAAACGATTCTATGATTCTATGATTCTAATTATTATTAATTATTTTGGCAAAAAATGGTTATAAACTTTTATGGGTTTTTTTTTGCTTAAAATCCACAATAAACTACGTAAAAATTAGAATAATCTTCTATAAAATTTCATAACTTTGAATTTCTATCTGTAAAGAAATTGGCAAAACTGGTGAAGGGCTGCTGTTGTCATTTTACTGCAGTTGTGTGTCTGAATAATTTTTTGACGTATCTTTCATG
>NW_008825216.1:850655-853326 GCF_000699105.1 Pygoscelis adeliae | reverse complement strand
ATTCTGCCACCTGCAAACATGTCTTAAGAGGGACATAAACTCCTGCAACATTGTAAGGTCTGGAAGTAGGACAGTAAGGGGCAGCATCTGCTGGTACTACAGATGACTGCAGAACTACAAAGTGCCTAAAGCCAGCTTGCATTTCCAAGGGGTTATTAGGACCTCTGGTACTAATACAAGACTGGTACTTAGTCTTGGTTTTAGCCTTGTTTCCTAGTAGAGTTCATTGAATCAATAATTCCCTGAGGTGCTCTTTGTGTGAAGCTCCTTGGAGGAATGAAAGCTACCCAGGAGAGCAATTGTGAGAGCCATGGTGGCAGCACTGAGAACAACAGTGGCCTCCCCAGAGATGCCGTCCTCTCAGTAAAGAGTAACTATTATTTTTTCTAATGACAGTCAGCATTGTTCCTGCATAGGTGAGGACATCCTTAGATCTCATCTTTGTTTAGAGATGACTTGATTTCATTTTGCCAAGCTTCTTGGTTGATACCATTGGTATTTAAGATAAGGAGAACTAGAGCGTTGATAAGAAATTATATGTATAGTTCATCTCAAAGATCAATTTAAAATTTTTGAATTACTAGTTTTTCCTTCTTAGCTTTCAATTTGCAAGGTGAAAAGAACATGGTGGCATCATGAAAAGTCCTGTAAAATGTATATTGGTCTGTTTTCAAATAGGCTGTGGAGTTTTCATCTACCAGACTATGACAAACTGATGGCTATAACTACAGTGTAATCACTTGAGACAGTGTGCCTCATATAAACATCTCACAGCTGGCCTAGAATTGCTGTATCTGGGATAATTAGAGTGTTCAGTTCAGTTCAAGTAAGCAGTCTACATATCTACTCAACTTCTCAGACAGGCTGTGCAGTCAGTGTGTTAACTGACCTTGGGCTTCGTGTAGCCACAGCCGTCATTAAACTTCGGTGTCATCAAATTAAAGTCTCTTTGCCCATGTAACTATTAAAGCTTCTAGAGTTTTAGTTGAACAGGGAATGCGAAATGGACTATCAGCATCAGTCTGTGCATTGATTTTACGGGGCGTGTGCACTCACCATTTCACCAATGGATTTTAGGCCAAATGGAGTCAGACAGCTATTGTTCAGCTTGGACATGAGAACTGAAAACAATAATAAAATACTTTTGCATATCTTGGTTCATCTCAAACTTTATGGCTATGCTTAAAGGTAGATGCAAGATGAACAAACATCCCTTAGGAGTCTTTAGTGTGGTAATATGCTGGATTCCTTTTAATTTAAAGCAGCGTGCTCATTGCAAACCATGCTGACATTGGCCATATTGGATTTTAAATTATGCCAATTACTCTACAGTGCCTCAATCCATGGAAGTATTTGCAGGCTTCTCTTAGGCTTTCTTTGGCTCTGAAAAGCCAAGTCCAGGGAATATATAGCAAGGCCTGATGTTTATCTTTCATATAATACATCTAAAATGTCAAAGCCATTCTGAGCACAGCCAGAATACATTTTTAATTAGGGCCTGCAACCTCAAACTATAAAAGGTGAACCCCATTGTCATCTTTGTCCAGAGAGCACATCTGAGTTGTTCCAGCAGGAAGCCCGGGCTGAATAAAAGATGGCTCTTCTGGAGTTTTCAAGCTTCAGAGGCTTGATTTTGCCAGCTAATCAACTAAGCAGCAATGACAGAAACACTGCACCCGCTAACACAGTTCAGAGTTGTGCTGCAGCAGGAAGTTGCTCTGTGAACTTATGCACCTCCAGAGACATTTATTTCCCTGCTTTTTGGTCTGTATGCGCATGCTGGTTGCTTTTCTATCTGGCTGATGAGGACTGCAGTTTGGTACGTGGTTGGTGTGCACAAGTTGCAGCCTTGCATCTTCACTACCCCTGCTTGGTCCCCTTTAGAAGAAGCTGTCCCTTTGTGATATATGCAGTGCTTTACATACAGTTGCATAGGCAAATAAATTCTCTGCGAGTTCCCCTCATAATCCTATGCCATGATATGGTTAAGCAGAATTTAATAATAAAATATGTGCTGAACTCTGCTTCAGCATAAAGGGGGATTCCTGCATGGCCCTTTTCAAATTCAAGACCACCATGTTTGATTTATTTGGCCTTTTGTGTTTATTTTTTGAGGTTTTGGGGTATTTTTTAAGCATTCTCAAAATCACTTAACTCTTCCAGATCCATGTTTTGCATATGTGTCATCAAGACAGCCTATTTATTTTCTGCCTCTGTTGATACAACAGCTGTTGATACCAAATAGCCTCTCAATTTACAAATTCAGTTTCTGAGGAACATATTTACCCCTTTCACTGTCATTAAATGGGAATAAAACACTTGTATATTTCTCCCTGGGTGCAAATAAGGGAAAACTGTGGTCTTAAAACAAAACTGATACGTAAAACGATCTTCTCTGTACTGATCTTTCCTTCTCTCCCGTCTCAAATTGCAAATTAAAAATTCAATAACCCAGATGTATTTATATAACATTACAACATTTTTAAACTTAAGAAAACTAAAACTAAACCACTGTTTTGTTGGACTTTGATGAAGGATAAACTTGGCCTAAACATTGCCTTTAGAGCAGGGTTTTTTTTAGTTGTTTGTCTGATTTTGTTTGTTAGGTCTTATTATGTGCTGACATTCTATAAACACATCTAAGTTATTACATTATTCAATTTGTAACTGG
>NW_008825216.1:846614-850630 GCF_000699105.1 Pygoscelis adeliae | reverse complement strand
AGGAGGCAGAAAACATCTCTGGGATGTGAAATGCTACCGAGAGGACTCAGGTGTCAGCAGGGCACTGGGCAGGACGGGGCTGGTACCTCACAATGTTGCTGTATCCACACTTGTGCAAGAATCTGGCATGTTTCGGTCCCTTAGATACCATTCAGAATAACCTGCTCTGGATTAAAAACAGAGAAATATAAAAAGGAAAGTAGACTTTACAAAACTGTGTGATGTACCTGCAGAACTCACCATCAGAAAGTGTTTCAAGATACAAAGTAAAGTTATATTTTCCTGGATTTTGCATGTTACAGACAGCAAGTTGAAACTACTTTATAGGATGTTCTGTGAGCCATTTACAGTAGGTCTTCCTTGGTTCTAATAATAACCACTTTTTTTCTAAATCAGTGCAGGGCTTACAATTGGTATGACCTCTTACCACCCTTGCTTTTGTTTATGGTCATTAATTTTATATTATTATCACCTATCTTACTTTTTTTGGCATAAAAGAAAACACAGAGGGCAAGAAAATAACATTATAATCAACAATCACAAATTTCCTATTTTTAATATTAATTCATCTTACCTAGTATGGCAAATTCATGCCAGTGAGTATATGCAATAAAGATACTAATCTATGGTAGTTTTCTCAAGTAATACTTATGGTTATAATGAAAGCTTATTTCACTGAAACTGAACAGGAATTGCTTTATATGGACAAAGAGAAAGCCAAAACTTAACTCGTGAAATTATATGTTGTCTGTAATAAGAAAGGTTTAAAATTCCCTAATCTCAGGATTTATCAAATTATATTTAATGTATTCCAGATGCTACAATTAATCTTCCAAAAAACATATGGAAGAGTTCTGTCTTCTCCAAATCCATCTATTGTGTCCTTTCAGTTACAGCTGAACTGCTTTGGGTCCATGTATATATTTTCAGTTACATTGTTTTGAAGGTAACTTATTTATGGATTATTTGTAGTTAATTCTATCTTTTGATCAATCACTGGGGGGAAAACTATGTAATTATCAGGACCAAATTATTGTCAGACCACCTATTTTATAATCATTGAATGGTTTTAAAGGCCATAAGATACAAATAATGTTGCATTTTTTACTACTGCACCAAATACAATAAATCCAATATATGTGTATAAAATATTTCCTGCCTCAAAGTGATTAAAATTATATGAAATAGTTACTTTTGACTTCTAATTCAGGCTCTATGCATAATCTTTCGGTAAGGGCATGAGCCCTAGACATATCAAGACTTAACTAGCTGCTCACTGCAGAACACTAACTATTGCAAAACTGCATTTTTGGGTGCTATACTTTCTTATGAGAGTTTGAACTGTGAACCTAGTGCCTTCTACAGTATGTAGGAACTGGCACCTGAAAAACCATCACACTGCATGGGAAGCTGCTTAAAAGAGCCACCAGAAAATGCTGAAAAGGGAGATGGGGTCCGTGGCACACCTTTCATCCAGAGTAAAGTGAAACATCATCTTGCATTCATGAATTTTCTGCTGTAGTCAGTCAGCAGCCTTTGGCACGCACTGTAGTTGGAGGGAAAAAAATATTTTTTGCTTATCGGTTAAAGCATTCACCAAGGTTTGAGTAAAATAATTTGCTGGAAGGGAACCCCTGCTTCCTGTTCCCAGAGAGTGTCCCAACAATGGGGGTGAGGCACTGTGGTTGGGGCTCCCTCCGCAGTGCTGCCAGCGCAGCCCTCCTTTGCCTAAAGCACCAAAGTTCAGCGGTGCATGCAGAGCTAGAGCACTGCAGCCTTCAAAGAGCATGGGGCTCCCCTCCCCTCTGAACACCTTGAATATTTTCATGTAAATGCAAAGATTTGTCGTTTGTATCATCTCTGTTTTATTCTGCAGCCGGTTTGGTGACTCTTCTGAAATCCTGACCTCAGGGCAAGGTGTCAGAGGAAGCCAAAGAAAGGGCTGTGTGCTACTCCCTCTCTTTACATGTTTTGGGGGTTTATTTGGGGGGGTGGGGGGGGTGGTGCAGTTTTGTGTGGTTTTCTGGGGGGGGGTGGGTTGGTTTGTTTGTTTTCCCTTTAGGGCATCATTTTGAACTAAGTAGCACATAATCAAAGTTATTGAATTCTGTGTAGTGTCTCTATAACTCAGTGTTATGAAGAAAACCTTCAGTCAAGCATGGTTTTAATAACTGCAAACTGATGCCAAATTATTAATGGGTTTAAAGGATTTCATCCTCTCAGGTCTTCAGGAGAGTAATGTAAAGTTTTTATTTTTCCTTGGGTATTTTTTTGTTTTAACAAGCTTTGCATTTTCAAATATCAGTGTGTTTCCTACTTTTGATACATTTGAAGGGGTTTTATGCTTTGTCAGCTCTCACTAAAAATGAGGGATTTTTCAAATGACGTGATTATTCCTATACAACATTGTTCATGCAGGGAAGGAAGAGGAGTGGGAATGACAGCAGCATAACAACTGAAAGAAGAGAGAAACAGGGCTGAAAGATGTAGACTAAAATCCTTACAATTAAGGCTCCACAATAAGTGAGGTTGAATTGGTTCAATAAGTATGTCTATACCTAGCTTGAAATCTCATTAAATGGGATGGAAGTTTTGTTCAGGGAATGGTCAATATTTCACTTATTTGACTTGCCCCCCAAAAACTCTCTTGTTTCTGCAGAGTTTTAAGATTGATGATACCTTCGCGTGTTGAATCCCCAGGGAGCATTGCAGAAGTGAATGCTGTCTCCCTGCCACCCGCCTATGGCAGAAGGGCTTTAGCTCACGCCTGAGGGAGATTTCTTTGCATCCTGGCACTTGACATTATCGGTCATTGACACTCACGGCTTGGTGTGAAATGCATCTTTTTTCTGAGAGGCCTAGGTTTGCTCCCAGTTGAAAGGATTTTGTCTGCACACGATTTATCGGTGTTACCTTCTTCTTGAGAAATAATGTGCCGTCCACCTCTCAGGTTAGCTTGAGACCACTCTCTAAAGGTTTAACCAAAAGTTGTATTGTCTGTAGAAAATCAAAGGCTCCTTTATTGCCGTAGGTAGCTTGTAAATGTGGTGAGGGCATCCCCACCCCAGAGCTGCTCTGCCCCAGCAGCTCTCCTGGGGGAGAGCTCTCCCAGCAGAGGCAGGACCTCTGTCCCTGCCCCGGGGCCGGCCCTGTGCTGTGGTCCCTGCTCTCGCATTGGCCCTACCGTTTGCGAGACCACGGGAGGCTTCAAGGGGCTGAACGGGCCGAACGCTAATCGCTCCAGGCCTGAGGGGTGGGCGCTGCAGCAACCTACACTCTGATTAAATTGCTCCATAATTTGAGCTACATTTGCTCCATCCCCTCCCTGAAAGTGCAGTCCCTCTCTCTCCCACATACGTGTTTCGTGAAGACCCTTCTTGGTCTTTTCATGCAGGAGGAGCGAATTTGAATACAGCTGTGCCTGTGGTACTTACTCTTCCACCTTCTTGTGCTCCCTAAGCTGGGTTATAAAATCAGGAGCTTCCCTCTTCCTGGAGATTGTCTCTAAATTTACATTTTTACTATGTTCTGAAGTAACAATTTTTTTTTAATTTAAGTGACTTCTGGTTGCTCACAGTGTTTTCATGACTGGCAGTATTTTATGAATCACAGGCCATAAAATGAGCATAATGTGCAAGGACTACTTCTTAAGCTGCCCTAAAACCGTCCATGACATACTGATGTTTTAGGTATCAAATTGGGAACTTGGGGTGCTTTTGCCATAGTAGCTTTGTCCTACTTTTTCAACTTTAGCAACATGTAACTTTACATGGTCAGAGACCTCATTTCAGCATCAAGAGGGCTCAGCTTTTACAGTCCCTGTGCATTCAGCTCTTCTATGTGAGTCCGTGGCCCTTTATTCCCTGAGTTACAATTGAATGATCAAATCTTCAAGGCTTAAACTATGTTTAATGCCAACCTCCAAAAGTAAGCTGGGAATCATTTTACATTCAAATATACTGCAGTCCTACAAACAGTGATTAGTTTCCAGCTCACTGCTCTGGTTCACAGACGTC
>NW_008825216.1:790802-846586 GCF_000699105.1 Pygoscelis adeliae | reverse complement strand
ACGTGGCTGGTGACTTGAGGAACAGCAAGCCCGTGGTTGCCTTGATTTAAATGAATTGTAGCTGCTGTGCAGCCATACTAGAAATTTATATTCTGAAGTTACAGAAAGCTGACAGACCAAGCGATCTGCTGCTGAAGAGAAGTCCCATATCTGCTTCCGTATTTCCAAGGTTCAAAGAAATGTGGCATAATTTGTCCCCTGTCTTATTTCTAAAAGTAGAGGTAGATTTCCCTTGCACAGGATGTATCACAGAGCACAGCAATAAACTGGTGTGTCACCAATTCTTTTTTACACTCCAGAAAGAATGAGGCATCCTTTGTTCCTGGTAAGTCCTGAGTGCTGGGGTTAAATGAACAGATGAAGCTCTGGGCTGAGTGTAGATCCGGGCTTTCACTGAGTGCTATTAGAATTATTGCTGCACAGGTTCCAAAGGCAAACATCGGTTTACACGTGAATATAGAGTAAAAGTGATGGTACCTACATTGCATGTGACTGTGTCACTCGATTCAAAGTATTCATATGTTTCTGGGAATGTGTGTAGTTCTTCAGTCTCTTGGGTCTGATTTGGAGCCTGACTTGTATATACAAAATCTGTGGGAAAATTTAAATTGTCTTCCTTTTCTATTTAAAAGAAGACTTAGTGCCAAAATAGAATTTCATTACCATTTTTTTATTGGTTGATAAGTATCTGCAGAATCACTGCATGTTGTGAGATTACTAATACAAAATAGTAAAGATTCCATAGCAGAAACTGAATATTGGCCAGATTTCTCAGCAGAGACCATGAGAGGATATTCCTTCTTCATTTTGTCTCTCTGCCAAGGAAGTGATGCAGATCATCTGTTTACCACAGACACCTCGAAGTTGTGCGCTGTTGCTTCATTGTCACAAGAAGTGTGCGCATGTGTGTGTATAGGTCAGTATGATTCATTAGTACCAGCCCTACCATTTTGTGTTATTGGCTAGCAAAGTTTCTGGAGATGGACATCGGTTTAGTCGTCAATGCATAGTAAAAGCAATAGTACCCGCGTTTGATGTATGTGACTGAGAACTGAGATAGTTGCTTATGCTGGTTGGATTTGTAGTTGTATTCAGGTTGATAGAAAGAAGTTCAATCTTTCATGACCTCCCAGCTGTTCCAGAAAGAGCCTACTTAATGAAACACTTTACCATGGTATTTGTTGTGTTCTGAATTTAACCCTTATACTTAGCAGAGAGTTTACTTCTTAAATAAGGGTAAATGTATCTATTTATCCCTAACCACTGATCTTAGCAGTGCTACAAGTGGTAATAAAGAGCAACCATAGAACCACTTGTGCCTCTACTTCAATGCCAGGATAATCTTTATTTTACTGTTGCACCTTAGCATTTATCACACGGATTCAACTCCTCTCAACTTATGCAAACATGGCAGATGATTTAGCTGCATCACAGTGTATGGTATTTACCTGCTAAACTTTATTTCTCATGAGAAATGTTTCCTTTATTTTTGTCCATGTTATATTTCCGTAAGTGTCGGCACTCAAATCCTATGGTTGTATATCCAAAAGCTTTATTTTAATGTTGTGAAATATTGGTCATCATAACTACTTTTTTTAAAACTTTTTTTCTGTGGCTACTTTTTCCTGACTTAAAGGTAATGCAGGTAATATAATCTGAAAAATAACCATTGTCTCACTGTTGCTGATTGCTGCGACAGAATATGAAAGTAATATTAGCGATCTTTTTTCCTAGTGCAGTATTAATGGATCCTAAAATGCAAACCTTTTCCAAATGAAATAGCTGATGCAAAATGCTGCAGCTCAAAAAGGGAAGCTCCAAAAGGTCAAAGCAGGCATGACTGCATCCAGGAGCAGAAGCCTCATGGCTTTGCAGGAAGGTGCAGAAGACAGGACTGGCTGCTTTGGTTGATAATATACATAATTCTGGCAAAATAAAACTTGAAGTTTTGCTGAATCCATCTGCCCTTGATCCAGAGGTTTTGCTGACTCTCCAGGATACACAAGTGGGCATGGATGGAATTTCCCGTGGGATGTCATGATTTCACTCTTCTGAGAAATCTCCGTGTTTATTCATTAGCGATTGCTGTGATTTTCGCTGATTGGCTAAATTGATGGAAGTGTTTCTTAGGGTCCTTTTTCCATCAACTGTGTTTTCATTGTTTTAGGAAATTTAAGAGGCAGGAAAATGGCAAACAGAGTAAATAGATGTTCTCTTCATATCGAGAACTTAAAGTCCATTTGGGAGATTTCTCTCATGAGAGAAAGTTTGGGAAGTTATGCCAATCCTTTCATAATAATTTGAATTACATTTGCATAAACATTATACTTTTACAGAATTGTTCAAAGGAGAACTCTTGATATTTTAAATTGCATAGTACCCATTTATATGGCTCAGAAACAGTAACATTACATTTCCTATACTAGTAAAGATAATAGGTATAGGACTCTTAAGTTCATGGCTTGTTCCTCAGTTGTCCTTTTGCTCCTTTAATATTTGCCATTTCTCTAACACATAGCTATCTGTACGCAGTCTCTAGATGAGATCTGAAGTAAGCTGATTTTTATCAAGCCACCGGGTAATTCTGACCACTTCGTCTGACAATTTTAGTACTGTGCCGTGGCAGCTGACCTATGCAAGTCAGGGATTCCTCTATCACCAGCACACCGAAAAATGTCTTGGAGCATTCTTTCAGCACATGTCTGTTAAAGGTAAGAGAGGGAAACAGTTGCTATCTGTGTATTAAAAATGTAATAACTGTTACATGGAATTAGGGGATGAGCTCTGTTTTCATTCTGGGTTTGTTAAGACTTTGAAGGAAGCAGCCGCGTGGGCCTGTCGTGGCATCACATTGTTTTTGTGCAGAAAACATGCTATTGTCATTGCACTGTTCTTCTTCAGTCCAGAAGGAAATTTATGACAGGTTCTTCCTGAAATCTGTTACACTACTGTGAATGTAATATTTTAGTGGGGCAAAACCATGTATTGAGGGGTTTTGTCTGTACGAAATATTTAGCAGTAGCAGTGCTCAGTATGTTCTTGATACTTTTATTTCAGCTCAAAGACCAGCATTTTCTCTTAGTGTGAATGCTGAAACAAGGCAGTATGTTTTTCTTTATCGTATTTAGTGTTGCTTGAGGAGTAGATAATCCTCAATTCAAGCAGATAAGCCTGAAAGGGATTTCAGCTGCTTGTCTTTAGCGAAAAATCTTTTCTCCACCTGTTTTCTTTTTTGTTGTTGGTGGTTGTTTTTAATAAACAGTTTGTATTATCAGTACAACAGGAGGGTATTCTTTGTTTAGCATGACAGACATTCTGGCTGGCTGACCCATCAGTTTGGTGTAAGATACAGCAAGAAAAATAATAAATTCTGATCAAGGCAATGATGTGATTACAAATCATTCTTGTCCTGTGAAAAAATAATGTCCTCTGTAGGAAGCGCCATTTCAGAAGCAAAAACAGATTGTAGAAAACTGGTCCGGCACAAGCTATGCTCTTAAATAGGCATTGCATCATTCAGGAAACTCACAACAGCAATCCTTTCCGATTAGAGACTAAGGTAGTCAGTTAATCAACTGGCTTTTGCATTAGATATCTCTTTATCATATGCCTTGTCGAAGATTTAAGTCAAGAATAGGTTTCAGAACTTAGCATACAGTTTGCATAAAAGATTGCTGTTCTTGTGATGCTCCTCTCTCAGGAAAAAAGGCACTAGTTTCTACAACAAGACTGACAACACTTCCTTTTACAGGTTCTAGTTTTTCATCAGCTCTGTGGCCTGGGAAATGCAGAGCATATGTGAATACTTCGGAGTATTCACAGTAATCCTTGTATCTCATTCTGAGGTCATTAGAGCCTTTAGCTCTTGGTCTTTTCTGAGTAGCCTTCTGAAAGAATAAGATGGAGAATAAAATGTTTTCTTCTGCCTGAGAGCCAGGTTTGCTGCAGAGTTCAGCAAGGAGAAAGTGTAGGTGGTACTGAAATTGCCATCTCACTACCCCAACCATCTCAGTGATTGTCTTCAGTGCCTGATGGTCTTGATAACAACGGCTGACAGGCTTTGGGGCCATTCTAAAACTTGTATTTTAGGCCAAACATTCTTAGGTACTTGCTTTTTTAAAACATATTTTCACTTTTCCCTGTTATGAAGATATGCCATATTAAGCTCTTTTATAAAAATTTTCAAAAAGTCCAAATTTTCCTTTCATTTACCTTTGTTAAAGCATAGGCAGAAATCTCTGGTGAAAGCAGACTAAGATAGGCTTTTACATTAGGAGCATTATAAGGTACATTGCGTAATGCCATTTGTGCGGATATGATTTTGTTAGACGAGTAAAACTGAGGAGAGAGAAAGTCAAATTCATATCGAGTCAAAAACACTAATACTTAAGGGAATTGTTCTATGCACTGCATATTAAAAGTATAAATGATTTTTCATATAAAGAGCACTGCACATTGTAATTTTTAGAACTCCCACTTACATGACTAGTGCTTTTCCGTTTCTTGTAAAGAAAGACTTAATGTTTTAAATAGTGGTATTGGAAAGAAGATGAATAAAGATCCTTCTGCAAGGTATTTCATTTGAGGAAGGCAAAAAGAAAGGAAACATGTTTGGTGGTTTGTTTTTTTTATTTTCTCCTCATTAGATATTTGCAGATGAAATTGCATTACTGGAGTAATCTATTTTAAAAACAAAACATAAGTGCAATTCCTTTACTGCCCTATTCACCAAGGGAGTGACCTTCTGGTTTTTTTCCTCCAGAAATTGAGCAAGATACCTGTTGTCAGGACCAAATTACCTGAAGAGTACTTGAGTCCAACTACTCTGTTCCAAAACCAGCACCTACCCTCCAATTCTAATCAAATTTTCTCCTCCCTCACTGGAATGATTTATGATGTGCATTCTCTAATATTAAAAAAGTACGGTCACAGTGAAGCACAGCTGAGAGCCGCTTTATCATATTGCCTATAGATTCTGATATTATGAGCCAAAATTATGGCCCTAGGAATTCTTGCAAGGATCCCATCCATTTCAGTAAAAGAAACTGCAGTTGTGTCAATAGCCTGGCTGCCCTGCCTACCGAATCCTCTTGATATTTCTATATCTGAGCCAAGATTTGGAAGGGAGATGAAACAGGGAAAGAATAGAGAGGCCAGGATAGCAGAACATGTTCCTGTCTCTGTAGCCTGCTAGCATATGGCTGAAAGGGTCTTCCAGATGATATAATGCTATTAAAATACATAGAAAATAAAATTGCCTAAATGCCTGAGCTCGTGTGCTGTGGAGGAGCACAGTGCAGTTACACAGCATCTAGGTATCATTCGTTTGTTCTTGTACTTGCAGTGAAGCCTGGGGACCTGCAGTTTTACAGAAATTATTGAATATCCTCATGACTTGAACTGGAAGACAGGTCAGAGCTGCCTAGACCCCGCCTCAATTCCTCTTCAGTGGTGCTGAACTTGGCTCTGAGTGTATGCTTGCTCGGCTCTGTTTGCTTTCTCATCCCTCTGTGAAGTTTCTCTCACTGATTACTTCTTACAGCTTACTATTCCTGCTAATTAGGTGACAATTTAATAATTGATTTGTAGGTATTTGCTAATTAAAGTTAATCATGAATGCACACTTGTAATTTTATCTCATTTCAAAGGAGTGTGAACACAGCCAATGAAAAGAGGGCAGGAGGGAATGATTCAGTGTGTGCATAATTTTCTTGAAAACCATGTAAATGCTTTTCAGATTTTTTAAATGCTGTAGATTCATCTACCACTTGAGCTGAAAATGCTGCCAGTAACTGAATAGAGAATCAGTTATTTAATCTAATGAAAAGCCTACCTGAATGGCTAAAAGCTAAGGAGTGGGAATCCTCAGGCAAATCTCCAGGAGTATCAAACCTGTAATGACATAAGTGAGAACTGGGCTGTTCAAAATTTGTCAGCGTCAGCCTCCGTACTTACATTTCTGTACCTGTATTTATTCTTCATTCTCCCACCTACAGTTTATTGTGTAGTTGTAAAATATGGGAGAGTTTTAGCCTAACATTAGTCTGTACGTGTCTGAGGATGTCCTCTCCTGAGTTGTTAGTTGGTAAATATATCGAAGGTGGTTTTTGCAAGTCATCCACTGAGTGAGCCGTGAATATAACCTAAGTGGATGTCTTCCTTGTCCTTATGCCAGTGAATTTGAACTCTTTCTTTATGTGGGGTTCTAGACCATCGTATTTGCATCTAAATCTTGCTGTGTATTATTCCTGGTGCAATTATAGGTGAACTTTGATTAATAATACATTTGTCCATGCCTTTTAATCTCCCCTGAGAATGGAACTCTCCAGCTTGTCTTTTGGAAGTAATAGGGATAAAGGATATACAAAGTATTTCCTTCTTTTCCCTGGGTGTCAGGAAAAAATGATTTTGAATTCAGTTGATAACAGGGATTAAATTGTTTTGGAACTGGAAAAAATTCATCTTAGTGTAAGGAAATGTGGGCTTTGCAGTTACACTGTGCACTTGGCCATGAATAGCAGTGCCGAAGCGGAGAGCCGCAGCGAGGCTGCGCATGTAAAGGGGGTGTGAGCTGGTGAAAGCGCAGAGCTGCAGCTGGGGAGGCCACCTTGTTATCTCCTGACCTGGATAATAGGTCATAAGTTCTTTCCCTGTTCTAAAGGAAATAAATGGGTAAGGAGGTTCACTTTCACTTCCCACCACTGAAACGGGCTGGCAGCCAGCCAGACACAAGTATAGCATGGGAAACCACTTGCATGCAACTGAGCGGCTGTGGATTAGTTTCTCACACGTGAAGGGGGCTACTCTCCTGACACCTTTGCTGCATGTCCTGCTTTTCTCGCCCCTGGGTGCACAGTGCCAAAGTGGGTGCCTCTTTCTTCTACCCAGGAACTGTCGTGAAGTGTTTTTAAGAGGTGTTTCATTTGAAACTGAAGTGTGCTAAAGTGCTTCTGAGAGCTCAACTTCAGAGATGGCAGTGTAAGTTCTTTGCTGAGCAGTATCTTCCAAATTGCAGGTATGCATCATAGGCCCATTTGTTTTCCAGAGGTTCTGTGTTTTGGGTTCCCCCCCCCTCTTTTGTTATAGCTCTTAGTAACAGATCATTAGATTTGTTCATCTGTTTGTACCACTTACATTCAAAGAATCATAGAATAGTTTGGGTTGGAAGGGACCTCTAAAGGTCATCTAGTCCAACCCCCCTGCCGTGGGCAGGCACATCTTCAACTAGAGCAGGTTGCTCAGAGCCCAGTCCAACCTGGCCTTGAAGGTTTCCAGGGATGGGGCATCCACCACCTCTCTGGGCAACCTGGGCCAGTGCTTCACCACCCTCAGCGTAAAAAATTTCTTCCTTATATCTAGCCTAAATCTACCCCCCTTGAGTTTAAAGCCATTCCCCCTTGTCCTGTCACAACAGGCCCTGCTAAAAAGTTTGCCGCCATCTTTTTTATAAGCCCCCTTTAAGTAGTGAAAGGCTGCAATGAGGTCTCCCTGAAGCCTTCTCTTCTCTAGGCTGAACAACCCCAACTCTCTCAGCCTTTCTTCAGCGGAGAGGTGTTCCATCCCTCTGATCATTTTTGTGGCCCTCCTCTGGACCCACTCCAACAGGTCCATGCCTTTCTTATGCTGAGGGCTCCAGAGCTGGACACAGTACTCCAGGCAGGGAGTATTTTCATTGATCCCAGTCCTCTCCTGGCTCTGTGCTGGACTGCAGCCAAGCACTGCTCTAGGGCAGGAGTCAGGGTTAGCGATCATCTTCAGTTTGCACCAGCTTTATGTCGCAGAGCTGCTTCAGGAGTGAGTAACAACATGAAAGTAATGGTTGATAGGCTTTAAGTATAGGACGGGTCAGAGGAGCAGGAGGGCAACTAGTGAGCTTAATCCCGCGAAATTGCCAGGGGTGGCTGCGTCCCTGGCTGCAGCTAATCCATTGTAAAGTGCCTGAGCTGCCTCTCCAGCAGGTCTGTTCAGATGCCTCCCTAAAGCTAATTTTCACGAAATATACCTAAACAATGGCTCAAAGAAGAGAGAGGACAGAGATGTGAAGAATAGGAACAGATTTTTCAAATTGGTTTGTGCTATGTGTCTGTGATGAGTTGCTCTGTGTCACTTTGGTGATGCAGAACAGCCGTAAAGCTGGTTTAACGGCATGGTGTTTCTGGATTTACTGCTTCACCGGAGCAGTACAAAACAACTGGAGTGTAATGATGAATCAGTCCTGTTTATTTAATTTTGTTTTGCATACTTGATCTTTACAGCAACATTATTAATGGTTAAAACTCGAGAAACATTCATCTTTGTTTATAGCAGAAGCTGAAATAATTTGAGAAAAAGATGTTTTCCTCTCATCTTCTTCAACTTTTTCAATTAAGCTGCATTTGAATTTTGAATCTCTTGAGACTCATGCCTCATTATCTTTTCTCAGGGTTGTGTGTATGTGTCATTTCCCCATAGCTGAACTCCCCAGGGCTAAGAGTCAACTTTATATATTCTTTAAATATGAGGCAATAAAGAACAAATGCATTCAACAAATAGAAAGGAAGAACAATGCAGTAAAAGTAAAGTCATCACCATGTGCAGTTTTAATTATTGCATGTTATCTTCTTTTGTATTTCTGCTTTACCTCGGATATCCTCTTACATACTTTAATGTGCAGACATTGTACTTAACTTGTTAATGTAAATGCACACATTGTACTTAACTACATATTGGACCAGTTCTTCAGCAAATAGACTCTGCTGATGATAGAGAAATTGGAGGTTAACAGTGTGCATGTTGTGAGTCCTGCCAAAGACTTTGGACTGTTTCCATTGAGTTCGAAGGTGACTTTAGCAATTTAAACTGTGGAAATGAAATCTTAAAGTGTGGTGAAAATTTATCAGCTGGATTCTTTAATAGCTTCTCAGAAAGTTTAGGTTCAGTGCAGATCTTCGCTTGGGCTGAAGAGTTTGGCATTTTCCTTTGTATTACATTTATTGCTCCACTACTTCTTATAGCAACAAATGACAGCTAAATCTAGAGCATCTCTCTTCTTGATTGCATTTGATTAGTAGTTTTCGAAGGCAGTAGCTTTACAAGCCAAAAGTTGAAAGTTGGGCTTCACATATTTGTGTTCAAGTGGAAAGACTTTGTCTCCACTCCCTGCCAATTTATGGGGGTTATGTTTATTCATTTTCAGCCAGCTCTAAAGAAAAAACTTAGGATCATAAACGCCTAAAACTGAAATGCAGTGAAATTTAGTAAAATATAATTTCTCGTAATATGTCAAGTATTTTTCCCCTATAGATGGCTTCACCATCCTGATGAAATTTGAGAAAGGGTCTATATTTGTCATTTCTCTCACAACTTACAGCCAGAGCCAGTCTCCCTTTATTGCAAAAGAATGGTCCACAGAGATTACCCTGCAGTGTTATGAACCATTCTCCCATCCACCACAGAGAACTCAACATACATCTCTCTCTCAAGGTCTCTCTGCAAAACATAGCTGCCAGCTCAGGGGCTCTTGTATGCCAGATGCTTTACTCCAATGCACTGTGCTCCAGAGTGTGCAGAATGATAGATACACAGTGTTTGCAAGGGGAGCAGAGTAGAAGTCACAGAGATCAAAAAAAACCATATATTCTCTGCCAGAAATCAAATCGCACTGATTTTTTTCAAAACAGCTAAAGAAAGTTGTACACTGTTTGTTCACCTGTGGATTTTTAAAATGTGATTTTAGGTGAAATACTCACATTGAAATATTCACATTGAAAATATATTGAACTTAAGTTGAAATTTGGATTTCATGGCTTTTGGTGTCTGTGGTTATCCACTTAGTTATTAACAGCAAATTCTAATGGGAAATAAGCCCATTATTACATTCTGACACTGAGAACAGTAATTCCATTGCTTCATTAAGCAGGTACCAATAAGTTCTATTTCCCATCTGAAATATTTTTCCTAAGTCATATTATTGCAAACATCTGAAATCCACCCAGCAAATCTGATTTTTCTTAAAACTGCCAGTGAATAAACACACCTGGAGAGACATCCTACTACGACTCCTTTTTTATCGTGTTCCACTACTTAGAATGTCATTAAAGTTAATTTTAAAGAATGCATCGTTTTGACTCGTTAGAGAAAAGGCACCCTTGACAACTTTAGAAGAATCCATGCAAATTTTAAAATTTGTGTGTATGAATTGCTGCCTTGCAATTTCATGTCATCTTCTGCAAAGTTAGTGGTAATCATTTCATAGTAAAGTTTATCAGTATGTACCCGTGGACACAAAAAGTTCACATTTTGTAGTACAAAAGTTTAGCTCAGTTTCGCTTGCTTACAAGCAACAGGCTTCTTGTTCGCTTAAAGAAAAGTAAGGAAGATTTAGAGATATCTGGGATGGGTTTTGCCACTTATTTCTCTGAAGCCGGAACATCACCTTTTGTTTTGCTTTTCAGTTCCCCCCTCAGTGAACTTGCCCTGCCTCTGGGTTCTCGGCATCAGCCTTTTCCGCATCGTGCATCCCCGGGGTGGCTGCTTACGGGCTCGCCTCCAGCAGTGCTGCCCACATCCCTCCCGGCTCTGCCCCTGGGAGGCCTCGGCACCCGTGCTTCGCTGGGTCTCACCGGCATGGTTTGGGAGATGCTGTGAAGGTGAGGGGTTTGCACAGCAGCCGGTGAGCCTCCAGCACCGCCAGGCCGTCTGGCTGGGAAGGAGGGTGTCGTGTGACTGCTTTGAGGCTGAGTGTGTGCAACTGGGTTTTGAACAAAATCCTTTCAGCCTGAGGATCACTGACACAAAGCCTTCCATGTTTGCATTAGAGCCAGGTTTGAATGTGCGGGGGGAATTTTTAAGGATATTTATTCGATAAGGCTGCAGTTTCTGGGTGCAGAAAGCACCCATTCATTGACAGCTCCTGCTGTCCTTCACTGCGAAGCGGCTGGCCTGCTTGGGAGAGCCGTGCGGGCGAGTGGCCGCAGAGGCACCGGCCTGCGCCGGGGCTCTCACCCAGGCTGTCAAAACACTTTGAAACTGGGTGTTCACTTAACAGCTCCGGAACATGTGTGGAATTGGCATAAAGCTGCCCTGGTATTTCCTTCTCTGCGTGAGGTAAAGCACCCAGTGCTGCAAAGTGAAATCCCAGCTTTCCTTACTAGTGCAGGAAAGCGTCCTGATCTGCTAAGCCAATACAGAGCAGCCTGGTTTGCACTGAGCAGAGATATTAGGGCAGCAGCAGCTTGTTTATTATTTTTATTTTTGTTTTCAATTCTAGCTCTCCAGGGGCCTGCTTCAAAACCTGGTGAAGCCCCTCGGAGGGTCCATGGGTTTAGGCTGAAGTTGAATAAGCAGTATCTTGCTTTTCAGTTACAGAGGAGCGAGTGCCAAAATACACCTTTTAAAAGAATAACTTTTAAGTTGAAAAGTTGCCTGCTTTCTTCGTATGACCCTTTCAACTTGCTCTGGTATTGTGAATTGTTTATATTTCCTCAGGTAAACCTAAAGAGATTTTGTTCTTTTTTCCTGGATGTTTATTGCAGGACTTACACTGTAAACTGTAGAGACTTTGGTAGTTAATGCAGTTTGTGGCTCCACATTAACAGGACCATAATGACTTTATTTCTTATTTGGAGTCAAAGTTGTCACAGGTGTTACCAGACTTAAGGTCTCTAAAATTATAGAAGCAGTAGTAAATTTTACTGTATAACTCCATGGATTTCATAAATAGAGTTGAAACAACCTGATAAAATTAATATATGCTATTTTCTGTGAAAACATGCTTTCCTTTTTTTTAATCCTAGATAATAGTTTTATTCAAGAGTTTGAGTCCAAGAACATTCTTTGAACACAGCTATAATTGCTTATGAATATTCCAATTATGGAGAAGGCAGTGGTAAATCATCTTGTCTTCATAGAGAAAGAGGTGTGTCGTTGCGTGATGAAGACTGTGGGTGGGTAATCAGGACTGTAAAATCTGAAATACTCTTTTTTGCCATTGACTTTCTGTTTGACTTTCAGCAGTCATTGGTACTTCTCTTGCTTCGATTTTTCTAAATATGTCGATAGTAGAAACAGTCAGCTTAGAGGGATACTTAATATTTGCAAAATGCTTTTCAGCTCTTAGCAGAAAAATGCAAAGATAAAACAAAATTAATTTATTAACTTGCTAAATATTAATTTTCTTCTTTTACTTGTGATATTCTAAAATGAAAAGGAAGTTATTTTTCAATGGTTTCTTGATGTAAAATTGCTAATAATAAAGATATTTGAATGCTCTTATAGGTATGCAGATACTGACACAACAAAAACAAATACAGCTTTTTCTTTTATTTATTAAGTTCTGTATTCTTCCTTCTTTTCTAATAGCCCATTTTGGTTACTATTGAAGTAAGAGTAAACTTATTTCAATTATCCATTGCCTTCAATAGAGAGTTCAATAACATAAAAATTAGAACAGCAGAAATTTTGGGGGCTTTCAGTAAATTATTCAAAAATAAATGAATACTTTGTGACCAAAGGAGTTTTGAAAAGGGTTTTTGATTTTTGGCAATTGCCTCTTTGTTTTCCTCAGTTAAATATGATTGATTGGATGTATCTTACATTTCAGTAGGTTTATCTGGATTTTGTGCTTCTTTGAATTATTTATAAAGCTTCAAATAGAAACACGGAGTCTAGGTAGTGTTGAGAAGAAAAAAAAATTACACATAATATCCACAATAAACATATTAGAACTACAGAGAAGTCTAGTGGAGCTTGAAATACAGGTGAAAAATACACCTTTTTTTACTGTTTTTTTTTTAATGTAAGCTGTGTGACAGTCACCAGTTCAGAGGAAGAATGACTAAACAGCACCGATTGCTAGTTATATCACTTTTATTAAGGATATTCTGACCTCCTACCAGGAGAAAGAGATGGGGAAGAAGAAAAACCCCATACACAACCCTTTCGGGGTGACCCCAAGTGCAGTGCTGAAACTCCTCTCTCCAAGGAAGTAGAAGCTTTTGAAATTCGGGTTCTTCCTTTCTTTCCATCTTCTTTTTTAATGTCTTTATAATTGTTAGATTGATGCAATCAGTATTTCTTCTATACATTTTCTAAGATAGATGTGTTTTTAATTAATGCCACATAGATTAATTCAGGAGCTTCCAGTCCTGAAACCATTCTCTATTAAAATGTGAGGCTCACTTGATATTCAGAAGAGTACAGGGTGGAATTTGTACTAGATACTCCTCTCTGGTATACATAGCCAGTGAGGAAAAATTTCCTTATGTTTTGTTTTTTAATCACAGTATACTTTGTGCTTGGTGTGCGGGTGCTTTGTGCGGGTTATTTCCTCCTCTTCAACTCTTACTGCCTGAAGTTCACTGTTAGTGTCTTAAGTGAATTTAGTGCCTTAAGTGAATTAAGTTTGTCCACTGATGTGTGACTTTATTCCTTGTTTTATCAAGCACCCTGCAAAAACCTGATGAGGTAATTGCAGGTGAAGCAGTGCAAACAGCCTCCGAAGATATTGGCTGAATTATTAAAAGCAATGCTTAAATGACGGTTTAGTCCTTCTTTAGAGTAATAAAAATACTTAGGACAAGATCTGCAATATACTTCCTACACTGAAGTAATTTTAAAACATCTTCCAAAATGTATATGTCATTTTGAGAAAGGAGTGTATCTTCTGTGTCTTCAGGTTGAGTGTTACAGATAATATCACTTATGGTAAACTATGCAATATCATTTAGGGCTCGAAAAAGTAAAATGCCCTAGATCCTTTAGCCTGAGAGAGGAAAAAACCTCATTAGTCATCCAGGAGCTTTCTTAAGATACAGAAGCACACTACGTTACGAGACTGAAATAGATGTCAATTAGCCATATTTACTGTGTTTTCATGATGGATTGTTACTTACTGAATTGCATTGAAGCAGTAATAAAACATGAAAATGGTGAGATCAATTCCAAACCCCTTTATTGTGCATTTCTTTGATTGTAGTCATGTGTTTCAGCTGACATCCACTTGGTAAAATGAGCTGCTGCTTTCCCTTGTACTCCAAGCTGTGAGCTCGGCACCACTTTGTGAAACACAGTTTGTGAGACATATGTAGGTTTACTACGTAAGAGTTACCGATGTGTCTCTGAAAGTAGGATTTATGTCCTTGGGCTCTGTCAGGCGAGAGGAGGAGCTGGGTCTTCAGCATTTTCACCCAAAGACAGAAGGCGCCCACAAGGCCAGAGGTTACAGCTGAGACATGGAAAGAAAGTGCCAGAGCACATAGCCTGCAGTGATGGCATTTTAGCACTTAACATGCACTGGGTGGCAAAAGAAATCAGTAACCATGTGCAAACCTTTATGGCAGCCCCTGAGAGGTCATGGCCATCATATCTAACTGTGCAGTGCTGTGTCTGTGATAGATGTGTGGCACCCCTAGCCCTCCCAGGAGTCTGGGCTGTTGGTATAAGGAAAGCATTACTGTCTTCCTCTCAGCATGGACTGGTTTGCCAGACGTGCATGCAGTAATCTTGGTGGAGAGAGGAGGTTATTTTGTGCTCATAGTCTCTAATAAAGGCAATTCATGTGAAAACTGTTTCTTCTGTATGTATTAAAAAAAAAAAAGGTTACCTCTGAGTGTTAACCTTGTGTTAACCTGTATTATGTGAAGATACATTGCCAAAATATATGGACTCAGAGGCAAAAAGTACAAATCCTATACATAAGAATTTATAAAAAAATAAACCTAAATTTTTATCATACAGTGAATACATAACTTCACAAAGGTTCATGTAATGAACCTTTTAGCAGGGCCTGTTGTGACAGGACAAGGAGGAATGGCTTTAAACTCAAGGGGGGTGGATTTAGATGAGATATAAGGAAGAAATTTTTTACGCTGAGGGTGGTGAAGCACTGGAAGAGGTTGCCCAGAGAGGTGGTGGATGCCCCATCCCTGGAAACCTTCAAGGCCAGGTTGGATGGGGCTCTGAGCAACCTGCTCTAGTTGAAGATGTGCCTGCCCATGGCAGGGGGGTTGGACTAGATGACCTTTAGAGGTCCCTTCCACCCCAAACTATTCTATGATTCTGTGAACCTCTTATGCATTCCTTTGTTGTTCGTTGTTAATTAATGAAATAATTAAGCTATTCATACTGTTGTATTCTGAATCAGTGGTCTGAGATAAGCATGTTTAATGACGTAGTTTCATATTTTTTTCCCAAGAAATAATACATTACTTTTATGTTCAATAAAGGGGTAATATTTAATACCTCTTTAGTTATAGTTATCATAAAAAGTTAGAATTTTTAACATCAAATGGTCACAAGAGAGCCTCTTCTCCCACCCCTTATTCCTGCTTCAGTTCCTGCTTTTTCCTCCTAACTGTACAGTTTAGGTCACAGGTAGACACCCTGACTCTTAGCAAGGTTGTGCTACTCGTAGATCTCTGTGCAGCCATTAAGTATAAACAGACTTAGTAGTCAATTTCTGTATGGTATGTACATGTGTGCACTTCTAGTATTTTGCTAAGATAAAATGCTGCTTCTATTAAAGCTTTGCATCCAGAATTGATGACTATAGTAAAATTCACTTTTTCTTTTGTTTCACTGGAGTACAGTTAGTGATATTTCATTCTGCTGAAACTTTTAAGGTACAATACATTAACTGACAAAAAACAAAATTGAAAAAATGTCTCCACATTATGATCTATTTAAAAATGCCTTGAATTAGCTCCTTCAGGGCAATGCAAATGACTCTGGCTCTGTTTTTAAGAACATTTCTTGGAAATAAGTTCCAAATAAACTTATTTAGAGTGATTGAGTTAACAACAAAAACAAATTTGGATTTCAGTAGAAAAATAGAAACTGTGGGAACAACAAACAATAATGGTGCTGCCACCCTAATCACTGTGGACAGAAAAAAGTGCTTTAAGGAAAACGTGTTTCATGCTAACATAATAAATATTTCATTTCCCTCATTTGATGTGAAGAAAATCAGATAAATTGATGCAATCCGTAAATACAAGATTAAAACCATGTGTAAAATAAATTCGGACAATTTATCAGTTGGACTAAGTGTGCTTTTCTCTAAAAACGGTATGAATAAACCCAGCACATAACCTTTTTTATACATAACAGATGTTATGTTGAAACTCTCCCCTGTGGAGTTTATTTCACAGTTAAATACATGACCTATTTGTCATTTTTCATATGTCATGAGTTCATGGTTTTTAGCTCTATCAAATCAAATGTGAGATTATGGATTTTTCCTAGCTTTTCTAGAGTCCGGTGCAGAGGACTTGCTTGTCAAACTATCCAGTGGACACCCTGGTGACATTCAGCACATGTGAAAATGAGGGAAAGTGAAGTCAGCAGCAGAGGAATTGCAGAGACAGCAAAACATCTCCAGTTTCAGTGAGGAGCTGTTCAAGCAAACCTTTATAACTACATGATTTCCTGATAGTGGGCAAAACTTAGTGAAAAATAAGTAAATATGCATATAGTTACATGAGACTGCAGCAGTTTAGGACCCTTCTTAACTTGCCTGAATTCATGCTTCAAAATCCTAACTCTTTCACTCAGACAGAACTAATACAGGTGGGAAATTAAGCACATTTTAAGCACCTCTTCTTCTCTACCAGGGGTTTTCCTCATGTCTGTAACAGGGTTGCAGACTGTTAATATTTTTTCTCTAGACCAAGCCCACGCCTATGACCCAGTTTTGCCTGCTTGCAGTGGAGAGCAGAGTGCTGCTCGGCCCACTGACACGATGCAAAGTTCATCAGCGAAGTAGCCACAGGGTGTGCGCTGAGTCCCCACTGAAGCCCGGCCAGAGGAGCACTCCTTCCAACAGGTGGAAGCATCTTCTAGCCAGAAGATAAATGCATGCTGCTTGTCTGTGAGATAAGCAATGCCTCTCAGTGCATTGGAGGGGCAAATAGCATGTCTTTTTGACCAAATGAAAAATTCAGGTGATTATTGCAGGAGGAAAGGGAGTGAGTATTGTCAGAGCTGTAATATGGAGCAGAAGAGAGGAGATACGGGTACAGGAGAACTATTATGGTAGGAGGAATCAGTGGGAAGAGAACGGGGTAGGAAAACTAAATATCATTTTATGTTGATAATGCCTTTCTCTATTACCTGACCTAGGAATGCTTGTCCTAGATCCTTGATCCTGAAGAGGATATAAGTTTAGTAGCAGTTCTTCTAGTCCTACACTATTGATATTAATGCAGTCAAGCCTGTCCAAAGTATTGATTTTGAAGGTAAACGTTACAGAAATATAATACCTATAAACAGTGACGTTGAGTACCATTGATGTGTAGCCAGCCTGAGGCATTGCTAAGCCTACACAGACTTACGCACCGCAAGCACGCCGGGACCTGCATCTGTTCAGGGCTCCCTGCACCTGTTCACTGCAAACTCCCTTTTTGGAGGGTTTCCAAGAAAACAGGAACAGAGTTTCTCTCTCTTCATGCTTAGGAACTTTTTAGTTTGGAGGTTGAAATTGTACCTAATACCCCATTCCCATAGAGATGCTTCTAGGACAGTCCTTAGAAATAAACCTGGCTTCCTCCACCTCTCTCTGAAAAGTTTTATGATAGAGCCTTTATCCATGTGTTTTCTCTTAATGTTCTTTGAACAGAATGATCCTGTTTTCACTACAGGCTTTTTCTTTCTGAAATACTGTGATCAGCAACTCAAGCCCAGTCACTCTGAAAAGGATCATTACTTATTAATTATGAATTATTCATAATTCATTACTTATTACTTAACCTTCAAAAGCAAGCAGAAGGTCACATGACAATAGGACTTTGTGTATGTGACTTATTTACAAAAGCTGGTAAGAAAAAATAAGAATATAAGTTCCTCCCAAGTTTCTTAGCTCCATATCTAACAAGGAGAAAAGACCTTTCCTGCTTTCAGGCTCCCCATATTATCCTTGGTCAAGCTGACAGCTTTTGCTGTCGTTGCCCTGGAAGCCTTGAACTGCTCACTGTGCTTCTGGCTCCACCTGGTTCCCAAAACCCCGAAAGGTTTAATATTCCCTCATCTCGCTGTCTGCCTTGGCAGTTATGTCATGGGCTGGACAGGGCCAAGGAGCTGTTACTGTGTGGCTGTTGGATTGGCATTTATTATTTTCTTGGGTGGTCCTAAGTAGCTTCATTGCTTTTCTTTCTCTGTCTGAAAACCTGTAAGATTTAATCCCATAGCAATTTGCTTTGATTGCAAACACACAGAGGTTGGCACTGAATTCAGAAAATACAGAGTGTATTTTCATAACTATGCAGTCTTTCCTTGTTCAGCTTGGCATTGCACTCTGCCTCAATAGAAAAAGGTGAATTTGAAGATGGCCGTAAAGGTATTGTTAACAAAGAATAAAGAAAGAGAGAAAGAAACAAAGAAATACTCCTGCTATCTAGATAGAAGGAATGTCTTCTACCAAAACAATCAGGTGAATGGCAATGAGAGAAGACTCCTCAGCTCCGGCTATGGTTTACTGAGATTGTTAAATAGCTGTATGCCAGTTGTATTAGAAGAATCTCCTTTAAAAAAGATAAAAGAAAAAAAACGTGGAGGATGAACTGAAAGGGAAGGTCAGTGAAAAGCTGAGAGGCTGGGAAGTCTCAGGAAGATTGCTGCAGGGAGCTGGGGTTCTCTTTGTCACTCTCAGAAAGCCAAACATTCCTCAGCTGTGAGGGGAGAAGTTAGTCATGTACATCTGTGTCTTTTTTGTTTGTTTTTGTACCTGGTACAGATATGTCCTCATTTAACATTCAGAAATCATTAAATTTCACCAAGTTATTCTTGTGTTGATCTAAAACACTTCAAATTAAAAAGTGACTTTCCGAATGATGTCTAAGACATCAAGTGATAGAGGATCTGTTGTTTCTTTCAATGGTTTTCCTAGTAGATGACTATACTCCATGACAATGTGTGCATTTTGCTTGTTTCCAGACATTTATTTCAGCTTCAGGCCACTAACTCCAGTGCTCTTCTTTGACAGAATGAAGATCCTTTTAGTATTTTCTCTTTTTGATAGCACATATACATTAAATAGATTATGGGCTAGTTTTCTTTTGAGTAAGGTAGAGAAAATAGTTTGGAAAAAAAAAAAAGCTCTCTATTCTGCAGCTACTCTTAATTTTCTATTTCTTTTACAACACTTCCACCAGAATTACATGTATTTGTTTATTATAAGTTCTCCCAATTTTATCTGCAGAGATAAAATTACCTCCTCCCTGTATATGTGTATACATTCATCCCTTGTTCATATGGCTTATTGGTCTTATAACCCTTTTATGAAAGCATTGCTCTAGGAGCATCTCTTATCTGCTTGAACCAATAGGTCTTCTTCATATTCACTACTTTCTAGGTTGGGTTCCTGCCCAGTAAATAAAGACAACCTTTAAAATAATTTGTCATGCAGATCCTGAAACCAGAGCCTTCCAGACCAAACACTCCCCCAGAGGAGTTCTATAGACTTCTGTGGGATTTTCTGTGGGGTCAGAGATATTTTACCCCTCATGCAGCTGATTACAGGAACAGGCCTTGCCCTAGGAAATTGTATCCATGTGTTCTTTACCATTAATTTGCATGCAGTCTTACGTATAATATGCCCCTTTTGCTTCTCTGCTCTGAAACTCATCTGGTGACACCAAAACGAAAAAAAAACCCCACACTATCACCAACTTTTTTGTTAATTTTGCATTGTCAGTTGTCATTGCTGTTTGTTAAAAAGATTTTATGTGCAGCCTGATTTTCCCTGCCTCCTCGCTCTGTGCATAGGGCAGAGAAAATATGTCAGTAAATATTGAACAGAAAAGCTGTATTATGACTGACAGTTATCCTAATTCTTTGAGATACACTGGTATCAGTAATGTCTGTTAAGAATAAAGTGCCTAATTTCACTTTGTTTTGATTGAAGAGCTGATTTGGTTCAATCAAAGAGTGATAGCTGGTATCATTTTTAAGGCAGGTGTCATATGTGCTTTATTTTTTAGTTCCGTGGTCCAAAATTGCAAATAACGGATTTTTTGTGGCATGGTCATCTAAATATAATGATGTAAGAGCACAAATACAAGAACAAATCAGTGGATCATGTGTCTCAGATGCATCCAGCAGAATCTGTTCCCAAATGCCTCTTGACCTGCTGAGGAAGCTCCCACCAGCTCCAGGACAACCCTGTGGGCAAACAGAGGGTCCAGAGAGTCCAGCCGGCTGTTGTAGCAGGCTACCTGTGGTCTTCAGCTCTCTCTGCACTTTTGGCATACTTGTCTCTGCCCCTCTTCTTAGTGGATGTCTGTTCTGAATCTCTGTCACCACCCTTCACCTCAGTTTTACTTCACATCTGTTCCAAGTGCTTCTATCCTGGTCATGCTCACCTACATTTCTGTCTTGTCTTTTCTGCTTGAGCTGTCCCCTTCTTAGTGCCCCCTTCTCCCCCCTTGTCCCGTCTCAGCCTCTTGTTCTCTCTTTCCTGTTGCAAAACTAACATTTGCTCTGATTGCATTGCTCACGCCGCTCATTTTTTGTACCAGTTTCCCCTCCGGTACTTGTATTGTTTACCTCTTCTATAAACTCTTCAGGATAGCTATGGTCTTTTGCTGTGTATCTGCATACTACAAAATCCTATGAGGCTAATCTTTTGCATAGTTTTAGGCACTACTGTAGTATACATGATTAATAATACTAACACCTACGGTAATGTACTTGGTTTATAACTGTACCATAAAGGAAAATTACTTCCTCACCCAGCTACTGATTGTACTTTGTATTTTGTCTACTCTAACTGTAGATACATGTCTCCCTCTATAAAATAGTTTAATATCCTAAATTTTTCTGGGTTGAAATTGTAACACTGATCTATTTCTTAGGTTTTTTAAGCCAAGTGAATCCAGCTAGTTTAACCTCACTGAAGTTCATCAGATTGTCCCTGAATCAGGTAGAATAGCTTGTCTGATCATGTTATTTAATTATTAGTATTACTACTATGCCCAGGAGCTTTCTTGCACAAAGCACAATAAAAATACCAAAAAGAAAAAGAAAAGAAGATAAAACTGTCCCATGAAAACCCAGATGAACGATCTATAGACACTGTCTGGTTTTTTTGGAAGTCATGATGGTGGAGGAAAACTTTAGGGAGACATTTCGATGAGCCTAAGCAGGGGTGTTTTTATGATTTCTTTTATGCCGCCCCAAGTGTTTGAGGACTTCATCTATCAGGGTACTAGACTGGCTCCAGAAACCTTAAAAAACTGTAATGTTAGCTAGAAAAAAATGTTTCGTGTACCTTTCCAAAGCACTGAAGATCTGTAGGCTCGCACAGACCCAGTGTGATATAGCTCTAAATTATGGTGAAATTGGGTCTGGCATAAACCCAATCCACAACTAAGGGAGCTAGTGTGGCTCCCTTTGAAGATACCTCAGCAGCTGCATTTACCACTTGTTGAGAACAAAGACGCAGAATCTATGCACTAATATCGTTAATAGCGTTGTATGCATACTACCCACACCTGTGTACCTCTGCGAATGCTATGGAATGTAAAGGGTTGTGGTAACCTATCTTTTATATGATCTATTAGCAATCCTAGTCATGTCTGTTCCCCACATGAATACTCCTCTCGCATCAGGGTAGTCTCACACATTCATTTGTTGCGTTTTTGGTCTTTTGTTGTTAAATAACATGGTTGTGGTTTTCTGCAGCAAGCCGTTACAGAACCCATTTCTTATATTACTATTTTTTTGAGAAAAGTAGGGAAAATATTCATTTCCTTTAAGCTGAATTATGCTGCCATGTTGTCATAATGAAAATACTAAAATTAATATTTACCAAAAATCCCATCTTTATATAACTGTCTAAGCTAACAAAGCAAATGATGCACCATACCTCACAAGTGTTTTCTAGTATTAAAAACCATGAAAGCTTGAAAATAAAATTCTGCCCCGAATATATAGCTGTATATGTTGCATGTATTACATATACAAGTCTACTCAGAATACTAGTACAAAGGATTGCTTATGGTGTTAATTAGGTCCAGTTGAAATCAAGACTTCACTAAGACAAAAACTGATGGTTGGACTCGATGATCTTAGAGGTCTCTTCCAACCTTAATGATTCTATGATTCTATGATTCTATGATTGTAATCTGAAAGGACATTTCTGTGGTTCACAGCAGCTTTGTAATTTCTACAGATGCTTGAGAATTCGTGCAGTAAAATCAGGTTTTCCTGTTGATTATCAGCTGACCAGCCAGACCGGTTGCAAAGCCCTTACCGATAGATATACTGCCCACTTCTGAAAGTTGACTCACACTGATTTGCTTTTCCAAACTGAATTTAAAATCTAGACTTTTGACGTTCTTCCATAAATGATAAAAATAAAACAACACAGTGATTTTTAGACTGACAACATAAAGTACAGTATATGCAGGTAATTACAGACAATTGAGGAACACCTGGCACACAGTAGCTGAAATACCAATAATATTGAATGGAAACGATTTTCACCTAAAATGAATTAACAAGTAAAGAAATGAGCCGGAAGATATGAGTTCTCATATTTTTTGGAAATATGTTGCAAACTCTTTTCCCCTTCCAAATACTTTTCCCTTCCCAAATATTTAAACTTTGCTATTTTTTAACAGGGTTCTTATCATTGAAACGAATGAACACTTTAAAACTTTTAGTTAACGTCATAACTTCTCTACAATTCTGGTATTATTCCTTATTTTATTTATTTTTTTAAATAATAGGGAGACAAATTAATATCTTGATCCAAGCTATGTGGGAGCAAGGTTATTGATAAAATGTCATCTAGAGCTCCCTTAAGACTGACTTAGGGAGTTCAGTTGTCTTCTATGGCTCGTACATTTGAGAAGATAAATGTTTGTGGCCTAATAAATGGTGGGTATGCTCAAGATATTCACATCATGATTGTTCTGACGTATATTTAGTCTAGAATTTATGTCCCCAGTGTTTTCCCATGTCAAAGTTAGGCATCTTGTCTCAGCTAGTGGACATCCTAGAGAGAGAGGTGTTTCAGGAACAGGTAGTTTGTCCAGCAATGGGTGGTGTTGAAGGCATATGAGGTGAATAACTCTCCAGAGGAAGATTTTGTCTGTGAGCCATTTGCTTCTGAGGCTGAAGGCCAGACATTAGCAGTCTCACTGGATTCCTATTAATGAATATTTATGTCTGTTCCAGTATCCTAGTCTATTTGTACTTGCTTAAATACATTCTTTCCATAATTTCAGTTAGGAAAGATTATCTTTCTACTCTGAAGCTACTATGCTTGTGTTGTCTTGTACAACTAAACTACCACAACATTATTTATAAACTTCTATGGTTTTAGCTGTTTTATACCAGTTTGCAAAGGTGAAGAAAGGCCCTGGCTCTAATTTCAGTGATAAGGCACCTGAAGTGTGGATGTAAAGATTTTCCCCAAGTAATGTGGATGGTTACTGGCTTATGAAAAGCAACCTGTGTATCTTCAGTCTTGGTCCAGTGATGTAATCATTAGGGAAAAAATATACTTTATAATGTTCAATAGTCTAAACCCATCATCCCATAAGTTTATAAATACTTCCTGTGCTTAACTTTGACACATACAAGTAATCACACCAATTTAAAGCTAATCAAATTTAGAGGCATTTATAGGCTCACAACCTGTTATTGTATGTAGTTGTATTTAAATGTTGTAGATAATTCAGGTAAAACTTTTTATTGTTTTTGACAATGTTGATTACCATTATTAATTGCCAGGACATGTTAAGAAAAAAATCAAATTGTATTCTAACCTTTAAAATATAAACAGTGTGAAACACCTTGAAAAGATACAGAACTTCTTCTGCAGGTTTCTTTGACAGCAGGGAATAATGTCCGTATTGTCCTGAGAATAAATCCCCTAACAGGTAGAAGATAAAGAATGTGGAGGGAAAGACCAGAGAAGGTCTTTGTTGCATCTTTTAAACAAGGTGGACAGACCTTAATGATTCTAACTGTGATGGGACCGAGACGGGAAAAACCCTCACAGTTATTTTCCATTACAATAATGCAGGAAAAATTAAATTGTTTGATATCTTTTGGAAAGGTTCTGAAATGAAAAATGTTGTGAGCTGAAAAGTGAGAGGCCCGCGTCCTCTCATTCCTGCCCTTGGATATCATTAAACTCTCCGTGAGTCTAACAGGCTTGCAGACATGTCATCAATCACGCCAAATGACAGCTGTAGGAGACAAGATTATGGAGAGTCACAGACACAGCTGCAGTGCTCAGGTACCTTAATTGGTCCCACCCATGACAAATGCATTGTTTCTTGTAGCATTTGATGGATTAAAATTGTATAGGCATCACTGAAACATACTAATTATTGTGTTAAAAGAGATCTCTCTTTGATTATTTAGTAGTTTTGGGGTGACATTCAGTGTTAATGAGAGGATAAAATGAACATGTTCACCGGCATTTTACAATTACCTGAGAAAACTGAGGTGGTCAGGATAGGCATCCTTCTCCTTATGTAAGAAAACACTTTGGCAACTAAGCTTTTATGATGAATAGACTATCATATTCTTTTCAAGTTGACATGCTTGATACTACATTTTGTGCGTTTTCTCAAAATAATAGAAGTACCTTTCTGCCAGATGTTCCTATTGGCTGGTCAGCTTTAAACTGAATATGCTTCCTTTAACGAAGGTGTCATAGCTGTCTTGCAGATTAGACCACAGATCCATTACTTGATGTCCCTTTCTGCTGAAGCTCTGTTTTATACTCAATGGGAAGACAACATTCTCTTACCCTCATAGTTGTGTATCGTATTGTGGGGTAGTAGAAATTTCCCAGCCTTCTATCTGGTGAGAAATAGCTCTTTCCAGTGCAGCCTGAAAATATGTCTCTGGCATATTTCTGACTTCCATCTGTCCAGATATACTGATAGTCAGGACTTCTGAAAAAGGATCTGCCCGTGGTGCTTTTGAGAACCCCTGACAGGCTGTACGCGGAACAGCTTAAGGGTTCTCTTGCTTCTTGCAGCAGCAATATCATGGTTACGAGAAATGTTCTGAACTTCTGCAAGTGTTAGAATAAAGACATTTTAGCAAAATGAAAATACATGTTCTGTTCAAAGCTTTAACTTGGCTTCACACCTTCTGAAGGGTGACTGATTTGCCTTTATCTATGGAAGAGGAATGCAAGATCACACTTGGACTGCAAAATTATAATGAAATATTGGCATGCTAGAATAAATCACTGCCACCAATGCTTAAGAACCCTCACTCTGTTTAGCTTGGTTTAGACCTGGAAACTATTATCCTTGGTAGATATTAGTGTTTCGGTAAGCCATGCTATCTGAAATGACAGCTCCATTAGCATTTACTTTCTAATGTGTGTTTTCTGAAAGACCTTTAGGACCAAATTCTGTCCCACACAGTCTTTCTGATTTAAAAGGTCATTAGAATCTGCCTGAACACCTCCTTCTGCTGTTATTCTCTCAGGCTTGGAAAAGGTTAAGAGGCATTTGTTGGCTCAGTGAGGCAGATGACTCATAACTTCTGGGTATAAGAGGGGGAAGTGGCTGCCTGAAAAGATAGACTCTAGGGTGTGGGCTCAGAAGTCCCAAAGTAGTCATTTTAGCAACAGGCTCAATAAAATGAAACAGCATCAATAGAAGTTTTGAGCTGAAGTTTATCACACTTTCCTTGTTAATAAAGACAAATCCCCGAAAAGCACTGGAATAGGATTTTATGTAACGTGTGGGCTCTGTGGAGAGCAAGTGACTAAGATACCTAGTCACAGAAGGGAGCACCAAAGGCTAATGCAAAAGGTTTATGCCAGATGAGCAGAGCAAGATCAGAATACTGAACTAAGTTATTACACCAGTAAACTTGCATAACCCGGTTTATACCCTTCTCTTAATTGTTGTGGGTTTTCTTGCAAATATTTGGTTGAAATTTCTTTTTACCTCTGTATTAAGCGACACCTGTGTTCTACCTTGGCCTCACTGAAACAAGTACATAGCATGCAGCATGCCTAGAAACAGAAATATACCTTTTTTGGTTTTTTCTGTGTAGGATACGAAAGAAATGCATTCAAAGTGAGCATCATAGAAAAATAAGAGAAAAGTAAACTGAAATAATTTAGCTGTGTTTTCCCTCTGACATTCTGATTTCCCGCATGGAAAAATGTCTTGGTGTATATCATAAAAATAATCTCGTATATGATTATCTCCATGCCACTGCTAAATTCAATTTACCCTTCTTTAAAAGCATCTAGCTGCTGAGCAGACTTTTCTTTGTTTCTGAGCTTAAATCATCTCTTCTGTCTGCAGTCCACATCAGGTTGAATTTTTTTCCTGTTCCATCATAACACTTTTGATGAGATTCTGATTCTCATTATCTTCAGAGGACCAAGCCTAACAGTGCACCTCCTTTTATAAAGTTCATATGTTTCTGCAATCTCATCTCCTTGAGAGATACTGGTTTCTGTTATATTCAACTGATTATGTTTTCCTGACCACAGCTGAAATTCATGTCTGTGTTTAGCAGCTGCTGTCTTTGCTATAGATGGATTTTTATTTTGCTAACAAACTTGGAATGTGTGCTTTGCAGTAACAGGAATTGCTTCTAATCCCTTGTATTTTTAGTTTATTGCTTCAAATGGTTGCTTTGAAATTAAGGCATATGTAAATCTTCCACATCAATCCTCAGTGACATTAGCATTATGACCTAAGATTGAAAGGTTAAGTAGAGTGCGAGAACATGCAAGGGGAGGACAAAGCTATCCCTGAGCCTGCATTGTGCAATTTGGGGAACTGAGGCAACAGGACATTGTTTTGCAAGCTGTTCCACTTTGTAGCAGTTCAAAACCAAAACAATATGGATATGGGATCTCTGGGCTTTTTATCAATTTAAATATTCATGAGCAGATAACAGCAGTGGATATGTAGCCAGAGCTTATTCTATTCCACTAATACCTATTTACCACAACATTTATGGGTTGTTGGAATATATTCTAAGGAACTAGGAACTAGGAATATATTCTAAGAGAGAAAACAAATCTTGCCTTGAATTCACCTGGGGCTTACCAGGAGGTCTTGTGGTACTTTAATTTGAGATCCCGCTCAAGCTCACGATCTGCCATCATCCTAGTTATCTTCTCTCTGCTTTTACAGCCCCTGTAAACTATCTATTTCTCTAGGCATTCTAGCCCATCTCCTTGTGTTACCATGTACAGTCAATATTCATGTGTATGTGATTTTAGAAATGAAGTTTCTGCAACCTGTTTCTGGTTTTTAATTCAATGAAATTTTATGTTAAACTTTGAATTTTTTGTAGCTCCCGATGTCTTAAGAGTTTACATTCACAACTTCCATCTGCCAGGCTAACGTAAGAGTGCCATTCCTTCAGTCCTTTTGATTTCTTTTTCTTCTTCAAGAAATAACTCGAAATACCCTCAGTTGAGTAGTTCTAATTAAGAAATATGAACTGCGTGTCATATAGCCATCTCTTTGGCGAAAAGGGATGGAAATTTACACCTAAGCAATCAGTTCATTGCATAATTCTTGCTTAATGTTCCCCTTACAAGTGTCGTAAATGAGACAGTGGCAAACAGGTGCAGTTGCTAAAGGGTATGGCTCATACAAGTGATCTCTGTCAAGCACAGAATTCCTTTTCTAACATTTTCTGAGTGCTTCAGGGTCGTAGAGTCAAAGTCAGAAGGAACTCATTGGTTTTATAAAGACTAAACTTAGAAAATGAAGTGCCAGGGTCCTCTCTTAGGCGATTTTTCATTAATGTGACACAATTAGCTTAACATAAGCCATCTTTGATTTACATTAGAGTGAGAATGGAATCTGTGAGGCAGTATTTTCTTATGTAGAAAATTAAATAATATCTGAATGCTATTTTTTGCTCTCATCTCCAAATATTTAATGCTATGGTATTTCCATAGTATTCAGTGCCACACAGAACTATGTAGACATAAGACATGTTTATTACATTTACCACTTTTTCGGGTAATTGACTAAAGCAGTCAGTGAAAAAACCAAAATCATAAGCACAAAATCTGGGGAGACCTACTAGAACATCCAGTCCATTATTTGCCGAGCCTCAGGTGCACCCCTTTTCACCTTACCTCTGCCCTCTGCTCTGTATTCTATTACAAACACAACAAATATACTCTCATCCCTGCTTGGAACTGCACTGGACAGGAGCTTCTTCCCTGAAAACAGTTTATTCCATTAAAAAATCACTGTAATGTCTGCTAAATTTTGTAGTCTCTAAACCTCCTCATCCAGTCTCTTGCCTCTTATGCACATAATGCCACTTAACACTCATCTTCTCTTATCCAAAGACTAAATACATCTCCTGTGTGTCTGCTAATACATCTCCTACTCCTGCTAGAGTATCTTTCCCTTGCTGTCCGCATAACACAGTACTGAAAAGAGACATTCAGCACCATAAATCTTTATTTCCACTACACTGAGGTCATCCCCAGGCGTCACTCAGCTACATCCTCCCATAAAGTGTTATGTCTCCCTCTAATCACCATCACAGCCTGCTCAGCAGCTCAGCCTTGCCTGTGCACCATTCATTACAACCATACCATACAGCTCACATGGTGGCGTGCTCACAGATAATCTGTCTGCATCAGTCTGGCTGATGCCCATTTGGGAGGGGAGGCTGGATGGACGTGTCTCACTAAGCTGTGAGTGCTAAAAGGTCAGGCAGCATTCATCTGAGATGAACAACATGCTATGTCAACATTTTTTCTTGTGTATCTTAAATAAAGATACTGCTTGTAAGAGTTAGTGAGCATTTAGATAAACTGTAGTTGTCCTGCTGGTTTGCATTTGAGGCAGTAACGGTCGAGTGTATGATGCAATCTGTAACTAGTAAACTTGCTTCTCAGCTCCCGGACAGTTAGTAGTAGTGGAATGAAAGTTTCCCATCATTGGAATATTTTAAGTGTGACGTTACAAACACAGCCAGAGAGAAATCACAGATAAAATCTGTGTCCTACATTGTTGACTATCCATTAAGCAGTAGCACAGGAACTTTTAACATCTGAGTGAAGAAACAATATATAAATTCTTCTCTCTCCTCTTATTTCACAATCTCCTTCAGGATTCAACGCTGCCCACCACAAATCTCATCATTTATCTTCATTAGCATGAACAAAGTTGCTCTCTGTTGCTTATTATCTTCTGTTTTATAACTGTTTTTATCACAGGCACCTCTGATTGGAAGGACACATCTTTCCTTGGTTACAGTGCCTGACATACACTGACAGGTAGATAATGTTAAGCCTCTTGGTCTCTCACATCCAGGTGTTCAGAGTAATTTTTAACAAGTCACTCCCTCTGGCAAATGCTCTCAATTCAGATAATTTTGAGGTGATCTGTAGAGACTTTCCAGGATCCTATTAAAATTCAGTTCACCACAGTCCAGAAAGAAGAATTCAGACTATATAAGGAAACCACGGCCTTGCAAGTAAACCTTGTGCAGTCTTTGCACATATGTAGGGGGGAGAAAATAACCCTCAAGGGCACCACAGATTCTGGATCCAACAGGTATGTGGGCTTAGACACAAAGAGAGAGGCAGAGAACTGTTACCTCTGGAACACTTATTTAGCACTTTGCTATTTCCTGAATATGCTGGTCAATATTATGCAAAGTGGCAGGAGTATGCTTTGCAAAAACTGCATGAATTTCCAGTTAATAAGAACATTCAACCCATGACAGGAGTCATGCTGTTTTTTCCTGGTGTGCATGAAAGGAGGTTTTAATATCTGCCAGCCTTCAAGAAAAGCAGTATCTGCTGGGTGATTTATCTATGAAAATACTGGCTAGAGTGGCACCTAAATTTGGTGTCTTTACTATGCTCTATTCTTTCAGGAGAGACACCAAATCTGAATGTGTATTTTGGAGAACTTTGCAGTAGTAGGTGGAACTGATGGCCTTTAAAAAAACATGAATCACACTATTGGTTGCAATAAAGCTAGTCATCCGTATATTAAAAGTTATGATGAAAAGGCTGTGTCAGTTTTTTTCTCTACCTGATTTCTGTCACTGTGGTTCAACACTGGGAAGATACCCACGGAGCAGCAGTGACTTGAACATAGGAACCGAGTTGACCTGAGTGAATTCTTGGAGATCTTAGGAAAGAAACTTGGCAAGCAGAAGACTTTGAAGTAGGGCAGCATTTATGCCCATTTGTGTCAAGGCTGCATTATATTACATTTCAGAATGAGATTTTTGTTTGTTTTCTAGTACAGCCTATTTTAACTTGTTTGTTATAATGAAGGTGAACACAATAAAACAGATATTATATAAATATTATAAATAATATTATTTATATAATAAGACATCAAGGAAGGAAACTTGCTGGCTGAAAGAATGTTGCTGAGTGACTGTATGGTCAGCCTTTAAGGAAGAAAAAACAGCGGTTTGAACTCATCATACCATGCTGGAAAATCTGAGCCTTAAAGTTACTGCAGGCAGTCAGTCCCTGAAGAAGTAATGGAAAAGTGAGTAATTTCTGTCATCCAGCCCACACATAATCTTTGGAGTCTGTGTATCCCACCTATATCCACTTGTCTGATCATCTCAGCCACCTGGCCATTGCTATCAGAAGTGCTACTAGTGCTGAAAAAGGGGTTTAGAAATATAGAGTGGAAATTACTCCTGCTGGAGATGTGCTTGAGTAGGTTTTCCTAATCAATTGTCTTTATAATATTTCCTCAGTCGATAGGAACTGGACTCTTCTGAGAGCTCTAATGAGATTGGCTAAAGATGCAATGAAAATAACACCCAGAGGGATTGCAAGGGATAACTATTGCAGTTATGCAAGTGTCTATTCCTCCTTTTAAGCAACACAGGGATCACTGTTCTTTCCCCAGATCAGTTCAGAGCAACATGGAAAAGTCCCTACAGGTTCAGACTCACATCTAGTGATCTTCCTGCTTACATCTGGGCACTGTGGAAAAATGACATCCTGAGACACAGCTCTGCCCAGTTGTGTGCCGTCCTATGAACCCAACAGCTTGAAAGAGCACCCAAGTCCAGCGTGCTGTTCTTTCGCTGCCAGATGTGGCAGATTTACTGCTGCCCAGCCTGTGGACAGCTGGACTGGGGTCAGCGCAGAAGAACTGCCATCATTGCGGTTACTTTAGTGAAAGCTTTATCCATTTGGGGGACATATCCATTTGCACCACAGTAGACAGTAGACTGTGGTGCAGGGGCAGAAGTGGTAGTCCTTCTTGTCCTGCCAATAAGATGGCCTTCTCCTGCCTCACTTGTCTTGCTTCACCCTGTAGAGGGGGTTAAGGCTGCAGGTAGTGGAATATCTATTAAAATGCTACTTCTTTCTTCTGCACTTAAATGGAGTCGAGGACTACAGTCATTGACCAGTGAAGTGTTCCAAGCAGTCTTGGCAACAATGACATCATCAAAAAAACAATGCCTCACTGTTCCACATTTGTGGTTGCCACTGGTCGTCTTGCTTCATCACAATGACTTGGAATACTCTGGATGTTTAATACCCCTCATTTGCGTGAATCGGGACACGCTGCCTTGTTAGAGTCATGGAAAGAATGTGCTCAAGACTGCAGTTATGATTGTACTGCGACTCTGCAAAGAGCTGTTAAAGTAAAACCTTTTGTAACAGTTCATTTTCCACTTCCATGATGTCAGTAGTGTTGTCTGTGTGAGTGCCTGTTTTGGTAACCAGCACAGTAATAGAGCTCAAAACTCCTTTAACAGTTTTACAGTTCACTTCTGTATAGGATCCTATGCTGAAGGGCAAGCAGCATGTGAGTCATGACGAGGAGAGTACATCTCATGACAGTGTGCTCATTTGTGTTCATATTTATCCAGTATTTTGCTTTCAGCGATTTAAAAGCAGTATAAAGCGTAAATCATAGTCTCCTCCCAGTAAACCAGAGCAGTCAGAAGGAGGCTGAAAGCAACAGGGACTGAACGGGGGAAGCAGCACTGCTGGTGTTTGCCACAGCTCACCTGAGGGGTTCTGCCAGAGTAGTGGGCATGGCCCCACGGCCCTTCTCCTCTTCCCGCTCACTTGCACAATGCAAAGGTCAGGTAGAGCAGTAGTTTGGGGAAAATGCAGCTTAAGCATCACAGTTGGTGCCGTAGTCTTCACGTTTCCTCCATCTCTTATGAAGAGGCTTGTATTTTGTCCTAATATTTTGTGCATTAGCAATTAGCATTTTTTTCTCTCTATCTCTCCCCATGGGATGCTTTCCCAAGAGGAAACTTACTTGATCTTTAAAAATGTCTCTTTTGGAACCATAGTGAAAATCAGATGATAATTAATTACACCGATTTACATCTAAGAAAGGGGAGTGAACCTGACATTAAGACTTCAGCAAGGTGTAGGGATTGTCAGTGAAGTCTTACTTTAATTCTCCTAAAAACTTAACTCTCCATTCAGTAAATATGACCAGAAATCTGCCCTAGAGGATCCAAATCGGTGTATAATTTCATAAAGATATTATGCATGAAAAAATGCAGTTGTTAAGACCACACTTATGTAATTAAATACAATTAGGTGTGTATGAAGAAAGAAAATCTTCTTTAAAAAAATCACCCTTGGGATCTCTGCTCACTGTGTTGTAGGTAGACTCTGATCTGAGCCCTCTACAGTCCATGCAGAGCTTTCATTTCAAAGGACTTTGGATGGAAACTGTAAGTGGCTTAGGACTGGGACGGTCTATGTATTACACTGTACAGATAGGATGAAAACATTCTGGCAGGAATAATTTTTGGCTACTTTAAGCTTATCACTTACGCTCCATTTGAAAAGGGGTGGTGAGTCTTATTAGTTGGTTTACACATCAGCGTTTCCATAAAAAAAGTTCCTTCCTCCTTTGCATTGTGTGTTCAGTAAAGCAATCACTTCCTGCCCCAGACACTTGGGGAACTTTTCTTGCACTACTTCACAAATGATTTTTTTTTTTTTTAACCAGTTTAATGCATTTTTCTGGTTAGAAGCCTGTCTAGTAGCATATGAAACGAGAGAAATGCTTGTTCTAAGTTGAAAATAATTACGCTAGGGTAGCTATTCTTTTATGGAAATACTAAAGTAAGATATTTCTGAAACATAAATTTTACAAGTGATTATTTCCTATGTGTATGTTACATTATTCTTCTGTATTGAAAGGGCTGAAATCTTGACTCATTATGTTTAGACTGGGCAGTGCAGCCTGTCTCTGGTTGGCTCTGCCCTGACATGGCAGTGGAGTGTATCCATCACTGTGTGCCTCTTACAAACAAGGTTGGAATCTGGTTCATTAAAGGCACAAAAAACATTAGAAATCAAGTGAGAACTAATGACAGTGTCAGTTGTAGCTAGCGTTTTCATCTTCCTGTGAAGATAGGTCTATGCGCTCTGGCAAGTTGGCCTTTACATGAACTTCTGTCCTGGTTTCAGCTGGGATAGAGTTAATGTCCTTCCTAGTAGCTGGTACAGTGGTGTGGTTTGGATTTGGTATGAGAATAATGTTGATAACACAACAAAGTTTTAGTTGTTGCTAAGCAGAGCTTACACCATTCAAGGACTTTTCAGCTTCCCGTGCTCTACTGACTGAGAAGGCTGGAGGTGCACAAGGAGCTGGGAGGGGGCACAGCCAGGACAGCTGACCCAAACTGGCCAAAGGGACATTCCATACCGTGTGACGTCATGCTCAGTACATCAACTGGGGAAAGCTGGCCGGGGGGCCGCTGCTAGTGGGGGGAGTGAGTGAGCGGCTGTGTGGTGCTCAGTTGCTGGCTGAGGTTAAACCACAACAACTTCTCAAACAAAGGTACTCAGGCCAAGGTGGGCACAGCACTGCTTTTGAGGACCAGGTAAGGGGCCCATGCTTTGCATGGGATTTAGCCACGTAGAAGTATACTGAGAGAAGATCACGTACTAAAAGCTTGATTGTGGTTTTGAATAAATCACAAGGAAGGAGCAGTGTTTTGCTCTGTCACCCGGTGAACAGCCAAAGAGATCATGCCTGTGTGAGCCACAAGAGGTACGTACGTGCAATTGGAAGGGGAATTATTTTGCTGGCCCAAAATAATTTTACATCTGTCCTGTTTGTCTCTCATATCAGAGGCTAGAACCAGAGAGGCTAAACTGCACCTCATTTTCCCCTGCCAGAGCTCCTTGTTGGTAAGGTCCTTCTGAAGGAAGCCTCGGGTAGCTCAGTAGGATGTTTGGCAAACTGAATCTGTGCATGAACCACTGTAAAACATTAGCGCTGTGAAATAAATGCACACTAAGTATAGACGCGTCCTTGTCATGGATGCTTCTCAACCTAAAGAGTATTCACTGAAAGTAGGTAATAGCAGGAGCAATATTTGTGCACAGTGGTAGGCCTGTGAAATATAATACGCTAGAAATCTGCCAAGTATTTTTGCTGGGAAAAAAATAGTTAGTATGGACAATAGAAAAGCAAACTTACTGAACCTTGATTCAACAAATAATGACATATCTTAAAGTTTTGGTTCATACCTACACATTCCCAGAGGAGACACTAAGTATCACTCAGGATACTTAAAATTTTCCAGGACGTGTTCATTGGTTGGGTTAAGATGACAAAAATGACAAAGCCAAGGATTCAGACAATAATTTGAAGGAAAATTCTCTCTTCTCTGGCCTAAGTAGTGTTCCGAACATATCGCTGACTAATGTTTGTCTGGTTTAGGTTCTTAATGGTATTGTTTTTTTTTCCATATAGTATTTCCATGCTCTACTTTCAAAATATTTATTAAAATTTAACATTTATATACAATTTTATTTAGGTTGGTGATTCAGTGTCAAAAATTACTTCCTTTCCTTTGAACTCATTCTGAATTTAATTTGTATTCATCCCATTAATATGTTGGCTTAGTGGGTAGTGAGGTAAAACAAGTAGGCTCAAAGCAAAGCTGTTTCTAAGAGAACCCTGGAGAGCTGGTAATATACTAGGAAACAAGAGGAAAAGACTCAGGAAAACACAGGTTTAAAGAACCAAGGCAGATTTAAAGGAATGTTCCCTGAGTCAAAGGACTGGTTAACCTTCTGGTAGATGTGACTGGGGAAGTTACCTCTACATAAATGTGTATTTATATATGTACTATATGTACTGTTCACATCTGACTTTGGAAGAGAAGATCCTCATGTGTTTTGACTAGTCCTGACCAAGTGGAAAACAACTGATGCGTGATCGTTGTGGTTCAGAGCCTTGCCTGAGAGTAGGATATTGCAAAACTTCACCTTTCAGTAGACAGGGAATACAGAGGTGTTTGGCCCTTTTGCTATTTTGAAGTAGTCTGTGATAAAGGACGTGCTCATTTTTACTTGGGATGAATAAACGGGTTAATTTTGTGACTATTTATTTCAATACAAAGTTTAGTTGGTAACCGTAGTAATAGTGGAATGATGGTCATATTTTAGAAAACAGTAAAATTCACAGGAAATAGGTTGTTCCCTGGAAATTGTGAATGTTCAGGGGTAGAAAAACAAACATGTAATATTACATTAACTATTATGTATCTTAGAGAAATGAAGGCTAATGAAATACAGATCTGTTTCATTAGAAGAAAAATACATCAAACGTACAATATCTTTAAAGAAAGTAAAAACAATAGTGCTACAATAATTTCATTTTTAGAATGTTTTTGATGCTTCACAGTAAAAAAGTTCATTAATATCTCCTCAGGGAGAGGGGGAAATGGGAGCACCTCATTTAATCAGAAAGGCACAGACATTTGACTGATCAGAAAGTGAAAGCCTTACCCATAACTTTAAAGAATATTCTCTTTTTATAGATAGATTTTTAAATTTCATTAAAAGTATGCCTGTGAAGTCCCTGCATTCCCTTATTTTATCTTTAAATATTTGCATCTTGCTTGCCTATTCTCCAGAGAAGGCACAAGTTCTACAGTACAATTTTTTAATTAGCTACCTGGCCAGTTTTTCTCACTTCAGATTTTTTAGCAGTATATTAATTTACGAGAGGAAAAAAATTAATCACATAGAGAAGAATGGAAGTGATTCATTGCCCCAGAAAAAGTCTGCCGTAAACAATGGTAGGGTTTTTTACTCTGTATTATTTCAGCAGCTTTGAAATGCGTCACTTTATAGAATTACTTAGTGATTTGTTTTCATCTCTACCAGTACTAAGCTTTTAGTGTGCTTGACTTTAATAAAGCCTCTGTTTATTTTTTTTTTTGGGGGGGGGGGGAAGGAATAAAACTGTACAGTCTCAAGATATCTAGAACAGAGGTGCACAATCCAACAAAAACAACTTACTTTTAAGAAAAGGAGAATTATCCTTTCAGTGAAATGCTCGGTTTGACTTCATAAAGGAAGCTGTGAGGACATAGAGCTTTTCGTATCGCCCAGGAGGTATTCTAAATGCAACAACTGAGTAATGAGCAGGAATTTCAAAGGGGAACTGCTCCTATTAAGTTCAAAAGGAGTTTACTTGACCTTAAGATTAGTAAAATTGAATCTTGTATTATTTTTATAACATATTTACAAAGAAACTCACTTCCTGCCTGCAGCACAGTGCTGTCCGTGGTACATTAGTTTCACTTTCATCCTGCTTGAGCTATCTTAAACGTTTTTTGCTGCCCACTGCACCTTGGGAATGGAATGGGAAGCAGGGCCTCCTTCTTGTAGCAGTGGCAGTCATTTGCAGTTTTTAATTAAAATTAAGTATAGATTAAAAATGCAACAAATTTGTTTCTGTGGTTCCTCCACGCTCAGGACTGTTAGCTAGCACGTGGGTGATGTTGCTGTAGTCCTGCAGAGGTGGCTAGCGCAGCAGGAGCTGCTTCAGAAGGGAGCTGTGCATGTGAAGGATTTCCAGGGTGCTGGAACTAGAATGGAAGACCATTCATAGTCGGCAAATGTGAAAGGGCTTTAGTGTAGCCTTCCTTTTGGAGGTGGAGGGGAGGGGGGAATTAGATGGGGTAGGAGCTTGATACGTTTATGAATTGCATGATTTGATTTCTTAACATTGCCTTCATGATCCAGAAGATGCATTCTAGTTCTGTGTTCCTAACATAAAGTTGCATATCTAGAAATTAGAACAATTGTAGTGGGGGAATCCTAGCAAATAAATACTGTAAGTAGGAAGAGTAAGTGTACTTTAAAAGACCAAAAAGAATCTCCACAAATACATCTATAACCCCCTTCACATTTCCTTGTTCTGTCCTTTAGAGAGGCCACTGAAATTTGAGAGTGAAGGTTACATGCAAGAGCATTAGCAATTCTTAATCTCTCTTCTACTTTGCAGAAATCCCAAATATCAAATCAAGAAGCTAATTAAAGACATGATTCCAATTACAATGAGTTTTTGTACTGAAAGTGACTCAAAAATTGCATAATGAGCCTCCATTATCTCTCAGTGATTTCAAAACAAAAGTAGCTAGTCTATTAGGAAAAGATAAACTTCCTCCAGTAAATTCTCACTCTGCAAAACAAGTCTGCGATTTAAAAATGAAGTTTTAAAGCTCATATGTACTTTGGTTGCTTGCTAGTCCTTCCAGAATGGCACAGTGGGTAGTTCTGTTCCCCAGGTTACAGCTGCACATCATGTCATAGAATCATAGAACCATTAAGGTTGGAAAAGACCTCTAAGATCATCGAGTCCAACCGTCGACCCAACACCACCATGCCCACTAAACCATGTCCCTAAGTGCCGCATCTACTCAACCACTTCCCTGGGCAGCCTCTTCCAATCTAAACCTCCCCTGGCACAACTTGAGGCCATTTCCTCTCGTCCTATCACCTGTTACTTGGGAAAAGAGACCGACACCCACTGAACACAGTGTTTGAGGTACGGCCTCACCAGTGCCGAGTACAGGGGCACGATCACTTCCCTAATGTCAATTTGACAGGCATGAGAATGAGCAGTCTTTCCCACTGGTCCTCAAGGGTTTTTATCCTGCCGGGTACCTCCCTGCAATCATGTGCAGAGCTGAATCGGTAGCCTGTGGTCTCCCTACCACTACATGGTGCTCTGATAGTGTCTCAGACGTTCAGTGTCAGATACGGTGGGCTCCAGTTGTGCAGTCCTTCTCCAAGAGGCATGTCCATTCATGCTTTAAGACAGCAATGCTTATAATGATAAGAAAAAGCATTCTTAATGTGCAGGTAATGCATGATTTCCGTAAGATTCAGTTTGAGATTGACACATGTAAATTTAGGTGCCTGTGGGTGGAGGTCTTCATATGAATGAAGCAGGTAATCTTCTACTATGGCCAATGGTGATCTTGGCAGTAGTTAGGGAAGTCTAAAGAAAGATGCAGTTTAGCTGCTTTAATTGTTTACATAGTGAATTAAACCACCAGAGCCATAACACAAAATCTGTGAACACATGTGCTCCCTACAAAAGAGTATGGATCCTACAAATGCTCAGCACAAAGTGGTTATACTATATCTAGCATATTCAATGCCCTCTTGGAAATTTTAGAAAAACATCAACTGTGACCACCTATGGACTTATACAGACAATTGACTTATACAGACAACTGATAAAGAATAGAAATACTAAGCTACTCTTCAAGGCTAATTCCCCCAAAATAAACAGCTTTTATTGAGGTTAAACCCAACCATCATCACTATGAGATGCATATAAAAGGTATTTAGCAGAAGAGTCTGGGAAGTGAAATTCAACCCTTCCCAGGTTACCAAAAAATAATGGACTCAGAAGAGACCTTGGTTTTATGTCTTCTTACAGTCTTTCTGCTGCCATATCTCTTAATCTCTGATACCCAAAACTCTTTTCTTTCTGTGTCCCAAAGTCTCCTAGCCTATCAGTTCTTCTGCCCTTAAATTGTGCTACCTACCTCTTTTACCCAAGCAACTGAAGAACGCTGTAAGTTTAAGATAAGGACTCTTGTGCCTGAGCTGTTCCAACCTGGGATTTTGCTTCATCATAATAGCTTGGATGAGGGAACTGCAAAACTGGATTTCCACAAGGGTACAGCTTCAGTGCCAAAGGTAGTTGTTCCTGCTCACTCGTTCCTGCCCCAGCGCCATATTCTGCCATCCCCTCAGCTTTTCTGATACAGCTGCTTACAATGTCTTAACCGGATCAGTGAATCAATTAAAAAAAAAAAACTAATGAAAAACCCACAAAACCAAACCCACCACATTTCCTAAAAAGGGATTATTTCTACCCGGATTACACCAATGATAAAATTCATCATGTGGCTCATTACCACTTGCATTGACAGCAGTGGTGGTGTGAGGAGCTGCAATGTAGGGATAGGTTATTTTTCATGCTGGCTTCTTTGACAAAGAAAATGTATCATGGAACCGTGAATCTAAAAGTTGTCTTTTCTTCCTAATTATCACAACTTGTCTAATAGAAGATTAGAAGATTAGTAGATTACCTATGCCTTCAGGCTGTTTCCCTTCTATCCTTATACCATCACAGCTGCAGAAAAGTTATTTTAGAGAACAAAATTAAAACTTATTTTTTAAACAAATAGGACTTTGAATAGCAAAAAACTGTATCTGTTGAATAAAAAGCTGGATATTTTACAAATTCATATTTACTTGTATAGAAGAAATATTCAATTTAAGTCCAAATTAGAGACATCAATATTACATTTTAGTTCCAGCCCCAAAACACAATTTTGCAGGTGGCTTAAGATTCACAGATACAAAATTTGTTGTGCTTACCTTCAGTAGTATCTTACCCATTATTGATATGCATGGAGAAAGGTAAGCAAACTTTCTAAACATCTCTGGCAAACTCTTTGTTTCAAAATACGTTGTGCTTACTCATAATCCTTACTCATATTTATCATGACAAATAAACTCACAGTAGGTTACAGCTGTGATCCCATATTGTGAACATTTAACTTAGTAATGGGTACATCTAGTGTAGTTTACTTCATATTAGTATTGATTCAATTCTTGGCGTAAGGTTAGTAATATGAAATTAATTACTTTTCCTATCAGCAGTCACTAATCCAGTTCTGTTATTGATGCATTTTTATGTGTCTGCTCTATGATTTATTTGATTCTTTTTTTTTCTATTAGAAATAGAAACACAGCAAGTACAGCACGGGCGAGTTCACTGGGTAGAAGGCAAAGATTAGTTGATAGCTGGGCAGTCTGCAGCACCGTCCAGGTGGTAAGAAGGGGAGCAGCTGGGGCTCCTTGCTGTGTGGCTCCTGCGTGAAGGCTGTTTCCCCTTTCCCCCTCAAGCTGCAGCTGTCCCTGTCTGGCAGATTATCTGGTATGCGGATATGTAGGAACTGAATCTGATTTCAAAGTGCATTACCCTCAGTGGTCAGCTCCCTCCTTAAAGGCTATGCAAGGGTAAATTAAATCATTTGGCTATCACAATGCTTAAAAAAATATTCAATGAATAAAAATTTAAAAATTGTTATTTTAATTGCTCTTGTTAGTTACAAATTTAGCTTAGATTTTGAGTTCTTTTAACATTGGAGTTGTACTTTTAACAATGAACAATTTCGAAAATCCACTTAAATTCCCTTTTTGTTTTGATGTTTTCTACTTTGTCCTTCATTTGTTTCCACTGATGTTCTTTCCTCATACTCCATACCATTCTCTATTTCTTTTCCTTTCCTATTTCACAGTTCTTTCTTTTGAATAGCCATTCAAAAACAATGTTTGTCTGGTAAGACAGTTCATATTTAAATATACTAGAATACTAAAAGTTTTGCTGTGATTGAACACCAGTCCAAAGACAACTGCAAAGTTTAAATACTACTATATGAAAGGCAGAAAAACATGTTTCTGAAGAATTCTGAGGGCTTTGAAATGTAGTTTCATTTTCTATCAGAATTGAGCCTCTAAGTTCTTGATACAACCCAGTAAAAATAAAATCTGCTTTGAAATGATTCAGCAAAATCATCTGAAATTTTGATGGACTCTCTGATGCTTATAATTTATCATGTAATGAAAACATCAAAGCCAGATATAAGGCCAAATTGGGGGTCACTGCATTTTATTCAGGATATGTTATAACTGAATATCTCAATATTTTCAATGCATCTTTTTTTTTTTTAATATTGTTATTTGAAATGTTGGTAACATTGGAATGGATTCAGAAAAAAATTTTGACAATTCATTTAGCAGATTTGATAGATTTGTATTAAATATAATTTGATAGTATTTTTCAGTTAATGCAAATGGTTTCTTTAGCATTTCTAACTGTGGTTTCTGCTTCAAACTTTGGGACCCCTCGTGTTCATTTCCAGCGCTACATAGTCTTACTTACTCTGAACACAACATGTGTCTTAGGTATTACTCAGTTTGCATCTAGAATCATAGAATCATAGAATCATTAAGGTTGGAAGAGACCTCCAAGATCATCGAGTCCAACCGTCGACCCAACACCACCATGCCCACTAAACCATATCCCTAAGCGCCTCATCTACCCGTCTTTTAAATACTTCCAGGGATGGTGACTCCACCACTTCCCTGGGCAGCCTCTTCCAATGTTTAACCACTCTTTCAGTAAAGAAATTTTTCCTCACGTCCAATCTAAACCTCCCCTGGCGCAACTTGAGGCCATTTCCTCTCGTTCTTTCGCCAGTTACTTGGGAGAAGAGACCGACACCCACCTCGCTACAACCTCCTTTCAGGTAGTTGTAGAGAGTGATGAGGTCTCCCCTCAGCCTCCTTTTCTCCAGGCTAAACAACCCCAGCTCCCTCAGCCGCTCCTCATAAGACTTGTTCTCCAGACCCTTCACCAGCCTCGTTGCCCTTCTCTGGACACGCTCTAACACCTCAACGTCCTCCTTGTAGTGAGGGGCCCAAAACTGAACACAGTATTCGAGGTGCGGCCTCACCAGTGCCGAGTACAGGGGCACGATCACTTCCCTGAGTAAGGATCTAGAATCCTTACTTTTCTTGCTCCGCATAACTATATTTCAGTCCACATCTATCAGATATGAAAAATTAGTGAGGTTTCCCGTCATGCAAATGTGTGGAGTACCTCAACTATACACAGAGATACTACAGAAAATCTGAAACTTCAGGAGGTACAATGATGAAGAAAATGGTTTCATTTTCTCACAGCCATGTTCTTACTGGGGACTTTTTTAGTTTTGCAAAATATGAATTCATATGTTTATTTTATTATGGTGTCTTTCATGAGACCTATACTCCAAAGTACTCACTGAATTGAAGGGGGACATTTGAGTTTTGGGGCTTTCCTGTGGCAATATCTGCTTTATGCTTTACATATAAAACAGTGAAGGGTGTCACTGTTTATTAAAAACAGTGTTTGAGTGTTACCGCCTGCTGGAGAAGTCCACAGTAAGGAGAGAAGCCAAGCCAGGAGGGGTGTTTGCACACCCCTGTGTGGCGATGAGGTGCTTCATCCATTGAGTGAGGAAGGGAAGAGGGTTCCCGGCATAGGGGGTGGGATGCAGGAGCTGTCCCTGGCGTTGGCTGCAGTGACACCACAGCCAAGGACCAAAGGACCAGAGGAGAATGCTTCTACCCACTTCCCAAAGCCTGCAAACCCAAAGGGAAGTCAGATGTTTCTCATGCGCCCTTTTTGCTTCACACCTGTAGGGAACTCGGCAAAAGACGGGAAAATGTATCGTGAGCTGTGTGTGAGGAGCCAGAGGGGATAGATTTGATTCAAAACCAGCTACAGCAAAGTGTACTTTAATCAGTATAAAATCTTGTAATACCATCCTTAGATCCAGAATTAAAGGAGAATTGAGGGTCTATTAACTTTAGCTTTGTCCAACTTTCTCTTTGGCAGATTGCAGACACCAGCCAGAACTATATACAGCCTTAAAAATAAAAATAGGTCGCAAATGTTTTCGTGTCAAAAGCCTTTATTTTTGAAGTTGCAACCAATAATCAGATCCTTGAAACGTTCCTGTGACATATAACTACGCATATGCATAAATGAATATATATGTCTATTCATACTTTTTTTTATCGTTTTATGATTGTCCTTCATCGATAGTATACTCAGAGAGTGAATAGAACCCCTCTAACTTCTTTCTCAAGTTATTTTCTAAGTGTTAGGATCCTTGCCAGTGTGTGTATGTTTTACTGACCTTTCTTTAATTGCCCTGGCATTTCCATTACAGCATTTGAAAATTGCCATTAGTTTATTTGCTGAGTGCCAATGCTTGTATTATGTTTGCCACCTACAGAGAACCGCAGTAATTCTTGCTGATAATATCACACATTATTCTTGGCTGTACTTTGGCTCAAAGAGTAGAGGGGGGCTGTGTGTCTTTTCCCTAGCTTCAGTGTTCTGTTTTTTTCCAGATAAAATCATTTCACTGAGATACAGTGTCCCTTTCCACCCAGCAGGCCAGTTTAAAAGGCTCGTCTCTGAACTTAAATGATTTTTCAGTTCAGAGGATAACAATAGCAACTCTGAGTACCATACATGTAAACTGATGGATGCTGAACTGCATGAATAAAAAAATAATCTCAAGCATATTTTTACAGTTTATTTTCATTTTTGTGAATTTTAAAAATATCTCAAGCATGTTAGTTGAACTGTCACACACAGTGAAGCAACGCATAGCCATTAAATAAGTGGTCTTCTGAAAATCTGTGTCTGCTGACTTTATATAGGAGAAATATATTTTGCAAAAAGTAAAATTATTGTTAAAACAGAAATTTCTGTAACACCGAGAAGATGTGGAAGTCTAATGAAAATACTGTAATAGAATAGAACTTTTTGGATGATGACAGACCCACTTTCCATGTGACTCTATTCAGGTTGTTTTTTCTCAGCTGTATATACCTGCTTTTCTAAAAAATGTAGGTATTACATTTCTATGGGGTTCTTTCCTAACTGTACATGTTTTCTTTCTGTTTTAATTTGATATTATTTGCTATCTCTTTGCATTTTGGTTTGTATCACTATTTCGTCAGGCGCTGGTGTGTTAAATCGCATTTTACCACCATCCAGAGTCGATCTTTGCAAACTTTCTAGAGGAATTTAGTAATCAAAATCACCATAATTCAGGGGGATTACCAGCCTGTGGTAATTAGTGCCAATTTAAACACTTATTTAAGTAGAATCACAGAAATACTTTCTGCCATGGAGCCACCTACAGTTGATAGGTTCCTATTTTCTACCAGTGTCCGTCAGGCATATACAGCAGGTGGAGAGTACTAATCATAAATGATTAAGGACTTTCTAACATTTATCAAGGTGTTTTGGGATACCAGTTCCACCACGCTTTGTATTAACCTTAATTTTCCATCTCTATATTTTTTTTCTTTTTTTTTCATCAGCACCTTTGTGTCCTCCCAGCCAGGGAGGATCTTTCCTTTCATACGTAACCTTTTCTAAAACTGAAGATGTGAAATCTACTTATCATTTGAAATCATAGGCATGACACATATATTTAAGATCAGGAAAGTTAATACATTGTGCTTTTGTGGCAATAGCAATACTCTGCACATCACCTGCTCCTTCAAAACACTGTTTCTGATGATGCTAGTTACCTATTCCTTGCAACCCTTCAAAAAGCATACAAAAAGGTCACACTTACTTAATACTAAATTAGGGCCCTCAACCAAAAAGATGGATTTATGTATTGAAAATATATTTTATTGCGGAAAACTGAAATCTAACATTTTGCCGTTGGCTATTGGAGGCAAACGCAACTGAATGAAAATGATCTTGAACACAGGCTGTTTTTTCTATTTCTGGATCGTTTGATACTTATGCACCTGGACCAATTTGTTCCAGCTGCTTTACAGAAAACAGAACAAAAGCATGGTGCCTGTACCAAATTTCGGAATTAACACTGAAACAAATTAATAGAAAAAACAATAGTGATGTGAGTTTGCGAAGATGTGATGTGACTTGCTTGCATGCAAACTTTTAACATAACAGGAATACTGGTGAATCTACACCTAAAACTTGAATCTGAACGGTTGGATTTTCCAAGTGCTGACAACACTTGGAGCATCCAAGTAAGGTATTCAGAAAGGGTAACAAAAGAATCAATACAACTGTGGCACCAAAGAACTGGTTTACAAAGATTAAAATCACAAATGTACTTTCTAAGAGGAAGATAAGAACTGCAAGCATTTGATGTAAGCATGAAAAGAGCTGATTAAAATACTCCAAATGGATGTGGCTAGGTGTGATGGTATAGATGAAAAGGATTTGAATTCGATAGGGAAAAGAAGTTTGTTAAATATGAGATCTTTAAGCTGTTTAACAGTCCACTTATACAAATAATAGGAGCTTTATCATATAAGTTTTAAATCAAAGTAAAAAAATATATGTTAAAGTATTAATTTTATATAGGCAGAGAAAGAATGAGATTATTTTTATGATAATATTGCATCCCTGATGAAGTAACTCCTGAGTAATCAGAATATAATTTTCCTTATGAGCGCTCATGACCTGTGTCTGGAGGTGCTAGAACAGCCCTGTGAGTTCTGAGGAGTCAAAATAAAGGAGATTTAGGTCCAAATCATGTAAGCATGAGAAGGATCCACAGTCCAGTTCTCCCTGTCCTTGAATCAGCACCAGGACACTGTGCAAAAGCAAGCTGCACAGCTGTTACCTTGGTTCACCTGATAAAGTCTGGGTCTCCGTGTTGTGTTAGGAGAGATACAGGCACTCGCTTATCCGTATAAATGTATTGCTGGGTCTACATATCTGTCTGAAGTTAAAATCCAAGAGAACTCTCAGCTCAGAGAGGGCACTTGTAAGTACTTTCAAGGTTGGACAAAAACTGAAGTTAAGAGAGCTGACTCACTGGCTAATAACCTCTTGTTCATTATCTAGATTTCTTGAGATTGTTATATTCCATCCTCACTTATTCTGGTACAAGCTAATGGAGAGTCAGACAATTTTCTTTTTCCGAGAAAAAGAGGAAAATAATAATTATACATTACATTGTTCCTTAGAAGTAGGCACTTAGTGCTAATATATTTAATATTGCACCTGAGGAAATACACTTGTATTGACTTTCAGTACTTGTTCTTATTGCCAAAGCATGCCTTCCTACATCATGTTAATTTAGTAAGACAGCTTTTCCACTGTAACAGATTTTTTAGTTTTTTCAGATCTTTGTATGAAAATTTATTCTGACAGCTCCATGTTTGGTCCATCACATTTGCTAACTGTTCTCGAGTTGCTAAGCAGTTTTTTGCATTTCCTCCCCCTGATTTTAAAACGAAGACTTTTGATTCTTCAAGACTTCAGGTTTATTAATGCTTTTTGATCACTTTTCACAATATCTCTGCACAATGGAATATTAAAAATACAAAACAAAGTTTTATACTTGACTGTCTTCTTCCGTGAAATTATATCCGTACCTCAGCACAGTACGAAATAATACCAAATTAAAATGAGCCCTGCTATCATATAGGGGTCTGATTTTAAATTTCTGAGGAATTGGGAACTGATACTACATGGTAAATACATGCTTTATTTGTAGATATATGCTATCCAAGTGAACATAGAGAGAGTGTAGTATATAGAATCAGCAGGAAAAGGAAAAAAATATGAGAATTTAAATGAATGAAGCTTTTACCCAATTGATCTATGTGTTCGGATGAGATTCTCTGGCTTTTAATAAGAGATTCTGATGCTTTTCCTATAGTTGAGACATATTTAACACCTCTTTGCTATCAAAATTTAGGGTCATATTTCCCAAGAATACCATGTAGATAGGGCCTCTCTCTTTTATCCAGACACTAATTTTCATGAAACTTGTAGGCATTTCATACTTCTGAGGTCTTTTCTTCATATCAAACGTGAATTAAATTGGCAGATGGCTCAAAGTCTTGTAAGAGGAGGACACAAAAAGTGCATATACTTACACATAGATACAGTTTGATGCTTAAGCCATGTCCGTGTAAGAAGCAAGGCTAGAAACTACTAGACTAAACACTAAAAAAACTCCAAAGACTTCTTAAGTGCCTTCGGTCCTTGCAAATCCAGTTCTGTCCTTAACATATTTATTTTTCCTATGTGCTAGAGAAAAGCATTGAAGAGACATAAGAAAAGCAGAATACTTAACCACAAACGATTGTCATATCTGTTCATTACTGAGGCCAGAGTAAGTACCTTGAGAAACTAGAGACAACATCTAAATGATGCAGGCATTACTGTGCCATCACTGCAGAGTTGCATGTATTATAATATTCAGCCCAGACATAACTAGAAAACAAGTCCAGGAAGCTTAATTTTTATAAAATTATTTTCAATCCAAACCCATTGGTTGTGCCTATTAAGTGTGAAGTCCAGAAATTAGAATAATTATGGAAATGATGTGATTCCTCTATTTGTCTAATCAATTAAAGCATTGTGTCACTCAGGCTTTGGTCTCAGGCCTCCACTGTTACTCAGCGTGGTGTAGCTGCAATGCAGAGCGGTGGTACATTAAGCCAGCTTCCTTACCCTCAAATGCAAGGGTCCTTACGTCCACTGGATCTCTGTTATTAGTTCAGCTCCACTAAATCAACTAGCCCTTATTGTCAGCCATGTTACTCATAGGCCTGCCATGCACACATCTCTGCCACGGTGCAGAGGAGGGCTGGTAGTGAGGTTTTCTTTAAAGTCAAATCTTCCACTGTCTTTCTCCAGTCACTCCTAAGACAAAAAAGTGGGCTTAGGAAGCAGGCAAATTTGCATCTCAGTCTTAATGAAAATGTTGTTCTTTTGCGGACTTGCTTCCTCGGTATAGAGGCAGCTCTTTCTACCGCAAAATTTCTGAGCTTGTTTTAAGACAATAGTTTCAGGTTTTGAGGTGTATTTGTTGTGGTGAAACCAAAGCAAAAATGAAAACTGAAATTCAGTATTTGAAATTGAAATAGAATTGAAAGACAGCCTGATGCTTCACATGAAAGACTCAACAGCCATACGCAGAAGGGATGTTGGTATCTACCAACATGAAGGCCAAACGCTGTTCCAGACAGTCACTGGGAAGTCCTGTGTTAGCTTAATGTACAATGTTATAACCCCCAGAGACACAAACAGCAGTAACTCTGAACATCTGGCTTCTTCCAGGAAAGAGTTCACCTGGAAAGGTTTATTTGGACTAACTTACCTGGGTTTGAGAACAGGGATCATCAAGTGACACCACCTTTCCCCCCCATAGGTGCCCCACTTCTCATGTGGCTTCAGTTTCTTACAGTGCAAGGGTGCAGGATGCACACTGGCCAAGAGCTACGGAGGGGCTGGTAGGGCGTTGAGGTTCAGCTATAAAGCCTCACAGACTTCAGATTTCAAACTAGCAATGTGTCATGCCCGCCTCCTCTTTCTTTCCCCTCCTCTCCTTTGGAAATTCAAGCGCTCAGACAGGGGGAGATTAAAGGTCCTACCTGTTCTGTCTTGTATTCTCAGAGGAACTGTTGGGCAAATTTTATTTCTGGGAAACTCTGATATTTTGATATTTGGCTTCCATACATGAAAATCAAGACTTGCATTTAATAACTTTATTGCTTGGAATTAATGTGGCCTTACTGTAACATAGAATTTTAATAAGTAATAAAATATATAGAACATATAGAAATAAAGTATAGGTATAGCATATCATATATACTTTATCACATATATTACTTCAGCTGAATGCAAGATTGATCAAAATGAAATAGTGTATGTTGGAACCAAATTGTTTTGAAATGTTTCCAATGATGTAATCAAAGAGTTATGTTCCAGCAAAACATTTCAAGTCTGACATAATATTTTCTAATGAAAAAGTCTTTTCTCTAACCAGCTCTGGCTATTAAGCATTGTTTCTTGTAGGGAGAACATGACATTTGTTTCATATAATTCATACTGATTTCCAGGAGCTCCAATACCAAAAGATAACTTCAATTAATGTGTGATGCCTCCACTGTGATCTGGATACTGTAGTGTTTGCCTTTGTCACTGTGGTGCCTTGCAGTAACTGTACGTGCAAAAAATGGCAAGACGGGAGCTCTTTAGCTAATACAGAAAGAACATGGCGGTAGAAAGTTCTCTGAAAAGGAGAGGCCATTTTTCTCTTCTTCACCAAACCCAAGCTTCAGGCCACTAACCATATTTCTCATTTGGGGCTTTTTCTTATGATGAGGATTGAATGAAAGGGGGGGGCATGTCTGTGATAAAATTTCAACTTTGAGTATCAATTTTTCAGACTCATGCATGTGATTTTGTGTGCAAGCCGAGAGTCTTTGTTGGCTGTAGTTTTGTGCTGGTTTTGGCTGGGACAGAGTTAATTTTCTTCACAGTAGCTGGTATGGGGCTGTGTTTTGGATTTGTGCTGGAAACAGTGTTGATAACACAGGGATGTTTTCGTTACTGCTGAGCAGTGCTTACACAGAGTCAAGGCCTTTTCTGCTCCTCACCCCACCCCACCAGCGAGTAGGCTGGGGGTGCACAAGAAGTTGGGAGGGGACACAGCTGGGACAGCTGACCCTGGGATATTCCATGCCAAATGACGTCATGCTCAGCATATAAAGCTGGGGGAAGAAGGCGGCAGGGGGGGACATTTGGAGTGATGGCGTTTGTCTTCCCAAGTAACCGTTACGCGTGATGGAGCCCTGCTTTCCTGGAGAAGGCTGAACACCTGCCTGCCGATGGGAAGCAGTGAATGAATTCCTTGCTTTGCTTTGCTTGCGTGCGCAGCTTTTGCTTTACCTATTAAACTGTTTTTATCTCAACCCATGAGTTTTCTCACTTTTACTCTTCCAATTCTCTTCCCGATCCCCGCGGGGGGGAGTGAGCAAGCGGCTGTGTGGTGCTTGGTTGCCTGCTGGGGTTAAACCACAACAATTTTTAATAACATTTTTTTATTGGCTGTATTTTAAATAGATATTAGTTGATGTGTTGAATTAGCAGGGGAAAGGGGAAGGGTAGGGTTACCCAACAGATTTTTAGCTATTTCCCTTGCCAATTTCTAGCAAAGTCTAGTGGGCATTTTTGCCAAGAGCAGTTCTGCATGAAGCAGAGTACTGGCCCTGGCTCTATGGAGCACAGCAAACCACTTCCATAGCTGGCAAGTGTGATGGCAAGCTGTAGCTGCTCCTAGACAGACTGGAAAATGGCAGCATCTCCCACAGAAACACAGGAGCCATCACATACGTGTGGCCTTGGCCAGATTAAGCAAAGTTTACTTGTGGTCTAGATCCAAGTCAGAGTCCTCCATCTGAGAAATTCTGGGTAAAGAAAGGAGTCAGCACTTCTTTCCTCCGTTGCTAGTTTTGATACCAACCCACCACAGTGGGAAAATAATTTGCAGCTCTAATTTTCAGAAAGAGACACTCTAAAAGAAGCCTCAGCATTTATAAAAAGGCAGTCCCAGGGGCTATTGATTGTTCACCTAAAAGAAGAGATTGCTTTTTCTCAACTGGTTCTCTTCACTACATTGTAATTTAGTGTCAGTATTTGCAACATTTTTCCCATTTCTGTGATCACTGTCGTCAAAAGATCCTGAAAAGCATCCCAGTCCACCAGTTGCATTTCCCCATTTGTCTGTGAGTTCTTTTACACATAAACACACACACACAAAATTGCTCTGTGACTGGTGTCCTGCCCTGATGTTGTGTGCTCGATGCTGCACTGAGATGGGATGATAGAGCTCATGCCTCCAGAGCGCGCCCAAAGGCATCTTTAATCTTTTTGGTATTTCTGCCATTTTAGTTTTGGTTTTTGTTTACTGTCCTTGTCAGCCCTGAGTGGAAATTGTCCAATGTCTCAAATGGTTAAATACCATTAAAAGGATTTACAGCTTTAAATGAAGTGTAACCTCTTTCCTTGTGGCTGTGAATTAACTCAGTTCCAAGCTACTGAGGTTTTGAAACATTTCTAAAGTATGAGACGATAAGACTTCAGACATCGTAAGACCTTTCTCATTTCCCTAGATGGTCACATTTTACAAATTCTCAGATTCATCTTGGTTTACTAGCAGAGGATAAAATCCTAGCTGCTTTATTTTAATTCTGCGGTATTATAACAGTTTTATATGGCTGAAATTCTGGACATTAAGAAAAAGGGTCTGAGAAAGGAAAGGTTCAGAACATAATTTTCAACAGTTATTTAATTGGTTGTCTCCCAGGGAAAACAGTCAGCTAGTCAAGTGACTAAGTAGAAGGAATGTCCAGATATTTTTGTGCTTCTATCCTACCCCTGTATGTTTCCATATGAATTCATACACATTTAGCTGTGTTTTGTTTTACAAGCTGCAGTATTGTACATGCAAAATAGGATGAAAGGCACGGCTTACTGTCCTCCTCGTACTTAACAAGAGAGACAGCTACAGGCAAACCCCCGTTAGGAAATGTTACATACAGTATCGTATTCCTTTCTGCACTTTATCCTGTGCTGTTGCAGAGCATCGTTGTGTGCCATTAAACAGTTGCTATGTTCCACCCCAGAAACACACTTCATTTCACTGAATGAAAATCTGTAAAGATAGCAGAGACCATGTCAGGGTAAGAGCGCATGGCTGCACCGGCATCTGCACTGTGCGTGGAGAATGTTCACCCATATGCTCACATGCTGTGGACATGACTGCATGTACAAGCATCGCGAGACAAAAACTTGACTGAATATCAGCTGTTTTTCCCATTGTAATTACAGGACTTTCTGGGAACTAAAATCCTATTTATATTCTCCTACATTGCTATATTATTTGTAAACAGAACAGTAATTTTAATGGATGGCCTGGCTGAGTTTTTGCTTTCAAGTCCAGGGCATTTATGCATTTTTTAATCTTAAAAGAGCACATCATTGCACAGATTCATGGTAGGCAGTTGATGCTTCTTCACTCTGAAGAAGTTACTACTCTTTTAACTAAGAATATAAATCTAGTGCAACGCATATTGAGAGACTCGAGTGAAATGTACTGTGCAAAAAGGGTAGCAACATATTAAATCAAGTCCCATTTTCCATCTGTCTTGGGATGTATAATGGAGAGCAGATTTAAACTATACTTTGACCTTTTTACGGTTATATTCAAACACTACTGTAACTCCCTTTACATCTGTTTTTATACCATTGTACTGTGCATTTGCTTTTATTCATAGCTACCCTCCCTTTTTCGGGAGGGGGAACGAGTTGTCTGTTGCTATGTTTATGGGCAGAAGTCATGCTCCTCAGCCTCCAGCATGACTCCACTCCCAGGATGAGTCCCCCTTGTTCTCTTCATAGGTCATCTCTGCTCCTGCTGTGGTCTGTGGTTCCTCCTTCTTGAACATGGGAGGCCAGAACTGCACAAGGTATTCCAGACCATCTCTGCTAGAATCATAGAATCATTTAGGTTGAAAAAGACCTCTAAGATCATCGAGTCCAACCATCAACCCAACAACACCATGCCCACTAAACCATGTCCCTAAGCGCCGCATCTACCCGTCTTTTAAATACCTCCAGGGATGGTGACTCCACCACTTCCCTGGGCAGCCTGTTCCAATGTTTAACCACTCTTTCAGTAAAGAAATTTTTCCTCATATCCAATCTAAACCTCCCCTGGCACAACTTGAGGCGGATTTCTCTCATCCTATCCCTTGTTACTTGGGAAAAGAGACCGACACCCACCTCGCTACAACCTCCTTTCAGGTAGTTGTAGAGAGTGATAAGGTCTCCCCTGAGCCTCCTTTTCTCCAGGCTAAACAACCCCGGTTACCCTCAGCCACTCCTCTAGACCCTTCACCAGCTTCGTTGCCCTTCTGTGGACAAGCTGCAGCACCTCAATATCTTTCTTGTAGTGAGGGGCCCAAAACTGAACACAGTGTTCAAGGTGCAGCCTCACAAGAGATGTTTTGCTCAGCAACAAGAGTACAGCTACTTCTTCTGTGGTATAGGTATAACCCTACTTCAGTTTTGAGCATATTTGCTATCTTTAATATCACATCTTTTCTTGACCATCACCTCAATTTCTTTTCCACTTTATTTCTGCTTTGGATATTACATTTTGCCGTTTGACTTTTTTCCAGTCTCTGGCAAGCAGTGTGCTCCTATCATGCTTCCACATGTCACATAGCTGCAGCACACTTTCATTTCCCCTTCTTCCCGGCCGTACCCCACTTCTGCAGCTGTGCCAATACTGATGTCTTTGGGCAAAACGTCACCCTGTACAACATCAGACTGCAACTATTTTGTCTAGTCTTTCCTGAAGGGAAAGTTTTACAGCTGTAAAATCCTGGTATGCATGGCATCTTATAGAATAAAGTGGATGGACAGGCAATGATTAACAGCATTTAGTGTAGGCTATGTAACATCTATGTTCTTTGTAAATTAAGAAACTTAATCTGTTGCTATCAAAAGGAGAGTGAATAATAGACCCTTTATAGTCAACTGCCCATACCCCACGCGTCAGTAGCGAAAGGACAACGAAACTCTCTGCAAAATAGGAATGTGTGGGTAGGAGTTTTGGGAAGGGAAGGAGGGGTTATATTCAGCATACCTCTGCTGCAGCTTGTTGGGCTCTCTTCCCACAGCAAAATTTCTGTGACTGGTGAACGGTGCTGACAGTACTTTTTTTCAACAGTTACAAGTGAGTTCCTTCATCCCATTTAGTTGGGGAATAACTTGTTGGTTTACAACCACCAAAATGTTTACTATTTAAGCCTCTGCTCAGTGTCACACATCAAAGTTTCCTAATTGGCACACAAATAAGCAGTATTGTTTTGTCCATTTTACCACATAAGATATTACCTACATAAGTTAGGGCTTCTCCAGACATCCCTCATTTCCTTAGCTTTTTTTTTTTTTTGGTCTTTTTCTTTATGTTAATAGTGTTTTAATGGTAAGAGTCTCCAGTTATATCATGAAGGGATTTTTGATTTATATTGGTTTTCTCCTTCTTCAAAAAATAAGGCATATTATGATGTATTCTTCTTCTATTTGGACAATTTTGGATCAGAAGGATTTTTTTGTCCCATCTGGATTAAGCAAGCACTGTCTCTGCTCTGTTCTGTTGAGTTCAACTCAGCTTTGCTTAGTATTATCTATGAAAGGTTGTTAGCCACATCCTTTGGGCTTGTTGAAGAGAAAATAGTATGTATGGATAGAACAATTCATAATGTTGCAACTTAAACTCTATCATACTTTATAAAGAAGCTGGGCAAAAACAATTACAGAAGACTTAGGCTCCAAGCTCACAGCAAGGTTTTTCCAGTTGGGCCCAAGCTTCTTCCAGGAGGTGACCAAAATAAACACTGATAGACAAACACCAGGGATAAATCTGTGCTGTAGTCAGAGGGGTAGGTCTGTGCCCTTGTCATTGCAATGCCATAGGAAGCCCTAAACACGTAGCTCCCCATTCTGTTGTAAACGTGGCTGCATAACCATCATCAAACAGTTTAATCCACCCCCCCTTTTGCTAACTGGGAGCATTAGCATTTCTCCATCTCGCAAGACATTGTGTCTTGAAGAGATTCAGAGGCTACGGTCAGAGTCTCCATATAAACACGTAGGAAAGAGAGATTGCTATCTGAAAATATTTTTAATCAAAATGCTGGAGAAATATGTTGATTCTGTGCCCTGAAGGGTGAAATAAAGGTGCATAAATTTACCAGACTTCCTAATTCTAATATTCAAATATTAAATTCCTTTAGAAAGGGATTTCTATGAAGTCATCTGCATGCTGGTATAGTGTCTTGGAGATCTAGCATCTCATTCTTGGGTTTTTCCGTAGGGTTTTTTAAAATGATGAAAAGGTTCTCTCTATATAAGAATATTTACTCTTACTGTTCAGGAATTATTAGGATGGTTACAGATAAGTCAGCTAGATCCCTGTCATGTTTCCTAATTTAGTTCCTAATTGGCTTAAATTCTAAAAATTATGGTTCTCTAGTTAACCTGGTCATCTACATGGGATGAGAGAACATGTTATCAAAAGTCTATAGCACCTAGAGAAGTCAGCTGTGGTTTAAGACTTTTTTTAAAATAGACCATGCATTTAGGTGCCTGATATATATTGTTGCTCAATTTTGTCCAGCTGAGCTGCTATTAAAGCTAAATAAAAAAAATGTGGTTCTTTTTATCAGGAGACTGGTCTATGAGTCAGCAAGTACATCCCTGCAGAGGAATAAGGGTACCTCATTTACATTTATTGTCTGAATTGCGTATTGCAGGACAAGACGACCAGCCTCCCTAGTCAAAAAACATAATGGACAGAGAGGATCTCTTCCAGGGCTGCCTGGGGGCTTTGATCTGCTTCCACTGTGGAGGAAATAGTTTGTGCTAGATATTTGCTGCCCTCGCTAGATATTTGTATTGCCTCTTGCCCCTGCCTCAAGGAGACCAAGATGATGCTATAACTATGTGACATTTCTCAGTCCGCTCATGGGACAGCTCCTCTCTGTGCTGTGCCTTGCAGGAGGTTAAGAACAAAGCTGAGGTTCAACCCCAGATTATATAATTGGTTAATAAATAAGAATATAAAAAAGAAACAAGCAGTCGTAAACACACATACATACAGAACGCAAACTCGGGGCTTTGTTTCAGAGCCTTAGACAGGTGTACTCTGCGCTGGGCCAAAAACTGGCTGGACGGCCGGGCCCAGAGAGTTGTGGTGAACGGAGTTCGATCCAGTTGGTGGCCGGTCACGAGCGGTGTTCCCCAGGGCTCAGTTTTGGGGCCGGTCTTGTTCAATACCTTTATCAATGATCTGGATGAGGGGATCGAGTGCACCCTCAGTAAGTTTGCAGACAGTGCCAAGTTGGGTGGGAGTGTTGATCTGCTTGGGGGTAGAAAGGCTCTGCAGAGGGACCTGGATCGGTGGGCCAAGGCCAACTGTATGAGCTTCAACAAGGCCAAGTGCCGGGTCCTGCACTTTGGCCACAACAACCCCATGCAGCGCTACAGGCTTGGGGAAGAGTGGCTGGAAAGCTGCCTGGCGGAAAAGGACCTGGGGGTGTTGGT
>NW_008825216.1:741266-790529 GCF_000699105.1 Pygoscelis adeliae | reverse complement strand
GGGGTTGTTTAGCCTGGAGAAAAGGAGGCTCAGGGGAGATCTTCTCGCTCCCTACAACTACCTGAAAGGATGTTGTAGTGAGGAGGGTGTTGGTCTCTTCTCCCAAGTAGCAAGCGATAGGACAAGAGAAAACGGCCTCAAATTTTGCCAGGGGAGGTTTAGATTGAATATTAGGAAAAAATTCTTCACTGGAAGTGTTGTCAAACATTGGACCAGGCTGCCCAGGGAAGTGGTTGAGTCACCATCCCTGGAAGTATTTAAAAGCTGTGTAGATGCGGCACTTAGGGACATGGTTTAGTGGGCATGGTGGTGTTGGGTTGACGGTTGGACTCGATGATCTTAGAGGTCTTTTCCAACCTTAATGATTCTATGATTCTATGATTCTATTTCTTGTTTCTATTACTAGGATCAATGTAGCTCAAGGAAATTCACATTTGTTTTTTCTGTACATGAGTGGTTCTGACACTTCATGTTGCAAGTGTGCATATAACAGCACCTTTATTTAGTGTTAATGTCAACACATACAGCCTCACAGCATCTGTGGAATGCCCGTAGAGTGCTTAGAAATAAGGCTCAAGGGAAAAATCATTCTAACTTCTTCAGTTTCTTTCAAGTGGATCATGGAGCAATCAGACTTGTATGAATCAATTTCATTCCAAGGCAGAAGGTATACCCTGCTTTCAACAAATACTCCACTAATATGATAAGAACATATAAGAAACAACATTTTATTTATCAAACCTGACTTGAAACTTTACTTTTAAAAAGAACACTGAGGCTTCCTGTTTGCATGTTTTAAGAAAAAGTGATAGTATTGTCAGCCACTATAGAGTCTATTTATAACATCTACCAAAATCAGAAGATGCATTTTTCAGTGCATGCTGCTTCTTGAACAGGTACAGCACGCAGCCAGCCTTTTGCTCAGGGATAGAGGCAGCTGAGGGGCTTCCCCTAAAAATAAACTGTTATGCTAAACTAAATTTTTCATAGGGAATTTTATTCTCCTCTGTTAACTTTTCAAATGTAAAATAAAAATAGGGACATTTTAATTTATTAATTAATAATTTTTCACACTTCATCAAGGTTTTCCAAATGTTTAGAACAATTTAGAACAGTCCTTCTTAAATAATGTGTCTGGCACTTTTTTTTTTAACCTTAGTTCTGAAAACAGTACTTTCAGTACTAACTGGTTTTTTAACTAGCAGAAGCTGGACAGCAGTCAGAAACAGTGGGAAAACTAGTTTCCCAATGCCTTCCAACTTTTGGCGATAGTACTTTCAGTACTAACTGGTTTTTTAACTAGCAGAAGCTGGACAGCAGTCAGAAACAGTGGGAAAACTAGTTTCCCAATGCCTTCCAACTTTTGCCAGCTAGAAACACAGTATAAAAAGAACAAGAATTACAAAAATTATTTTATCCATACAAAAAATCTGAACTAGAATCACAGCAAGAAGAATCTCTTGAGTTCAACTTTTAAGAAAATTCATGCTGACTTCTGTGGACTCAAATTCCCTCACAGTTTCTTTTAAACTATTCTGTTTCTAGAGTTTTAAACAATTTCCTTTAGACATTCGTCCAAACCACAATTAGGGTTAGAAAATTACTTAATGCAATGGTCTTTATGCGAGGGCTTGCAATTACTGCAGTGAAGTCCGTGGCAGAGGTTCTGGCTGAATTCCCTTCAAGGGTCTGGAGTGAGTGCACACAGGAGGGGCAGCTGTACTGTCCTTTGGAAAGATGATCCTTTCTTCTCCATCTGTTCCACTCCCAGCCAGCTCCCCTTGGCCAGGTCCCTATCCTCACTGGGGAGGGAGCACAGATGGCAACCTGTGGATTTTCTCCAAATTAGCTGGAGCGAGGGTGCCCAGATGTCCTGGGACAGGACATATTTTCCACATATTTTTGAGTATTTTGTATTTTTTCCCTAGCTTTTCTTTTAACTGGAAATTGTGGAAGCTTCAACATGAAGCCGTGAATATTTCAGCCGACTCAGAATTTTATTCTCCCCTTTTTGGCTAAATACTCTTCCCCAGCTTTAGTACTAGAAACGATCTTGTACTGGAGATACCCAAGAGAGACATTGATATGCACTAGAGGATAAGAAGTGCCTACTGTGAGTCTTGTCAGGTGATACCCAAAAAAACTCAGTGAACTTTGTTCAATCTTCTCCTTTTAGGTCATAACACCTTATTTACTAATACAAATCTTCCTAGGTGAAGTGCAGCCTCAGCAATGACCAGTGGTGAACTGGGCTGACTGGAGCAGCTGGAAACCGTGCAGGTCCCTCTCCAACAGCTGGAGCCGCTTGCAGGCTGCCTGTGCTGGGGCTGGGGCTGCCATACGAAATGCTGAGAAAACAGGACTTTTTCTCACTGTGTGGGTCAGTCAGGCCCATGTTGGTATCTAGATTGTCGGGCTTTTATTAGGAGTTTTAAAAAAACAGTTCCTAGTCTTTGGTTGGATTTTAAATCAAAGAAATGCTGTTCCTTTTTCTACAGTCCCAACAGTGCAGTTTCCTTTAGCTGTCTGTCTTAGCGACAAGAGGGATCCCACGGAAGTTAAACTGTGCGATGAAAAACACCTGCTCACATTCACGCCTACCATAGGGTCACATCCCAGTGGTTCTGAGAGCTGGTGCAGAAGGCGCTGGCAGGGCTGTATAGAGATTAAAGAATCTATGCGCCTTTGGGGAAGTTTGTCAGGGCGTGTAAAGGGGAATGGAGGAAGGAGAAACAAGACAAATATGTAAAGCGCCATTAAGAATTTCATCATATGGACAATGACAGTTTTATAGCCTGTTGGAAAACCAGAAAATGGATTTCTCACAAAATCAATAAGCCTCCTAGAAGATGGTGCCAAAAGGACAGAGCAGCACATATCAAAGTAATCAAAAAGCTGAAATAGAGGACTATTTAAGCTCATGGATGCAAGGGAACAAGCTGTTAAAAATCAAATGGTCTCAGCTGAGTTTTCTATATTACTCTACTTTATGAATCTATCCTATTTAATTTTCATCAGATGAAAGGCTGACCATTTTTAAAGGGAAATGCGAGACTAAAATAAAATTTTCTGTAATGCTTGCTCATTGCTATTTCAGGAAAGTGTTTGAATTAGGTGCGTGAATAGGCAATTAATAAAGCCCTGAGTAACCTGAGTACCAATCAAAGTGGTTTCTTCGAGGATTTTCTTAACTTGTCCTAGAGTTAATTTATCACATTCTTCTTGTATTATCAGATTTTAAATTCAATTCCTTAATAAGGAAAACTTGGTAATATATTTGGTTGCAGAATGGTGTTTTTCAAGCAGTGAGCTGTAACCCCTCCTGAGGATCACAAAGGGTTTGAGATTGACTAAGCTTTAGGAACAGCTTAAGAAATACTTGCTTCTAAGACAGCTCAGGCCTTCTACGGGAGCAATACAGACAACCAATAAAAGAGGAGTCAGGTTTTCAAAAAGTTAGAGAAACACTTCTATAGATTATACCGTATTTTAAGATTATAGCCTGAGAATTGTTTAAAAAACAAAACAAAAAAAAAAATCCAAGCAAATAGATTGTGATTCAGGGGCTGTGTGATTAGAATGTAAGAGTACGTTATGAGGGGAAATATAACACAGCACCCTTCTGATCCAGAAATCCTGCAGCCTCTGGTGTCCAAGGGCTGCATGCGCTGTTCCAGAAGCCCCTGCTTCTGCCTGCTGTGGGGTGGGCTAACTGAGGGTGAGGTCAGCTAAGGATTTATTCTGATATACAAGTACTTTTTAAAGGTTGATGATTACTTGAGGGGTGAACTATTCACTCGATGTCACTGATATAAGATAAAACTAAAGCAATGGCATGTTTAGATGGAAGTGCTCATAGGAAAACATGGGGTTAATACATTAAGAGTTAATGTTATTCATAACTTCACTGCTTGATGACTTAGCTTCAAGTGTGCTTTTTTTCTCCTGCAGTACTTTAGAATTGTGTTACCATCTTAGCTGACACTGTAAACTTGTAAGCATTTCTTTTTAGGCTGGGGGGATGAAGGTCCCAGCACCTAACCTTTAAAATTCTCTGACTATGAAATCCTGAAGGACTGCCACAGAGTGAGTGTTACAATAGCGTGCACCCATTTTAGCTGTTTCTTACTGGAATTTCAGGTGCTGTCTCGTTTACGAATGTAATTGTCATATTGCTGGTTTCCATCTATTAGGAGCCTGGGAGTCTGCTAATGCAGCTGAATTTTGAAGAGCTGCTGTAGCATTTCTAACATCTCTACCTTTGGACAGAAATATTTGTCACTCTTGTTTTACACAGTATATTTAGTGTTATTATTCAGCTTGAAACAAGATATTTGATTTCAGGTTACTTACCAAGTTTCTGATCTAGAGTACCGGATGTTTCTTGAGGGCAGTTTGTTTTAAAGCAAATGCCATGCATGTAAGGCTTTAGGTAGATCACAATAATGATTGATCCATTGAAAGCCTTGAGCTGTCACTGTTCAAATGCAGTATTCCTTGCTATGTTCTACAGTTTTGTGTCAAGCACTGGCCTGCGTTGTTACTAGTCGCTGACGGTGGGTAGCACTCCTGAGCCCGCGCCATGATGCTGTTTACTACGATGATCCCAGGGACAGAGAAGCCTGTGCAGCAGAATGGAGCAGCCTGCAGGTCTCCACTCTCTTTGAGCATTGATGCATTCAATGCTCAAAGTGTCAGACGGAGCTGCAAGGGACAATACTGCCCTGCTAGCCCTGGCTGTCCCTTCTTCTCCCTTCTGTGGCCAGACACCAGTGGCTCAGCAACCCGATTCAATCACAAATTCACCTCACAGATAGATATGTGGAGTTTATCTACAATAGCTCAAATCCTAATGCTGACACAAGGCGGAGGCTGGAAGGCATAGCGGCGAGCGGAGAGGAAGGTTGTCAGCAGCTAGTGCGTAGACTGACTAGAGCAACAAAGGTCTCAGCCGCAGACTGGGTGAGATGCACACAGACGAGCAGATGGGGGAGCTTGTTCTGGAGCTGTACCACTGAGGGCTGGCTGGCTGTGACCAGCTGTCTGACAGCCAGCTTTCTCACCTCTGTAGGACATGTCCTCATGCGGGGACAAGTTCCTGGAGCCTCAGCACGCAGCCAGAGTCACATGCCAGGCCCCTGTTTATAGGGCGTATATGCACCGCAACAGCAGTATACCTTGGTTTTCCAGACCAGCTTAGCCCAGTACAGTTGGAGCTAGTTACTGGCTAAGACAAATGGACGCGTTTGTCAAATTCCACCCAGACAGTAATTCTGGAAGGGGGGGGAGGGGGGAGGGAAAAAAAAAAAACAATCCCCAGGTTTTCCCATAAATCTGATAGATCAAACTGAAGAAAAAAAGAATTTGCTTCTCTTCCAGCTCTGGGAGTTGCAGTGAGACTTAACCAACTTTTTTTAAGCACCACAGGATGCCAATCAGCATCGGACAGGATTTCAGAACCACTTCTTTGCCACTCTGCTATGGATTTATTTTAGCTCTGACTGCGAAGGCTTGTTCTTTCAAGTGCCTCACGTCCCACATTCCCTCTTCAGGGTTCAGAAAATTAGCCCTGTGCAGCCATCTCTGAAGGCTGCCACAACGGGGCATGGCCTCATCTGGTTATGAATGAGACTGTAATTCTTGCCTTGGTGGGTTGAAGTTTGACTCAATGTTGTTTACGTAGGTTGCAGTGTTCTAATTCAAGAGAGAGGTTAGTAAGTTTTGAGTGTGCCAGTGAAGCTTGAAAGCACTGCCTTTCCAGACACACACTCACACACAAAATTGAGGTGAGGTTGCAACTGAGAATGTAAAACAGCAATGTTGTCATTAACTTAAAACCCAGGATAATAAGTGAAAAAAAAGTTCCAAGCCCAGGATAAATGTAAAAAGAGCCAAACATGTTAAGATACAGGTAATAGCAGTTAGATCTTCCAGGAACTTTTACTGTGCTAATAAATGACAAAGTGCCAGAAGAAATAAAAAGGAAAATGGTAATGGACTTTAACAAGCAATTTACTGAGTCTATAGATACTGCAATAGTTTAATCATTAATAGTATGCTTTAGCATGATCTCAGGCAAAGTTTATATTTGATATTTTTAAAGTTACTTTTTATTTTTTATTCTGGTGTTTGTAATGCTTGCAGTGTTGAACAAAGAAGTATTGTCTACCTCGACAAAGATGCTATGTGGTAAAATGCAAGAGGATAAGGCTGGCAATACTTTCTGGGTAACATTTGGCAAAACTGTTTTTAATTATTGACTGAGCTTTTTTATACAGTTTCAGTACCTATGAATACAGAATGACAAAACGTGCACAGTAGAGACTGAAATGAGGACTGCTGAATAAAAAGAGCCCCTTGCTGTCCTACCTAGTGTCTAAGGCCATCCATCCTTAAGAAAGGCTGACTCTAATCATCCAGGTTTATATTTTTGGGTGATTATATGAGGGATATCAGTGGCCTAGAGATGAGTGTGTTATCCAGAGCCTCCTTTTTCCTTCAGTATGTTGTAGGGTTCAGAGGGTAAATCTCTCAGGTCACCGCTCTGGAGCCACTAGGCAGTCCCAAGACTAGTTTATTCCTGGAGGCAGAGGCTGAAAGAGGCTGGCCCAGGAGCAAGTGTTGTTGAGGCGCACAGCTACACTGTGAGATTAAATATGTCATGGGACGTTGCCTCAAGTTTGATGTCAAAAGGAGTAGTATAATGTAAGCAGATATAAGGCAAATCTCATTGCAAACTCAAGAAAAGATAAAGGAATATACAGGAATGTCCAACACAGTATATCAACTTGACTGTCTTCTATTTTCCTTGAATGACCCTATTCTTTCTATGTGATCAGCTTTCAAATGCACATCATTCTGGACCCTTTTCCTGCCTCCAGCCTTTCAGTTCTCATTTTCTCTAGGACAACTAGGACATATCCTTCCAGATAACTTCCTGTCATTTTATCGTACTGACATTTGTCCTTCTTTTCTGTTTGCTCAATCGCCTTTCCAATGTTTGAGTTTGCTTCTAATGTCACGCTAAATCATGACTGTCCACCCTTCTACATAGATACAGCAGCAGCTGTATCTTTATTTGTTAGTGAGTGGCCACTTGTTGGGACTTAACTGATACAAAGCTCCCACTAAAGGCAGAATGGGTGATGTCTTGAGTAAAATCAGATTAACTTTTGTTCATAGAATCAGTGAAGACTCAAAGGAAAGGTTTGAATATAAAGCAATTCACCTGGTTTTTGTCTCCCTTTTTAACTAGCTTGCAATACAAATTACAGCATCATGTTCTGTGATATCCGTTTATTTATTTCTGAACAAATACATTCTGAGAGGCAGTTTCCTTCTGCAGATGGATGTGTTTGCCTTACCATTTCCTGTTTATTTTCCCACATTTCATTTCCTCATAAATCTGAAGTTTACAGTTTGTGCTATGAGATGAGAACTGATTATAATACTTAAACAACATAGTGAGAATAGCTGAAAGCCAAAATGCAGTGACAGTAGATCCCCTTAGCAAATCATTGATACATTATGAAAGCCCATTTCAAAGCAGTTCTCTTTATATAAAATACAAATATTTTTTTTTTTTTAGCTTTTCAGCCTTATTTACTGGCATACCTGTAAGAATAAGGCCTTTATTTTTCAGTAATAAACCCTCTGTTTGCTATCAAAAAAAAAAAATCACTAAGTTAGTTTCTGAGAAGACAATAATGATAACATGGATAGTGCAATATGTTACATTCATATTATGTTAACATATAATTTTTTTTTTATTTTGAATGGGTCTGTTTTTTGTTTTGAAGTATGAAGTACTTTAGATGAGCACGGGTATGTGCCTCTTCAATAAAAAGTCAGAGGCTCCTCAGAGCTTTTCATGGATGGTGGCAGAATTTAACCAGGTGTCAATGTTGTGCCTGTTGAGCCAGCCAACATTACTCTTCTGACTGTTGCTGGAAAACAGGTGAGTAAGGTTTTGTTAGTTTGAAGATAGGAGAGTTAGTGAATCTGAATAGTTCCCTGAGCCAGAAAGAAATACTGCCAGGAAGTGAATGATTCTGTAGACATTTTGTTGAAATGTTCAGCCAAAATTCATGTCATATTTGTATTTATCATTTATTTAAGTTAGCAATAGAAGAAAATGACAGAAAGGAGTAAAATACGGCAGTATGATTTGTAGTTTAAGGGAAAAAAATCACAATTTCACAGCAAAATAAGCAAATCAGATTCTAATAAGCAAATTAGATTATCAAAATTGCCTGTTATGGGAAGCTTATAAGTCTAGCAGTCACATCAAAGGAATTTATGCACAATTTTTGCATAGATTTTTAAGGTAGGGGCTGAACTCTTTCAGTCTATTTGGAAAATATTTTAGAGCTTTCTTATCATTTTCAGGTTGTTGTATGATGTTCTAAATTATAACCCCTTATGTCATTACCTATGTGGTAGTTTCCATGATCAAAGTATGATGAAAGTGGTGCAACTTCTGCTATGATGTGCCCTGCCCACATGTGTTTATTGAGGTATTACAAAGAACAGCCGTAGCAGGAGACCACTGTACAATGCAGCACACGTTGTTTATAATTTCTGAATCCATGTGGGTGCAATGACAAGAACTACAAGTGTCTTCAGCACTACACCCTTCTTAACGCAGTTTCTTAGCTTGCTATACCGTTATTTTTCCTTTAATAAAGATGATTTTCAAGCAGCAATTCATATAACAAGTTCTTAACTGACAGGGTCCCTGAGCGCTGGGATTTCTGGCAGGAAAGCCAGCGGCATCACACATGGTGCCAAACAATCCAGATCATATCCAAGATGATGTATAAGAAGAATACTGAAAGAGTTCTTGGAAACCTGCTTCTATTTACTCTACCCTTTGTCTTTCTCTGCTGTCAGGCTTTCTCTCATTTAATGTGTGGAATGATGGGGCTAACCTGTCTGTTCCAAACTAGACCATTTAATTATTTTGCTTAATGAAGTTCCCAGACTGTGGATAACTGCAAACTAGGAATGAAGTTTAGTCAATAGTTTGTGAATTTGAAAAAGGCGGAATTTGTGATAAATCTAGGCGACTGGTATGGAGATTATTTTTCAGGTCATACTACATTTGGGCTTAACGACTTTCAGTATTTGCTTGTACCAAGTATATGACATCTTCCAAGCTGCGGAGTCCTGCCACAGCTTCTCTTTTTGTTTTGCACATAGTGCCAGGCAAGCGGGAGGAGGACTTAAGTTGTTCAGCACACAGTATCGCTGTGAATAATTACTCCTTTTTCAAAAGTCCCCTTTTGTTTGAGGTAGATAGAAACAAAACCAGCTGCAAGGTAATTATAACCTGAAAGGAAATCATGCTGGATTGGAATCCTAGGGTGTTAAATGACTGTCACGAGGCTGGCAGCAGGTGTACCGGGACTGTGTGGCAGAAATACTGCAAAAGGAGCCCCAGGTATTCCCATGAGGTTTCCTGGGAATTCAGGAGGAGGTACGTTCCCATCATGACGTACTCTGCTGCTAGATGAAATACCAACGCTGTCAGCCCTCTGTTTCCTTGCAGGCAGAAGATGAATCCAGAGTAGCCGGGGGACCCAGAGTTGGCGGAGGGGGCAGCAGTGTCTCTCGGTTGGGCTGGATGAAGAATTCAGGTCCATGTGCTTTCTGTGTGCCTTGGGAGGTCCAGCAATTACAGAGTGACTCAGAGTTTCAGGATCAGCAGCTGGGATTTACGCTCATACATTTAGGTGCATAGGTTTAGGTATCCTGTTTTTGAAATGCTGGCACAGGGCTTCACTTCCTCAGCAAACAGGAGCACAGCAGCAGGTCTGCTCGTTTGCGTATGATATTTGCATAAGTGGAGGTTCACATTTCTGTTCTCCTGAAATGACTGCCATGAATTCGTAGGACTGGCTTACATTAAACTGTAGGTAATGATCAAAGGTAAGAAAAAAGAGAGTAAACTTGAGTAAATAGGAATGAGGTAAATGAGTTAAATTGGAAAAACAGCAAGAATTAATGTGCCTTGGGAAAACGACTAAAATGGTCTATGGAGAGTGACATTGTTGAAGAGCTATTGTAATTATGTAAAGTAGGCAGCAAATCCAGGGAGCTGTCACGTGTTTTATCAAACTGGTTAATTTGCTCTGTCGTTTTTAATGACATGTTCTTCATCTTACATGGTCAATACAGGCTTGCAATAATGCACGTTTCCTTCGTTTGGCAAAGATGTTTTCATTTGCATTTAGAGCAACCGTTGTAATCCACCTGCTTCATTGTCAAAAGACTGCTGATAATTTAGAAATAATCAAAAGCTTGTACAAGAAACATTCATCCTACTGTTCATTTTCTGAAAAGATTAAATTCGTGTTGAAGATTTTTATTCTCTTTTTGATTAGCACTGCCTGTCTCAGCAAGGTTTTGTGGAATCACTTCAGTACAATCAATACGCAACTTTCAGCCAAATGTCAGACTGAGAGATATTTTAATGCTATTACTATTTATCAGAAATCAGTATTCTGAGCATTGGGTTCTCGCAGGCTTTTGATCCCTGGAGTCTTGACTCCCACTATTTATTTATTTATATATTTATTTGTTGTCGGTTAAGTTTGTTGTTATGTTTACAGTAAATGAAAATCACAATGTATGACTATCTTGTGTCTAGCAAAAATGGAAAATAGGTCAATATACTCAGACTGGCAGCATGTAGAAAATACAGCATATAAATGTAAATACATTTTTGTATGGACAAATCAGGAAAGAATCCTTAATGAAAGGTTTGCTCAAAACAACTCAGACTTTAGGTCTTTGAAGAGCTAGAAATCAGAATTACATGCTGAACTCCATGTTAAAAGGTCCATTATTAGTGTTCCAATATCAAAAGCTCTGCAAAAATAGGAGATGTCAAAATTGAGGTGACTTGCGCATGCTGATTTATAGCCTTGATCCTTGACAACCTCACTGTAAAGAGAAGCTCGAGGAAGGATGACGAGTATTTCCTTTGAAATGTTAAAGCCTTTCTCACCTCTTCTGCTCTCATTCCCTTTTTTCTCCCCTAGCCTTGTCATCCAGTGTGCCCTCTCTGCATTGCTTCTTGTTCTGCTTTAATTTTTCAATTTGTTTTGAAAGAAAACAAAAATTTCCTGTGAAGGTAATGTTTCAAGAGATGGAGGAGAGGAGCTGTCAGCTCACACTGGCGGTGCTCCTTCAAGCTGCGGTGCAGTCTGCCAGCTTCATGGTGTAACACACTCACTTCCAAACTTCAGGATCGTTTCATTTTCCTATGTAGCGCTCCAGCTAAGCAGAGAGCAAAACTCTCTCTTCTTTCATATTCTCCTCCTCCTTTGTCCTGTTTAGGAGGACAATTCAGAAAATAAGCATTATTTTTACAGGAGTTTTGCAACATTTATGTGTGAACAACATAATCTAAGCATTGAAGCAACACTGGCACTGCATGGATTTAATTTTTTTAAAAACAAAATCCGGCTCCTATTTAGGTATTTCAAAAGCAGCTGAACTCTTTCCAAACTTACTATTTATTCTGAGTGTGGCGACCATGAAAACCTGGCGACATACTTAAAACTGAGATCAATGCACCAAAGATAGCCAATAATAATTTGGTCAGGTCCTGCAATATCACATATTTGGGTTTCATCTGCTGTCATGCACATTCGGAAGTGCAGTGCTGCCAGGGTGCTCGTAAACTTCCCAATCCCTTTGCCAGGAGGCTCTAGGGAAAAGGAGGGTAAGAAAAGAAGCAAGGCAGGAGCAGGGGAGGAGCGGTGCCTGCAGACCCTTCAGCTGATTTCCTCCTGGGGCATTCCAAAGAAATTATTTACATGCCTGTTGGTGACAAACTAACCTACAAGTGTGAATTATTAGACATTATACGGGAATCTGATAATTAAGGGTAAGGAGGCAGGAATCTCTGCAGCACAGTTAAATACTTCAAAGCCATCCATAGGATCATTTTGGATGTCTTTTTCTGAAACACAAAACCCATATTTGCACCAGAAAGTGAAAGTCTCTGTTTCCAGAAGCAGTATTTGTACTGAACACTTCAGTGCCATTGCCAGAAGAGACAAGAGTTGCGTGTGTCATGCCAGGAAGCTTTTTTGGTAATCTAACAGCCATTAATATATATCAGTACCACTTTTAAATATGTTGTAATGTCTCTTTTTGTGACCAGAAGCACTATTGCCTAGGGTATGAATAACGAGGTTAGTATTCTCTGTGTGGCAGACTCTTTGTGTGTAGCTTTTGCATTTAATAAAAGGCAATTACATAAAAGTCTGGGCTGTCATTCTGAATTTTGTACATGACCCTTATGGAAATAAGGGAAAAAAATACCAAATTTTCTATTGTGTTCCCAAGGAGAATTCGTAACTAAAAGTGAAAAAGTAATTCTTCTTGGAATAAGCCGGTGCAAATAATCATAGGACCTTTCTTTATTTGAACAACACTCCACCAAGTTTCTTTACAAACCTCAATTACAGTTGCTATATTCTATTTTGTTTGCTTTGCCAATCTGCAGAAGTAGCTGTCACAGATTATGAATGCTACACTATGATAGAAGGTCTGTGTATCGATAAAAATATCCAGCATACGCTGCCTAGTCCTTTTTGCAGTCAGAAAAGAAAAGGAAAATGTTAATACCAATCAGTCCTTCTTTATCACCAGAGCTGGGAGTGGATAGTTTTAGAAATGAAAGGAATTTTAACAATCCAAGGTCCATATTCCTGTTGTTATCTATAGTCAGAAGAGTACTTAAAAGCATTCATGTACCTGTCTTATATTACTCAATGGTGATTGGATGACCCGTTAAAACTAGAAAAGAAATGCCGTATTATTTCAAACTATATGTTTCAGAAACCGTTTACATACGTATACGATATAAAAATATTCACCTCCATATAGTAGCTTTAAAATTTTGTCTTCCTGGGACATTTGATGCAACTGTGCATGAGAGAAGGAGAAAGGAAGAAAAGTGTTTGTATGCAGAAGGTGGTAGGGTTTGTATGGACGTCCTTCCTTGCAAATCAGTTAAATGAAAACTGCAAAATCAAATACGCAGGAGTTAGGAGTATGACTCCGAGTCTGGAAAGCAAACTTCAGCATAATGGCAGGCAGGAGACTGTTTAGGATGTGGTTAGAGGGGAGGAGCTGTAGGCAGCAGTTGTACCTTAATGAATTACTGATGAATAATTCTGATAATGAAACAAAACTAATTATTGGTTTGTCACGGCAACTGTAAAATGTAGTTTTTACTTGATGATGCAGACAAGGCTTGACATTGATGAAAATTAATTTAGACTGGAGGGAGCAATGTTTTGAACTATTCAAAATGAATCGGAGCTGGTGCAAGTTGCAGTATTCGTAAGGGAGACACAAACAGGCATTTTATCACGTGACGTGAACATCAAACCAGGACATACTAAGCAGGATTACAATCTTTTAGTTCCATCTTCCAAAGTCCCATATATGTGGATATATCCACAGCTATAGGTATACTCATGTGTCCTTAGTTGTGATTATTCATGCTCGTCTTGAGAGTTCAAAGGCTGATCATCTTAGAAGGATGATTATTCTTCAGCTCTTAGTACTCATCTTCTGAATGGTCTCTAGGCAGAGCAGAAAATTAATGGTAGCTCCTTTTCTTTTGAAAATGACGTTTGCAGAGTCTTATGGAAATATAATCCACTGGATAATTTCTTTAATTTCCTCTAGTCTTTGCTGCTCTTTAAGGGACAAATCAAGGAAAGAAAAGGTTAATGGGACTATATCTTACCCTAGTTCACATCAGCATAAGCTTGGAGTGACTCCTGACTTTCTACTGAGGTTGCTTTAAGTTTACACTGATCCAAATGAGAAAATAAATTGATCCACAAGATTTGCAGTTCCTAAAAATTATTTTAACATTCCAAAGCTTTTCTCCACACTACCCTGAAATTTAAAATGCAACTCAAAGGAATCAATGTGAATGTTACAATAGCTGTTTCTAGGCTTTCCCTGAAGGGGATTTAATCTCAGTTTAGAAATGAATTATTTTTTATTTAGTTTTGTATTGCTACTTTGTTTTTAGAATCACAATTTCAGCCCATGTTATTTCAATTTCAGCGATGAGGTACTAAGAAATACTGCCTATCAGAATGCAGTGACCACTTTGCAGGAAACTAACCAGAGGCTCTGTAAGTCCGATTTCTAAATTTCTCTGAAAGTATGCAGCCAGTTCAACTGATAGTAGTAAAGAGAACATGAATTATTTTAAACATTTCGGTGAGTTTTGACCATCAAGCACAAGTATGAGAGGATTGCTGATCGATATATGCCATTTACATTGGAACCACAGTGTTCATTGTGTACCTATTGGAGGTATATAGAAGACATAAACATCATTTTTTCATATAAAAACAAATTGCTGCTTCTTTTAATGAAAAACATCTTTGTATCAAGGCTAAGAGACAGCTGGTTATTTTGATTGAGGCAGTTAAACTTAGGTGATGTGTTAGAGGATCTGATGTATTATAGGATCTGTTTGTGTTTGCAGAGTAAGATTTGATATTTAATGATAATAAAGGAACTTCTGGATTATTTAGCGGGAGGGAGGATGTGGGTGACAAGAGGTGAAATATGTGTTTCTCAGGAGGTTAAACTGATTAATCAGTTTTAATCACAGCTCAGGAGACTTGTCTTTCCACATCTGAAACCTGAACTCAGAAATGTGTAACTATGCCTTCTCTGTACTTCAGACAAAAGCAGAGATGACAGGTTTGACCACCTTTCATCTTGGAGAAGCACCAGGAGAATTCAGGAGGCTTTTTTTCTCAGCTAGAAGTGTTAGGTCAGTTATACGCTGAAGGCACAACAGTGCCTGGGGTTATTGCAAACACCAGTCATAGGGCGACCCATTGCTGTAGAGAGCTACTGTAGAAACACTGTCTCTCACCACAACCTAGTTTACAGTCAGAATATCTGACGGTAAAGGGACGGTCTCTCACCACAACCTAGTTTACAGTCAGAATATCTAATATAACAGCACTATCAATCACAACTTTTCCTTTTTTTTATTTGCTATACAGCAATTTAGCTGTGTGACCAAGTGTGTCTAAGATCTTTATTGCCAAATTTTGCCTAAGTTTTATGTAAATAAAGAAAATCCTACAGGAAAACTCAGACCAGTCAAATGCAATGAAGCTGTGACTTTCCAAGCAAGCCTGGCTGGATATGAAACAAACCAGTCTTCGAGGTTAAGAGGAAACCATAACTACATTTTCATGAAGCAAAATTCAGAATTTGTGGACACAGTTCTGTAGTAATGTAAATGAATTAAAAATTATAATTCAGTTAAGTTACTACAGGAATTTATACTCCTAACAAAACTGAAAGATTACTCTCATTTTTAGCTATCACAGTTCTGTTTGTTCTTTTTTTTTTTTAATTTCCAATCACTCTTCATTACCGTTAAGATAAAATATTTGAAAGCTGAGCAGGTTTGGTGGTTTTTTGTTTGTTTGTTTTTATTTTATCTTTTACGAGATGATAATTATACATAATTTGAATATCTTTGGAAAATATAGTAAATGAGAAACTGCAATTGTATTGTATCACCTCATGTATGTAACAGCCCTAATACACATATTGTGCTCTTATCTAGACACTTTTATCTCAGAAACTCAATAGTTTTGCAGACATACATAAGCTGCTTAAATAGTGTCTAAGATGAAGGCATTTTATAAAATTAAAATCTATTGTTATAAGAACCAATATATTTTGGTACTTTTTCGGTACTCTTAGATTAACTGTGTTTTCATTAACGCATATTTGGGTAATGATTTAACAAAAGTATTCATTTAGGATGAAATAAAGTTCCGTTGAGAAGACTAATACAGCTTTAGGAAGAAATTTAAGTCAAAGTTTGATGACCTTATTGGGACCTAACTGCTGCATAAACTTTGTGCTACCTTTCTGCATAGGATTGTTTTCCAATTTGAAAACATATCATAAAAAGCAGTGTTTTTGAAATTGACTTTGAAATTGACTTTGAAATTGAAGAGAGTTTAAAATTGAAATTGTGTGTATCCACTTCTGGTTTTCTTTTGTGTTCTAAATTCAAGAAGTGAAGAAGTCCCTGGAGTGTAGAAATTTGTTTATACAAGATTTCTCTAGTGTATTTTTTGCAAGGACAATCTCAGGTGTATCAAGTACAGCACTTTTAATACCCTAGCTGTTGCTAAAGTATCCTTATATAGTTATTCTTTTGCAATTAGCTTTACTGTGTTAGGACCTGCATTAAGACTTAGTGAATAGAAGATTTGGCTGCTATGAGTTTTCACTTTTCCCAGAAAAGATGTTCCAGGTCTGCTGGAGCTCTGTTGCTCCTTATTGCTTGAGACTCTACAGCCTCTTAAAGCCCATGGTAAGAAGCACTGTGCTGAAAAACCACCACAGGCATTGGTCTTCCCTAAGCTGAGACACTCACTTCCCCAACTCTGCCCTCCACAGGTCATGAATTAATCTCTCACTTGCTGCCTGGGGTAATTTAGACGTATCTACAAGTCTTCTTGGCCATGCTTTCATCCCTGACTTCTCTTCAATATATAGATCTAGATTTAAAGGTGGATGGATGCAGAAGCATCTTCCCTCCTTGTCTTCACACCCTCCACTTCATAATACACCTTCTGCGCAGGTGGGATGCCCACTTCCACGCTGCCTGTGGGAGCAGTCCCTGGTGAGTCCCCAGTATGGTGCTCGGGATTTATGTCACGTATTTGCAAAGGAGGGGAAAATTTAAGCCAGCCCATACCTTGTGGTCAAGTCAGCCACATTGTGCCATCACTATAGGCTAAAGTCCATAGGAAAGTCCTTGGGTCCCCACTGAGACCAAATTGGCTTGAAGGGAGAAAGGTAGAGAACTCTGCCCGAAATCTTGCACTACGCATCAAAATTTAACTGTTTTCTGGCCCTCATCCCCATCAGCTTTCTCCTCATAACTTCATTTTGCTTACACTAATGAAAAACATTTAGCCCAGTTCTGAGTACAGCCCTCCACCAGAAAATCTAGCAAGCCATACTAAATAACATGTGCTACCATCAGCTATATACTAAAATAGCCAGAAAACAGATTTTATGTTTCAATTCAAGTCCGTTTTTGGAAAATATGTACAAAGGAACTTTATACTGAGCCAAATCCATCTGGATCTCACAAATGAACAACTGCTAGTTTTATCTGTTATAAAGAATATGGTTTATGGTGCCCGGTACAAAGTCTCTATACAAATTCAATAGTAAGGCTGAGGATTGTGTCCATTGTGGGATTTTACTGAATATATTTAGTAACCACATAAATCCTATTTATTTCATTAGGACTAGAAGGAACATTTCACTTGGTTTGCTTTCACGCACAAACCTCTCTTTAAGTTTCTCATATTTCTTCTCTTCCTGAAAAACCTGTCAAAGACTGATAAAATATGTCTATTGATATTTTAGATTTTTCATTTAATTCTGTCATGGAATCTCATAATTCCTCACTTCTTCTGCATTTGCCAACTTTTGTAGGTAAGATGCCGGTGACACCCAAAAGTGGCACCTCTGTTATTCTGTCTGTGTTCTGGCATTGGAGATGTATATATATGTATGCCTTGAGCCAATACGAATCAGCGTAGAATGTGCATGTCTGAGACTGGCTGGAGACAGTGTCAATGGCCACAAGTTCTGCAGCACTGTTAATTAAAGCAGCATCTCTCTTCTTTAATTTTCATTGCTGTTGGGTAGGCACAATGTGGAGCTGGGCCTGGATGCAAGGCTGAGTGCTGCTATATCAACACCATTCACAGATGGAAAATTACCACTTGCTCTGCGCAATGTGGTGAAATCTGTGCAGATGCCACATCCACTTCAAAGGCGATTGAGTGTCTGTTGGACACACGGACTTGTGTTATTCTGAGGCGTTGTGGACTTCTGAAACACAATATCCAGCCTTGGCTCACAAGAAGAGACTGTGCATAGGGAGGGCAATTAGGCATGAGGAAAAAGCAGACAGCTTTCTTCAGATGCTTTTATCTGATGTTCAGGCCTAGCTTTCCCACACAATACATGGTTTGTTGGGTGGAGAGGACTGCAGGACAAAGCATGGGAAGCACTCATTCGTGAATGGTCAAAGCTATAAAAATCATGCAGTATGTTCACGTGAGATGGTAAGATGTTGTGAAGTAGACCCTCCAGCTTAGGTTGTGAGCTGTTTCCCAATACATTTCATATCCTGAAGGCCTCTTCTTGCTTTTCTAATACCTTGCTGAGATGAGTCATCCACTTAGAATCTTCTAATACATGTTTCAGCAATAAGTAGCATTTTACAATATGTATTTTACCCTTTATTGTCAATGAAACTGGTTGCAATTTGGAGAAGAGTCACGGGGAAGAGAGTCACTCTTGATGTGAGCTATCAATGGTTTCCAGCTTTTCTTTTTGAAAATCCAGTGGGACGGTTGACTGTACTTTGGGAAATGTTGCAGATACAAATCATACGTATTGCATTTGAACTCACAATTAATCAGCAGCTGCCCTTAGATACAGGCCAATGTTCACATCAAGTTTTTACATCACGTTTCATCTCCTGGTAAATCTCTGGAAATAAATGTCATCTAGTCAGTCTACGCATCATGATTTTTTCCATTACAGGTTAGGCTACCATGTGACAATGCCAACTGATGTCTTAAAAGTAATTCACTAGCAATTTTTTTCACTCTTGCTGTCTTTAAAAAAAAATGAACGTAACCCTGTAGACTAACCTGCATACAGTTTAACACCTTACACTGTTGGTAGTAAACAAAATACATTCTTTTTTTCTTTGTTTCACAAATAAACTTTAAAATAAATAGAAAATATTTTTAAATAGTCAGCTTTAACAGAGAGGATTAGAAATGTAACAGCATTGAACATTTTTTTGTAACTGTTATCCACAAGCAAATTCGACTGTTCTACAGCCATCACTATTTGCAGCAGGGTCTTTCAGTTTTTGTTTTTCTTCTCGTTGTAGATAGCTTACTCTTGTAATTGATTCCTGCAGGGATTTTGTATCTCAGACTTTCTTTTTAAAGGATATTTCCAATTAGTCTGGCAGTTTGTTTATATGCTAGGATAAAAGAAGCATGTCATTTTCAATAGAAGAAATCCATTTTTACTTTGTGAAGAAAATGTGTCAAGAATGGTTTCCAGCTTTTCTTTTTGAAAATCCAGTGGGACGGTTGACTGTACTTTGGGAAATGTTGCAGATACAAATCATACGTATTGCATTTGAACTCACAATTAATCAGCAGCTGCCCTTAGATACAGGCCAATGTTCACATCAAGTTTTTACATCACGTTTCATCTCCTGGTAAATCTCTGGAAATAAATGTCATCTAGTCAGTCTACGCATCATGATTTTTTCCATTACAGGTTAGGCTACCATGTGACAATGCCAACTGATGTCTTAAAAGTAATTCACTAGCAATTTTTTTCACTCTTGCTGTCTTTAAAAAAAAATGAACGTAACCCTGTAGACTAACCTGCATACAGTTTAACACCTTACACTGTTGGTAGTAAACAAAATACATTCTTTTTTCTTTGTTTCACAAATAAACTTTAAAATAAATAGAAAATATTTTTAAATAGTCAGCTTTAACAGAGAGGATTAGAAATGTAACAGCATTGAACATTTTTTTGTAACTGTTATCCACAAGCAAATTCGACTGTTCTACAGCCATCACTATTTGCAGCAGGGTCTTTCAGTTTTTGTTTTTCTTCTCGTTGTAGATAGCTTACTCTTGTAATTGATTCCTGCAGGGATTTTGTATCTCAGACTTTCTTTTTAAAGGATATTTCCAATTAGTCTGGCAGTTTGTTTATATGCTAGGATAAAAGAAGCATGTCATTTTCAATAGAAGAAATCCATTTTTACTTTGTGAAGAAAATGTGTCAAGAATGTCTAAGATCAAGGTTTTAACCAAACTGAAAAAGATTTTCACAAATGAAAAAATGTCTTTCTGAAGAGAAGAAAATCTTTGTAAGGATTTGGTCATAAATGTAAAGCCCTCAGTATGCAACCTCCAAAGTAAAAAATGGATTTGCAGCTATGTTTGTGATTATTGGTTTGTATATACTGAGAAGAAATGCAGTGTGAAAACTAGGAAGAAATGTTTTCATTAATGATATCTATTATTTTACTGTGAAGAACCACAATTAAAGATACAATTATACACTGCAGTGTCACACTTCCAATACTGGGGGAAAGGCAGGTAGGAGTGAGGGAGTAACAGAAGTTACCAGATGCTGAGAATTTTGTCTGTGGGTACACTAATACCGGAAATGTCTTGTTCATAGCAGTTTTTTAAGGATGAAAATGTTTTGCTTAAAATGAGTCATTACTGCAATTATTGATTTTCAGCATGTATATTTTCCACATACAAAACACAACAGAGGCTTTACCTTGACACCCAACACATTTCCTTCTTAGTGTTCAAATTCAGCTCTGTAGTGTTTAGAAACAAGTGTGCTATGAGCCGTTCGTTTCCAGATGTGGAATCACATCTCTGATGTGGGTCCTATCCATGTAATCTGGATTTACCATCTTCACAGGAGACATTACAAGTGAGCTGCATTGCCCAGGATTACTGCTTTTACATGTGTGTGCCACCGTGGCACGAGGGCTGTCATTTGACTGGGCTGATGCAAAAGCAGAGTTTTCACCCTTTCACAGCCTCCCGCGGACCGGCTGGCCGATGCGTGGCCGTAACAGCAGGAGCGTGATGAGCCACCACCTGCAGCGGTGTGACTTTTCTGTTCACGCTCTTTCACTTCACCTAAGTGAGATGAACAGTATCTCTGTCTTACTGAGCTAACATCTTCACTTCTCACTCTCTCCTGGTTATCAAGCTGTGGCAGAGACAGGTTTTCAATAACTTCCCACTTCCACCAGTCAAAGTTATGTGTATTTTTTGATTACTTTCCTGAGGTTTGCACAGCAATTTTGTTGTTCAGCCCCAATTGAGAGAAAAGGACAGACTCAGAATAAAAAATCTGAGGGAGCATGGGAATAAGAGATCATTAAGCACAGATCTTCATCAGTAGGCATAGTCTAAAATAATAGCACCTAAATGTCCCTACTACTGGTACAGAAGTGCTTTAGCTCTCATTATTGTCATTGTTGAGCCTCTCTTTCAGCAGAGCTGCATGTTTCAGCCTGGTCATCCTGTGGCAAAGGCTGCATCTGTAGCTTTCTAAGCAACAGGAATTTTTATGCTGGATGGAGTCCATGAGCAGTAAGTCATCACTGGTGGGAACAATTACTCAAATTACTGTTATTAGTACTTTTTGCATGAATGCAAGCAAACCATAATTGACTCCAAAAAAATAAAGGAAGAAAAGTATTTTTTATGGGAACTGAAAACTGACAAGTTCCTACAAGCACAAAAGGGCACAAAAAATGTGATTCATGTGTCAAAAGATGTTGTAAACCTTTTTTATTGTAGATAAGAGACCTTCAGAAGATGAAAACTTTAAAACCTGTAATCACATTTTTATTGAGTTTCAGGTGTGAATGTGAAGTAAGCTTTTTCTGTTACAGCTGTTCCTGATGCACATAACATTTGATCTGGAAAGATAAACATGTTCTCAGAGTCTATAATAGCAGAGAACAAAAGTCTTTCATTTCTCTAGTACTGGATTCTTCCATCGTGAAACATTTAGGTGCCAAATAAACCCTTCTCTCAGATTAAATTTAAAAGCTATACATTTTCATAGACTTGTAAAACCTATAGGCAGCTAAAACTCATTGGACCTTCTAGCCCATCTCCTTGCTAATGTAAGTTTCCTCTTTACAGTACTTTTCTTCTCACTTTGCCAGTTTAGTCTGTTTAGTTTGTTTGCCAGTTTAGCATTTTAAGAACTTCCTTCAGAGCTTCAGACACATCCTAAAGGTTCATGTTGCCAGGAAATCTTCCCTCCTGCTCATATAAAATTGTGTACCCTTCTTATGACACTATATATAATCCTCCCTTTCTTGGAGCTACGCTGTGATTTTTTTGCCCCTACTGTCAGCCTGTGCATGATCCCTTAGACACTTGTGCTTCATTGCTGGGAATAATTTCACTGAAAATGTAGACACAACCTGTGAGAATAATAATGTCTCACTGATTCTGATACGATTTCCAAACTTACTTGGTGCCCTTCAACATTTTAAGTGTTTCTCCTGTACTCGTCACTTTGCTTAAACAATATGTTTCCTCACTCTCTTCCCATAACTCGAGGACTCCTATTGCTCAAACTTTTCTATTTTTCTTCTTTAATCTTTAGTTACTTTGCAAGTATCTTGTACAGATCAAGTTGGCTGGAACAAAACTCTCTGTTACACTCTGGTACAACTGACATATCTTTCAGCCTTCAGTCTTCTCAATATGAAGTGTCACAGAGATGCACATAAGGCTGTGGGTCATGAAGATGTCTGAGGTAAACTGAAATTCATTTATAACTAAAGGATAAAAACATACTTGTATGAAAAAAAAATCTTTAAAGCATGTAAATTTTTTCTTTTGTTCAGATGGCAAAACTTCAGTTCAGAACCTTGAAAGAGCTTTCTCCCTTTGCTGCAACATATAACATTACCATTGCTGAAGTAGTGTGAGGCATATAGCTCCCAAGTAGGCTTAAAGTGTTAAGGATGTCAACTGCTGTAGAATCAATTATGAAACTTAGGCCTGAAATCTACTCCTGCTTATGAAGTTTCAGTTCACCTGTTAAACAACTACCAAAATAAGATTAATTCAGAATGAAAGGAAAGACATCAAAAGATGAAGACATCTCTCCAAAGCAATTTATTTTTGTAATTTGTCCAAAATTCAGGGTCAATGTTATGAACTACCAAGTTAATCTGGATAGTTAATGTTTCAAATGAATATGACCGTGAAGTGTAGCAATATCATAAAAATAACTTTTGCAGAAGGATGATGTTTATAATTCCTTCCTACTTTATTCCACTAATTTTCGTTTAAAATATACCCTTATTCTGTACTCTTAGTCTCAGCTTTGCAAGCAATATTCCATTAGTGAAGTCAAAATCAACTGCGTAGACAATTTTTTGGCATAGGCAATTACACAGGTACTTGCATGGTAATTTTTTCTGGTCAGCACCAGTGGGTTTTCCAAAAGATGCTACTGGGAAGCAGTTTGGTAGTGTGCAGGGACTACCTGATCCTGCACAAATATGGTAAAGGAGGGCAGCCAATGCAATGTCTTTTGGGAATGACTCTACCCATTTTCTTTCCATTATTTTAGCTTTTGCCCACAATTCATTTCCTGTCTGGCCTTGAGGATTCTGATTCACTAACAAATGGGAAAAAAGAACCTTAATATTTCTGGTGGGCCATGTTTTGCTATGAAATTCAGTTTCAAGTCTCTGTCAAAACCAGATTTGATACATGTATTGTAAGTGTGTGTGGTTTATATCTAAAATATGCAAAATTACCTGTTTGGATTTAAGAGTTTTCTAATTCAAATACTTAATATCTGGGTTGTATTCTGGCTAGTTGGGAATTTAGGTGCATATATTTTTTTTTTCCAAAAATATATACTTTCCAAGAAGTAGAAATATTTGCATTAAAACTTTCTGTAGGAGTATTCTCTTGGCAAAAATCAATATGAATTTTTTAGGTAGATTTTACTTAACAGGCAGTGAGTTAATTTTATTTTTACCTGGACTCAGTATGTCCTGGAAGTTTCTTGCCTCTGAATATTGAAACAGCTGTAACCTAGCCAGAAATTAAAAATGGAACTTGCAGAGATAGTGCATGGCTTAATACTCTCTTGTATAGATGCAAAGTGCTGTAAGTCATTGCAGTCCAATTTTAAAGGTGGGCCAAAATTAAATATTAGAAGGTCAAAAGTTCCTGCAGGAAGGGAGAGTTCACATTTCACTTACCACTGTGGTGGTTTCTGGTTGCTTAATCGGCGTCATTTGTGACGAGTAGAATTTGCAAGCAAAGTTGAATCATATGTGCTACTGTGATAGAAATATAAAGTATATGCTGATTGAACTTTTTCTTAAAATTTCATAGAATATCAGTAAACATTTTTACTCCCAAACAACCATTGCACTTACCTGTACATTGTAGTTTGAGAATTATGTCTGTACAAGGGAACTGTTAGCAGGAGAAATCCAGCCAAACTTGCCACATATGGCTGGTTCCTTTTTGTGCCAGGGAGTTCTGTGTGCAAACCCCGTGTGATTGGAAAAGATTGAGAAGCTTCAGGGATTCTGCTGAAGAGCCCTTGGGAATCTCAGATGGAGATACAGAGGCAGAGGAAAAAGTAAACGAGAAATTGGCAGCAAACCAAGAAGGGTGTTCAAGCGAAAGGGGCGGGCCACCCTCAGCACTTCTGTTGTTGCCTGGTTTATTTGTTTGTTTCCAGCAAACATCCTTAGCATTTGGCACTCTATAAAAGGAACGGGAAGCTTCTACCCTTTGTGTATGGGATCTCCACTACCACCTAGGAAATCCTCATATCAGCTAAACTAGTATCCGTGAAAGAAGATAGCGGGAAATCTACCCCAGCCTGACTCCTGAGTTTATTCAAAGTAGTAGGTATTTGGGAATTGCAGGTTCTGCTTAGTGTAGTACAACTGGTACAATAAAATAATTTTCCTCAGTCAACTGCAAGCGTAGGTGTGAAGGAGGGATTTGGGGATATAAATTGCTTCTTCCTCAGAGTTGCTGAAGTCGTATTCAAGGTTAGATTATTACTAACCTGGCACGGGTGCTCAAGGTAGAAAGGACAGAAACTGCAAAAAACTGCCGCCTCCCTATTTGTGCAGAGAGATGGAGTTCCAGTTGCTGCTCTCTCTGAGTCAGGTGTGTGTGATACCAGTGCTGAGCGAGGTACCAATCGCTTGAAAAGTAACAAGCTGAGAAAAGCCAGTTATTTCTCAATAGCCAATGCACCTCTTGTGCCTGGGTGGAGTACACTCTGGAATAATTTTTCAGGGAACAAGTAAGGAATCTCAGTGCAGCCTGCCTCCTCGGGAGGGGAGACAGCAAACTGTGCTACAGGAAAGCACTTAGATTACAAAGAAATTATTCCTTTCATTTAAAGACACAGAAAACTAATAAATGTTGTAGTAGAAACTCACTGGTATATATGTTGTGTTGCTCACAGAATAGTTTTAGTTGGATGACTAAAACTATTTAACATGACATTATCTCCATGTAGTAGATATTTGGAGTCCTTGATTTCTCTTCCTAGTTATTTCCCATTTCACTCGTGTCTTATAAAAAAAGGCTGTGAAAAAACAGTATCTGGTGTGTATAAATAGTAAAAGAAAATTATGCCAGCCATAAAAAAAATGGATAACCATTCTGTTCCAGTTTCATGAATATTCCATAATCACTAAGAAGACATTCTAGAAGGGTGGTATATGTATGTGTGCATATGAATACACATACTCTCACATGCATGTCTTCACTCCTAACTGATATGCCCAGCCTTGATTAACTTGTCCCTGATAATAAACTGCTGATAGCAGGAGTTAAAGGTGTGGTCTGAGAGAAAAGAGGCAATCATCTTGCCAGCAGTCTCTGTAAATGCACATGTACATTATAGGGGCATTGGTAGTAACAACTCCCATAGTCAATATATTAAACTGTCCTCTCTTCACTCCTGTTATGATGTACTTTTAACTTTCCCAAACCTATTTGTTTAAGTAAGTTGGAGTGTGTGTATGTGTTTCTATAAATGCATAAATGCACAATATATTGATTGCTGGCAAGGATCAAACTAGTGACCTGTTTTGTACATATCTACTGCCAAATTGTAAAAATGAAAGATAAAGTTTGGCAGGGGAACAGGTTTTACTGAGGAATGATGTCTTCTTTCATTGCTTAGGAACAAGCTGGTTTAGACTTAACCAAGTTTTTTAAATTTATGGACTGATAATGTACTGAAGTTTGTTTCACTAAGTCCATGAACTAAGGCAGCGGGTGCAATGAGGGGCTTTAATACTAAATCTGCAGTTTCTGGAGATGGCCTGGCACTTTTTAAAACTTTAATGTGTAAGATCAGGCTTCAAAATAAATTGCTAGGTAAGCAATACATCTTCAAATTTTCATGCATGCTGAGTACATTTATTCCCATTAATTTAAACTTATACACTAAACCTAAAACCAAAGAATTAATGGGAAAAAAATGGTATGTGTGTACAGAACCAACAGCAGTCAGTCATAATTGAGAATCCTCTGAGAAACTTCCAATGCCGTTTGAACTGGACCGAAATCCTACCTGAGTATGAGACTGCCCGAATCTGACACTTTCCCGCCAGGTGACGGAAGCAGGGCCGGGCGCTGCTGGCACGAGTGTGGCTGTGGTTGTCCCCCTTATGCTGCTTCAGGCCTGCGAGAAGCCTCGTGTCCCTTTGGCACTGGCATCTGCAGAGCTGTGCTTAGAGGTCCGTGATATGTTCCAGAACGTGCTGGAGTTACATCTTCATCCTTTAGGTAAAGATGTGCCTGTTTCACTTCAAGTCCCTATTTCTGCGACTCAGCAGCCACAAAGGAACAGCTTTGGGCTGTCTGCCTGCTGCCAACAGAGGTGGCCAGACACCAGCGCAGGGCTGCCTTGCAGCAGTGGGGTAACAGAAGTGTGGCAGTCTGAGGAAAAGGTTTCCTCCTGGATATAACGCAGAGCTCCAACACAATGAGCTATCGAGCTGGCAAGGTTGCCAAGCGTGGGTGAGCAGGGAATTCAAGGGCCTGGGCAGTTGCCCTCGGTAGGAAATATGTTCTGTCAAAAAAGCTCTGCCACATTTGCAGCATTAACTTGCTTTAAAAGGTTAGTCATGTAACGCCCTGCTTCTTTGCAGAAGGCGATCCATGACTTCTATGATGGTGCTTGTTATAACTCTGATGGATTTTATAATAAGGTTTTCAATCCACACAAAACTATTTTTTATGTTTGCTCAGAAAGAGTAGTCTGAAGTGTTTAGAGATACTAAAAAATGAAAGGCAAATTAGCAAATCTTTGAGAGTTTAGGAAATGAAAAATTAATTGCATAGACTCAGTGCACTTGTAAATAATTAGCTACAGTTCAGAATAGCCTTGCCAATTACATAAATGCTTTTTTTTTCTATTCAGATAGATCAGCTGAGACACAAAACAGTTAAAAGCCAAGATCTTAAAGTTTCTGTGAGTCTGTAGTTTGATGTCCACCTTGAGCCATCTTTGGTCTTCATGTTCTGGACTTCTAAGGACTTTCATATACAACAGTCAATAGTTCAGGGTGAAAACCAGCCTTAGCACCTTTGAAAATGATATCATGAGCAACTTAGTTTCAAAGTCATATAACCACTGTCAGAACTAGGAAAAAAAATAAAAATAGATTGACTGCTAGAGTAAAAGATTGACTTGACCCCTCAGCAGTGCTAGGGATGTCAGATGGGACCACTTCCCTCCCTTCTCAAAAGGCCATGTGGGAGGATCACCTCTTTGGAAGTATTGGAAGTTTAGCCCTAAAATTATTACTTTAACTTATTTCTTCTTAAAAGTTGATGAATTTGCCCCCCCAAAATCTGGGATGTTGGAAGAACTTCAGCTCCAACTAGTTATCTGAGGTTTGAAAGCTTTGGTTTTGATTATAATCCAAATGAGAATGATGTGAGTGAGTATGAGTTATAGTTGTAGGACAATACTTGAATGCCATATACCACGTTAATGGTTTCTAAAAACATACATGTATAATTAGCATAACCTTATATCTGATTCTAGCACTGGACAGCATCCCAATATTGTCTCTAAGGGTTTACTCCTGTATATCATGTCAAAGATTTCTTTCACATCTTTGGAGCATTGATGCTTTAATTCCTTTGGTGATGCTTCTTCTAATTCTTCAGATGGATCAAAAATGAGTGCTACTGGATCAGTCCTTCAGTTTGGGCATGTACACCGTTTAGAGGACCAAGAGATACCCACTGTCTTCTTGTAATTCAGTTTGTTGTCCCAAGTCTCCTGCAAAGCCTTTTAGGTCAGTACTGCAACAGTGCTTGATGGAAAAATTTCTGATGCTTGATATAAAACCTTTTAAAAAAGAGACTCAGAAAAACTCTACTTTGAACATTTCTAATGAGATCGTGACTGCACCTCAGCGGAGTAACAGATAACTTCACATCTATAAGCCTTACAGATAGAGCTAGCCAGAAAGCTTCAGATACAGCAATTTCTACTGCTAAATGCATTTTTCAGGAAATGGAAGACTTTCTCTGGAATATAGCAATTCTACTGAAATTTTAGATGTGAAAGGGTCTAAATGCATTATGTAGACTACTACTTAATTAACTACTGATATTTTTAAAATTTAAATATTTAAAACACTTTTTGACATTATCAAAGTAAAATATTTTGACACTGAAATAATTTTTCTACATTGTCAAAATGAAAACTTGCTTGGATTCCAAATAGTAAAAAAAAAACCAAACCCTTCTGAATTTGAACTATTGGCTTTTCATTCCAACCAAAAAAAGGAACAGTTCCTCTGAACAAAAATAGGGTTTTTCACATGACAAGTTTTACCCATGGTCTGTCCTGAGCTGCTCCAACCATTCTACCAAAGGAGTCTTCTTCAAAGCTTTCTCTGCTCAACATCATGTTTTTACACCTTTTTTACACTGATAAGTCCATATACTTTTTTGCAGTTTCATGAAGAATACTGGGAAAAACTCTGCAACTGGAAAGTTGTTTGTCAAACTACAGTTTTAGAAGCCCAGGTGCATTTTACCCTCCCTTTGCCTGAAGACATTCATTAATTATGGCCTCAGGGATACCTGGAAACCAAATCTATTTTCACTGAGCTAAGAAAATGACAGCTGTCTTTGGATGTACACAGTATTTTTTTCCGTAGTTCATCGAGCACCATTTTGAAGCTCAATCACAAAATTATATGTAAATTAGATTGTAGATTCTAAAAAGCTTCGGTAGAAATTTTCTCTCTGAAAGTCAGAGAGAAAACATTTTCCACACTGAGGCCTGGAAGCAGCCAGACTTCCTGTAAACTCAAGGGATTTATTTCATCAGAGACATCAATTACATTGGAGATATGGGACCGATACCTTTCAGATAAGCTACTGAAATTAGGAGGGAGAGGTTTTTTGTGGTATTTGAGAAAGCAGTCGTTGACTTGGTATGATTTGTTGAATTCTCTGTTCAGTATAGCTTGTCATCCTGCAACCATGCAATGGCTAAGGAGATTAAAGGACCTCCACCAGGATTCGTGCAGTGGTTATGCAAGAAGCAGCTGTATTTGGTTCAGGAGATCTCCTTCCATTTGCCGTTTCGAGCAAACTGCCATGAAAGAGTCAGGAGAGGATATGGCAGAGAGGAATGGCTCCTTAGCATGTACGTGTCGGCTGGCCACTCACAGAGGCCGGTGTTGAAAGGGTAAAGTGATCCACAAGCCATATTTGTTGTCAGGGCTACTAATTTGTTCACAATTTGGTCCTCAGCAAAAAGGAGTAACTTTTTCAATTCTCTCTTCAACAATTACCTTTTCCCCTAGTATTCTTTTCCACTCCTTAATGAACCACAGGAGAAGTTAAGAAGAAAAACATAAAAACTATTGAATGAGATTAGGATCAGTTGTGCTGTAGGCTGGTGGAAATATGTAAGGTTATGAACGATAAGCGTTATTATTTCCCTGGGGTTTTTTACCATTTTGGTGTGTGGGGTGGTGTGTTTCTGTAGTTAGAGAAACAGTCCAAATATTAGTAGACAGTGAAACAATGAATATGTTTCACTCTGCTGTTGGGAGCTTTATATAATAAATTTACAATATTTTATGAAGCACAATGTTTTAAACACACTCTGATGGACGTCAACAGTAAAACAGAGTATCAGCAGGATTTATTTCCTTGGAATCTTAAAAGCACCTGTGTAAAAGCAACATGGAAATCAAATTAAGTTTTGTTTAGTTTTAAAATTGCATAACATCACATTCAGGTTGCTTTATTTTTCAGGCTTATCAGTCATGACTGTGTGTGGTCTCTACAGGAAACATACTTTCTACAAACACAGTAGTTTTAGGCACATCTTAAATCTACAGCAGATTTAACTGGATTTAAGAACATGCATGCATGAAGAACTTACTTAAATGCTTTTCTGAATGAAGACCATATTTTAATTAGGATCACAAGTCTGAGGGTCACATCATGGATTATCTAATCCACACGCCTGTTTCCATCAGACAATTCTCTTCAGAAACGTATTGTACTCCCCCTTAAAGTTTTAAAGCTTTTATGGCTCTGTCACCACAGCTCTGATTTGGACAGTGATTTGGTTTGGCTTGCTTTGATGTGGTTTGGTTTGATCTCCCGTGAAACCTTATTCTTGGCCAGCCCACAGCGATACATACTATTGTGTGATAATTTGAATAACAGTTCAGCAGTTCAGGTGGCAATAATAATTTTCTAAAAGTGTTGCTGAAGGAAGACGTATGAAAATCTTGGAACAGGACTATCAAACATGGCTACGAATATAAAAATATGTGGGAATCCTGCATGCAGTCAAAAACGTGTGGGAAACAACTGTTGAGAAATATACCAGAATTTATTTTTTAACAATAATTGAATATCTTTACAGTGGCAGGTCTGTGCAAGAAACCAAAGTCAACCTCTGGTGTTTGTTGTTTTTTTTTTTTTAATACATATATATTTATAATGGTACAGCTGTGTAACAGACCTGCACACAAACTTCTGCTTGCAAATTATTTATACGTTCTGTAAAAAATAATAAAGAAATTATAAGTTTGACAGACCAAGCAAGATCCTGCTGATCCACAGAGGATGTACGAATGGCAGTGAGGATGCAACTACCTCAGCCCACAGGCCAGCGCAGAGGGTATTTGTAGGGTTGACCAGCAGAGCACTGAGGAGCTGAATGTTTCCCAATGGTCCAGCTGGTTTCCTGCGCTCAGACTATCATCCATCTATTCCCTGACTGCTACACATAGTTCAGGATTAAACCATCTCTATTTGTCCAATGGTGAATTGCAACGTGACTGGTTGTCCTCATCATTCTCTGACTGCAAAAAAAGCTAGTGGATATATGCTACCAGTTCTTTTAAGGAAAAAGAAAAAAAGTTAAGTTTGTTATGTATATCCCACATTTGCTCAGATCTTGGCTTGCACAGAAGGTCAAATATCACCCAAGCATATAGAAAATAACAAGCTTCCAGATCATTATTTTCCTGCTGGGTAATTAAAATGTGGAAAATATAGCAAACAATTTTGGTTCATTATATCTTTTATGGAGTCTTGATGCAGTTTATTAATGAATTTTTCAGAATCTGTTCTGTAAGCTACAATTCTAAACTTGTAGGGAGACAAACAGTTCTACGTAGGCAAGCATATTTGGAAATGAGTGTTTCCTGTTGAGTGCATTTTGAACGAAGAGATAAATGTCCTTCATTTACTATGAGCCAGACTTACTATCATTTTTGCAGAACAGAAACAATTAAAAAATAATCCTTCTTTGCTACTTTATGGACTTAATTACATCTGTGAATGATTAGAATAAATCACGAATAAGAACAGTAAGTTTTTATTCCTGTTTTGCATGGATGGAAATGAGCTGAAAGGAAAATGAGAGGTCAGTACAACTTTGCCAAAAAGTCGTATTAACACAGATATAAGGAACCTCCCAAGTTTGCGTATATTTTGAAGAGATAGATTAGGGTGAAGATCTTATGCCAAACAGAAGAAAATTATTAAAAAGAAATCAAGATTGTTTGTTATTTAAAAGGCTAAGTCCAAATCCATTAAAAGCATGATAGAGCATAGCAGCATGGAAGTGAAGAACTGGAGTTGTCTAATAGAAGCCTAATGAGGACGGAGGAGTCAGTCGAGGAAGCCTCTGAACACGCGGGACTCTGCACTCAGAGCCAGTGGGAGTCTCCCATGCAAAGCCCTGTGCAGATTAGATTTCAGGCTTTATTGGTTAACAGCGGGCACATAGAGAGAGATCTTGCAAAGTCCCATAAAATTGAGCTGGTAAGTACTAATTTATTAATCCAGTTGACGGCAACATTTCACAACACTGAATGATCTGAATTTCCCCACTAAGTTTACTTGCACTATCCATGTCCATGCTACTGAACATGAGCAAAGGGAGCAGAATCGGCGTCCTGTTGAGTGGCTGTTCTAGCCAGGTGCGATATCATCGCTTGAGAGCTATGAAAGTATTGCTATTCCACTTGGATTTCTCAAATCAAATTTCATCTGGACATGCAAACTAAAGTTTGATATTTACCTGGTTTTAAGGAAAAGGTCAAATTAAATAGCTATTAGCTATTTCCTAGTAGCTTTAAGGAGTTTTCTTCCGAAGGCATTAATATGTCTTACGGAATAATTCAGCTGGAACTTGGACATCACAATTAGGTAAGTGGATTTTGTACCCATTTATAAGAATGAGTGATTAAAGTGACTGGCAGAATGACACACCAGTGACTCCCGTTAGGAACAGAGGCCAGTGTAGCCTATTGACTTCTCTAACCATGCAGCATTGCATCTGTGTGTGTACATGCACACACAAGGGACTCTGTGCTTAAGTATATACAGGGGAAGCTGTTTGAATGGGTCTTTTTATTGGAAAGTGTTGACTTATGAACTAGTTTTTACAAGTTCAAGGGAACCAAAATGGCTGGTTGAGTTATTTGGCAATTTCTTTACATGTTAGAAGGAAAAAAGTAACTTCCTAATTCCTAAAGAAAGAAGAACCTGGTTGCCATCCATTTCTAATATGCACCTACTAGACAATTAAGTGACCCGAATTTGCTTGCATTTCACTTCTGTCAATTAAAGTTAAGTGGACATTACAGTGAAAATTACTTAATGGAGAAATCTGCCTTGAAGAAACCTTCTAATGGAGAAATTATTTTTGTAGATTCCCTAGGTTTGCAGTCTTCACAGTTATGAGTGAAGATTGTAATATTGATACGAATCAGACTGGGAGATGATCAAGTACTTGATGCAGCCAGGAAAATGAATGATTATAGTAAAGAGGAAGGGTAGTAAAGGGAAACCCACATGGATTGGTTCTCCAATTACTGCTAAAATGAGGCATCCCAGAATCCTGCCCTGTGTACGTGCATATCAGTTATCCCTGTACGTTTCGTTAGCAGTGCTGATTTTCTCTCCACCTATGTCTTTAGATTACAGCTGGTGCTCCCTGCCCCTGACTAGAGCAAGGCACTGTAAGGAGTGCAATCAGCTGAGATTTGGTCACTCAGCTGCATGACTTCCAGGTTTGATCTCCTGTTTTTCTGGTTGGCTTGATTTCTGCCCAGAAGTTTCAATGAGTAAATGAAAAAAACCCTAGCAAATATCACTGACAGTCTCAAGTGCACTCTGACCTGCCGTGGTGTGAGGGCTGTTACTGGGAAGTTCCTTTGTGATATTTACTGCACAGCATCCCGACCCAGCAGTGCACCTGGATAAATTGCAGCCAACTGAAAGCACAGTGAAGTTAGCACTCGGGAACTTGGAGTTCACATCGCACACCTGAGACCCTGCCACACTGGCTTCTCCTACCTGGGGTTCTTTTGGCACATGCGGAGAGAAAAATCCCAGCCTTTCATCTCCTTGGGTTAACAAGGGCTCGCAAATGTGTTATCAGCTCTAGAGATTTTGTGCTATGTATAAGGCACAAAATCCCTGAATCTCGGACCGTGAGCTCCCTGTAAGCCACATCCCCATCATTCCCTGAAACTCTCCTGTGCTAGAGACTATACTATGGCTGGAGCTTTGAATGTCTTCCATTTCTCTCCTCTGATACTTTTTGAAATTGACCTTTCTTCTTATGCTTATGCTTATGCTTATGCTTATGGGTCAGGTGTGCCCCCCATTTCCAGCTGACCTTCCCTTGCCCATGCCAGCAAACCTGCATGTATTCACGTCTCGAGTTTGTCTTCCTCCAATGGCCAAATTTTACAGCCTAAGTAATATTAAGGCTCGTTTTAATCTCCTTTTTTTTTTTTTTACATTACAAAATAAAAGGGGCGAGAAGCTTTGCAAATGTGCTAAATTACTCAAATGGAAAAAAAGAAGTTGAAATTACAAGAGTGTGTTGAAATAAACTCAGTGTGAAATCTTGCAGCATTGGAATTAAAGACAATATTTCCAATTACATCAGCATTTATTATTTCCCAACTCTCACATTTCTACAAGTAGAACACACATTTTTATTTCTACTTCTCAGAAAAGCTTTTCCTCTTTTTTATGAAAGGAAAAACAAGTATTGATGAGTAGAGAGGCTCTAGTGAAACATTGATTCATCTAGGTCCTATAATTTGAAAATTATTTCTAGTAGCAAAAAGCTATGCGGTTTATTATGCCTTTTTGAATAAGGTCATGGGAGTGAAACAGTAGAAATTCTTATTTCTGCTGACACTTTGTGTCTCAGAAATTGTTTCCTCTGGTACACTAATGAATCTTTTTTTTTTTTTTTGCCCTTGTCTGACACAATTTACCTCTACCTTGGCAGCAAAAGTCACTTCCTCCTGTGAGTAAATGAGTGATAAAGGACAGATGAAAGGGCAAAAATGTGCAAGTGCCATCAAAACCCTCATTTTTGAGTTTTAATATGCTGCAGCTGCAGACGTGAAACATTTCTCTTGCAGTTGAAAGCACAGTCAGCATGGGAATATTGATAGGTTGACATGAATCCTAAAGAGTCGCAGCTTATTTGTATTCACTAATAAACTGGAGCTTGGAGGATATGTATGGATACATTTTCAGCTGGAAGCATCATGAAACAGCAATAAAGATTAGTGAGAGGGACTGATGGGGAAACAGAAACATTTGGAAAAGCAAGCTCAGATCAAAACTGGCTACGCTGAGATTTAAGCACTATTCTCCATTTCAAAAGCTAAGGCAAACATTAATACATAGCAGAGTGACTGTGATTCAGAACTGTCCCTCATGGATACATTTTGCCTTTTGAAAGTCTTACCAGTTCTCTGCCAACAATTAATATTATTAAGTGTCAATAATTAAGTTAGTATTACTTCCTTCACGATCTTGGAATTCCTGTATGAATTCATAATTTATCACTAACTTCAGTAGAAATGAAAAATCTTTGAAATTGGGCCACGTTTGCTGATTAAGGGTAGAATTTTTGAAAAAGCTAGAGCCACTGTATCCTAAATGCCTATTCAAAGTCAATAGGTACTTTTCAGTGATGGATAGGTACCCCAATGCTTTAATTTTCATTAAGCATTTAGTTGAAAAAAGTATTTTGGGCACACAGTATTGAGAATGGCTGGGAAATCCAGGACCATTTTGATCATAAATTCACAATACAGTAAAAAATCTAGAAAAGCCTGCTGTGTGCTGTATTGATGATAGAGCAATTCAATTAAATCCTTCATACTCAGTGGTGTAGACACAAAGTAAATAATAAAATCACCCTCAGATGCCCTTATACCTGGGCTGATGCACCTTAGTTTTTCACCCTGATAGTGTTTCAAACATGATATGATGGAGTTTGTCACTACTGAAGGTACCCATACACATGATAGCTGGTTCTGACCTAATGTAGACCAAATGCACCTTTAAAACATAAATAAATGAATAAATAATGCATGTTTTAATAATGCTAAGTAATGTACATTATTGCTTTAAAACAGTTGTATTCAGGGACCAGAGCAGTGTTGTTTCATATCTCTCTGCTCAGAATTGCTGATGTTGATTTGATAAAAAATTCCAGGTTTATGTCTCCCTGAAACATTATTTTGGCTGTTCAGTCCTAAGAAGCAGAGGTCCATCTGGTGTAAGTATTTGGTCTCTGAAAGAAGCCAGCAGCCAGTGATTATGGATCCACCTAAGAGCAGGACAGGTATACTGAGCTGCCTCATCTTTGAAAACCCCTTAAACATTGCTTCCAGCTGTTACACCACCGCACCGCCATGTCACTGTTTGGCCCCTCTGGTAGGACTATATCACAGTGACATGGGTCCTGCATTCCTATTCACAGCTATAGTTCAATTTACTGTTACAAATTCAAATTAGTCTTCATGTGCCACAAGGGAAAACAATACATCCTCCTGATACAAATGAACTTGTCCTAACATGTCTTCTTTGAAAGCTCGTACTGTTGAAGCAATTTGGACAGAGTTAAACTGGCAATATAACCAATATAGAAGAGAAGATAAGGCTTTAGGGCAGAGACAGGGTAGATACCCAGATTACACTGCTTTTTTTATTTTGGTGGAGCTTGAGCATCTTGCATTTTGTGCCGTCAAGTGTCTCTAACATTTTTAGAAAGAAATATCAAGAGCTCTCTTGGACCAAAGCCTCAAATGCTAAAAACTGCTTCCTTCCTGGGAGGCTAGGGGTACATGTTGTTTTAACTGACCACTGATGTGATATTTCTCATCGTTTGTAGAGTCATGCGGGATTTATGACATAGAAGGTTTTGTGTATAAGCAGCTTTGAGCTCTGCTGCACTACCAAGGGAAGCAAAGCAGGGAGCAGTGGTTGAATTTTGTTTGTTTGTTTGTATGTCTGAGAACAATACATTGAAGTGCACAGAAGAACTCAGGATGCAGGGTCCTTGTAGCTACGAGGATTACAAAAAAAATCCCGCTTTGCTAGAAACGCTGTGCGTAAATATAGCAGCTCAGGCACATTCCTGCAACCGTTCAGTCTCGCCTAGCGATTGCTGGCAATAATCATACAATGCAACAGTGTTTGACCTCCTGAAGACCAAGGTTTTTCAAATGTCAACACAATATTCACACGTTCACTTTCATAATAACATGGTTATATGCCTTGCACGTCACTTCTGGACTGACCTGTGAAAATTATTAGTTATCACTAAAATATGAATATTGCTTAAAGAGAAAAAATAAAGCAGCCAGTCAGGATGTGGGCTCGAGTCTCTTATCATATTTCAGCACAGAGCCGCTTGAGGAGCCAGCTCCAGTTTCCTTCCACATGCCCTCTTCCCCTGTATTTCATGTGCACACAGATAAAACCAGGCAGTGAGTGCATTTCCCGTGTGCCCATGGGTTTATTAAGATACCGTACACTCGCTCCCTTTCAGCAACCGCTGCCTCCCAAGTAGCAAGGAGCCCTTGGGGCTCCCAGCGCAGCCAGCACCAGGCCGGGTCCCTTAGCTGCCTGCGGGTATCACTGCAGGGATCAGTGTATCAGATGGGCCACTGTTTATCTGTGCCGTTCTTCTGCTACGGCAATTCACTGATGTGAGGATAGGCCTGGGAACAAGTTGCTTTTCTTTTTCTCGTCTGTCATTTTTAATGTCTTCTTGCTTTATTGAGATTGAGTTTTCCCCGCCTCCTTTCTCTCGTAAAACAATACTGAATCGGAGAGATCCCGTGCAATGACTATTTCAGGAGCAAGCATGGTGGATTCGCTCAGACACCTGCCCTGCAGCAGCCAGAGTGGCAGGAAGAAGGACGTGTTTGTCTGCCATCCCCTGGCCACAGCTCGCTGCGCCGAGCCACTGGCTCCTCCGTAACGCCTGGTCTCTTTGGAAACCTGATTCTCTTTTTAGCTCTGTTCTTCATGCTACTGTACCAAGCATCTGCGATCAGATGTCTGTCTCAGCTGAAATGGTGTAAAACTGAAGTAACTGGGTGAGGGATTTTTTATTTATTTATTTATTTAACACAAGGTGTGGGTTTCCTGAAAATCTGGGAGGCAGTGTGGCTTCTTCCTTCTCTTCACTAAGGTCATCTCTGGCACTTTTGCTGTTACACATATGAGAAATAAGACATTGTTTTGTTTATAATATATGCCAAAACAACTCTGTGCGCTCATCTTGCTCTATAAACATCTGATATTATTAACAGAACCCTTGTCCTTCCCTTCCTACTCTGAATTTGTATTTCTGCTGTGACAAACAAAAATTTAGGTTCTTTAGGATAGAGGCCATTTTTTCCAGCAGCTCTCAAGCAATTATTTTTCTTGCTTAATTTTGAATAACTCGTCACTGAACGTGCTTATTTTTCTAGAAGGGGGTTACAAGCCCCAGCTGTTCTTGGCATCTTGACTCCATTATACCTGGACTCCTCTCCTAACTATAGCTGCGGTTGTAATAGCCTCACTTTCTTACAGAGTAAGCCATGAGGGCTAAAGTAGGAAGAGGGAGGTCTGATGACAGAGAATTGCTGCTCCAACTAATGGAAATGTCTTTTTATTTCAAGTGATTTTGTTGCTACTTTGAGATACAAGAATCCTTATCCCAAAAGGCATGATTGCCTGCGTGCCCTCCCCGCTTTCCATGCTGACTTCAGGTTCCCATAAGGAGTTATCAGATTGCATCTTAATAATCTTTTTACCGTGCTCTACCTATTCAGTTGTTTTACCTTCTGTCATTACTTCCACTGTGTTTTATAATCCGTGTTCCTTTTACCTTTATCCAGATTGTTGTTGTTTGTACAGTGAAATTTCATGCAGGGGTCCAGGAACATTTAACACACAAGCATGCACAAACACATGCAGCTTATGCTGATCATTCACTTTTCCGCTAGTACCCCAGCCCTGGGTGCAAACCCTCCCTCTCCAAAGGACATCCCCTGGCCCACAGGGCAGGTTTTTTAGGAGAACACAGTGACATGACGGTACAAGCTTCTCTCTGAACACAGGGAACCAGCTCACAAATCCTGCAAACAGGGAATACTGAATTTAAAACATCTCTGGGAGCTGTTGCTCAGGTCATGCAGGCAAACGAGGCAGAGCCTACACTGGCCCTTCTACAGCAAACCTTTCATCCTGCAAGAAATGGGAGGGTAGGGTACCAAGAGCAGCAACTGAGGTTTCCATTTGTCCTTTGCTTTGATGTCCACCAGCAGAAATCCAAAATCCATTTACCTCATCTGGAGTCTGTCCACGGATTGCTGCAGATAACTTACCTAATTAAGGCTTCTCAGTCCTAGGAGCTTTTACCCACATGTATCACTATAGGACTGCCAAGAAAGGTTAAAAAAACAACAAAATTAATTGGTCAGATAGACCGGCAGCAGTCTGGAAGTACAGCTCACTGGCAAACCAAAGCATAAAAGTGGGGCAGCTGAAAGATAAAGGCAGATGAATGGAAGGAAATACTTAATACTTAATGAAGCATTAATACTTCTTTTTTTGGGCAATGGGACTCGGTGAAACCACATGCAGCGTGCATCCCTATTCTTAGTTCAAGCATTAAAATTCCTCTGACCTTTCAGGGCAGGAGATATTTTTTTCTAGGTGCAGATTCTCTTTCTTCTAGCTTTCCATTTCCTTTCTGGAAGTAACATATTCTGCTTACTATTTGAGCAACCCTGTCAAAGCTGGGAGAAATATTTTCCTTCTAATTTATCTAGGACTCCTGATTTTAAGTCTTTTGTTGATTATCCTAGACTGTAATGGGTTTGCAAAATGCAGGTTTTATAGGCCTGAAAGAGCAAATGCAAACAATCATGAGTCCACTTTACCTTCTTATTTTAGAAGCAAAATCCTGTTACTTAGATAGCAACCTTTACAGCTAATATAATTATTTCTCCATGTCTTTCTATTTGCCATGTCAGAATGCATGAATCCTCAGAAACAGCAACAAGGAGGGAGTGCAGAGTACCATGAGTGTGTTAGATAGATAGTGAGTAGAAAACTTGTAGTGTAGTAGATGAATATATAGTTTCTGAATTTAAAAATGGTCTTTTTTGTTGATGGAATGGTTTTAACATTTTAGAAGCATGCAGATGAAAACCTGCAAAGATATAGTTCAAGATTGTTCATTTTGCAAAACTGCATACACAAAAGTTGAAGAATGCCTGTGTGTTACTACATTCAGCTTTAAAGTATCCTTTCAAGGTAAGGTGATATTATTTTAAAGATCTGCATAAGTCACTCCTCCTGTAGTGTGTGGAAACCCTGTGACAGAATTAGGAATACACTTGAGTTCCACACTCAACTGGGAGTCCTTCCTTTTTCTTCCTCAGCCTCGTGCCTCCTTTACTACATACCTCCTACAACCATAAGGCAAGAGGGTCTTAAAGCAACCCGGGCTCTGCTGCGCAACAGCGATTAATTGGTGGGGCAGGTCCATTCTGCACACTGAATAAAATCACAGCTTTGTGAACGTGTATTCTTTATACTAGAACTGATTTTTTTAAGGCTGTAGTTTGAAAACTTCAAACTCTTGGGATGTATGTCAAGTAGGCAGAAAAGACACATATTCAAGCAAACAACTATATAGCAACCTAATGAAATGCTAGTAGGAAGAGGACCCTGCCACGAGGGTTACCAACAGGCATTTATGTAGAATAACTCAAAATAAATTTTTCATTAGCACCTCCTCCCTCTCTGTTAGGACTATTTTCATTGGGCATGTCTCCATTTATCTTGCTGTGTAACTCAATAAAGCAAACAACCAAAAAAAACCCAACCCAACCCTGCAAATAAACCCTAAAAAAGATTATAGCGTTGGAGCATTATTTAATTACTTGTCTGTATCTGAATAAAGAACAATTGCTTGCATGCACTAAAATCTGTGCCTGCTACCATTGATTTCCCAAAGGCTGGCAGCATGCATACAGGGGCTCGGAGTTTGGAATGGGCCATTTTGATTAAGCTACAGAATTCCACCAGGACTTTCAGATGTATCTATTCCAGGAAAAAAGAGAAGTTAAGTTAGGCTACAGCACAAAACACAGTTGTCAGGAATTTGGCTGCTAGGTTGATTCAGACCAATATTTGGATGACATGCATTTCTTTTAGCTGTTGTCCCTATCAAGGAATAGATATAATTTGGTTATCGTTTCCATGTATAAGACATAGGCTTTATGAAAGACTAGTTAAGATTTTGTTGCAAAGTCCAGACTTTTGCTTCTGAATAACTATTGTGCCACCTAGTGGGTATTAAACTACACTTTTAAACAGATGGAAAAGTTGACTTAAAATACACCGTTGAATAATGAAACATAGTATTTATACAAGTATTTCCAGTGACTGGTTGAAACAAAGCATTTTCCCTTTTTGTCTGATTTATTACCAAGGTGTTCCATTAAGGTAAAAAATATTCTGTTTCAACTATGTCATAGCATTCTGCTTACAACTGTATCAAAGAAATATAATTTATGAGAAGGGCACACACAGAGCTCTTCACCTCCCTGGCAATAGATCCATTCCTTAATAAATCACTGGCAAATTTCACATGCTTTTATACTTTGATCAAATTATCAGTGTGAAAGGATATCTCCAAATCTCAACTGTTAGGAATTTCCATTCTGTAATACGATTAAATAAATAAACACACTGAAAATGTTATTTTCTGACCAACTATGCCAATTTTCACTTGAAACCAAACTAAAATGCTTTAAAACATTGCTATGATTGATTATTTAGAACAAATAAGCAATGTGATTAAAAACATAACATTCTGACACAAAGTTTCTCTCATAAAATTTCCTTTTCATTATAAATAGTTCCAGTGTCCAAATATCTATATAGATTTCATTAGTTAATAGCTATTTCGTGGCAATTTTTTCCTCTAGCTGAAACCTCTGAACAGTTTTTTTTTCCTTTCAGCTTTTTAAGTAAACCCATCTGTCCTGTGTGGGAGTGTTGGTTTTGCCGCAGTAGACAGCAATAATATTTCAATCGCCAAAGCCAACAACAATAAATTTCCCTTAATAGAGTGTTTCCTAGCATTGTTCAAGTCACTTTATTGCATCTTATGTAAAATTGCCAAACTATCCATCATCAACAAAAGCTATAGTAGGTGGACTGCATTTTTAGCACCCGTGTGCAATGCCGCGGTTACAGTATAAAGTGTGGTAGTCAGCAAAAGTACAATTTAGAACCTTTTAGGATTCTCTCAGACTCACGAGAACTTTAAACTGATGTTATTTAACACATTTACATGATGTATGTTAGAGATCTTTCATATAACAGGACCTGACACCAGGTAAACACGACACCTGGACCAGAGGCTCTTTGCCAGACCTTGATGTAAACACAAACATTTTTTATTATTTTCCCTAAATAAATAACAAAGTGGAGCTCATCTGCTTTCAGCAGCATTTGTCAGAAAATATCTGAGATTCAGCTTGAAGTTGACAGAAAATGAAATTACTTTCCCAAGAAGAAAACGTCGTTTTTGGAAAGGCAGAAAATCAAAACTGTGGTTTGAGGTTTTGTTTATGTTTTAGTTTGGGCTATTTGTTTTCCCTCCATGGAAAGGATTTCCAGAAAAAAAATAGTTTCAATTTTCTGGTTTCAAGGCTTGACAGCATTTTGTCATTTCATCTTCTTCTTGCAGACAAATGAAATTTAGAAGAGTGTGTCAGGTGTCAGGTGAGCTTCTTCAAAGCTCAGTGTCCAGGCTCTCTGTCTTCTTTGATACTTGAAAAACGTTGGTACTGCTTTCCAGTTTTCCCTGGTGGTATATTGTGTCAGTGAGCAAACGGTAAAAGCAAAAATGTATTTATTTTTATAGCATAATCAATTGATTACTTTGTTTTAAAGCAGTTTCATTAAAGATAGTAAAGAGGTCTGCTAATGAAGTCTGTTGTTCCCTGTAAAGGTTCTTAAAGGCTAATATTCACATTAAATACGGATTTTAAATGCATGCAAGGATTACCAGAAGTACGACTGGATTACAAATACAGTAAAATGTACTTGTTTTATCTAGCATTGGTAACGAGCTCTTCTTGATATTAATTTGCTCAAGCATGATTATATTTTTAGAGAAGGATGCCGTTTTAGTAAAAAAGGATAGATTCACTTAGAAGGCTTAAAATTTTTTTTCTTTCTATCTAGGCGCATATTTTTCCATGCTTATTCAAGGTATTCTAGCATTTAACAACATCTAGGAGGACAATATAGTTAAGTGTAAGAATTCCCGTTCCTTTATTTCACATGATCAATATTTTAATGTGATCTTTAAATACCTCATTGGGAGGATTATCTGTGGAGTCAATGGACAGGATTTCATAAAGAGAGAGCTGAGTGCACAGTGAAATTTTAGATCATGACTTCGATTCAAAATCATAATAAATAACAAAATATTAAGCAATACTATGTAAAAAAGTGTATATATAATAAAATATTGAAATGAAGTCTCTAAGATGGATAGTTTTTTACTCAAAGGAAAAAATATCCATCCCTCACGCATAAACGAGATAACTGAATGGCTGGTATTCTTCTTTCATCTCAATCTAATTTCATGTTTAAATTCAACGTAGTAACCAACACTTCAGCCAAACCTTCCTGTCCCCAGATACCTGCAATGCACAGCATTAAAGTCAGCAGGTTGCTCAAGTGAGTAAAACTCTCAGTATTTGTTTGTTACTCTGACTACATTTCGGACCGCGTGTCTGTTTCCTCCAATATCAATTAGACAGATGGGGTGTCATTTTAATAAAGCTCTCTGAAAGAGAAACTGCCTGGAATTTAAATAATTTCCTCTCTTCATAAGAACACACCTCATAGATTTAACCATTTGAACTGATAGTCAATATTTACTGTAATCTTAATTAAGCAAGACCTAATTTGCTCTGGTTTCCAAGCATTTGAAAATTGTAGACACATCCAAGCTCAGGCTTTTGAAGGTTTCACTTTGTTCTGTATGAGTTGTTCAGACAATAACCACTAAGTGCACGTGCCGGAGAAAGAAAAGTGCCCTTCCTTCAGCGAGTCTGCTGCTGCTATACCTGATAAACCTTCGCTGCCCTTAGGCCATATCACAACTGAGATTAGTGGCTCATTTCTGAAGCTTCTCCCTGGAATAATTTTAGAGGGTTTCAAGACAGGATTATTTTGAAACTAAAAGTCATGGAGTGACTGAGTATTGGCTCACTGCGGCTAAAGAATAAATAAATAGTAAATAGAACAGAAATGCTAATTCAGTAAAAGTGGATATCTGTTAAAATCACTGTCCTTTTAACTACGCAGACTAGGATGTGTTTGTTATATATGGCATATTTGGAAAAATTATGCAAGAGAATTATGCAGTTCATGTAACAAATTCAATCTTAAATGGAAGTCTTGAGTGCAAGGGATCAGAGATACACATCTGGATTTTTGAAATGGCAACACGTGCAACATGTCCAAGATTTTTTTTCTTTTCTGGTGCTGGTGGTAACACAGTATTTATTCTTACTTTTGTAGCTGTGTAAATAAGCAGATGTTTCCACTGAAATCACTGGCCATTAAAACATGTTAGTATTCAAAGTTACATTTCTATCATAATATAAAAACCTGCAGTGAAGGGTTCATACTACATGAAGTAAGGTGTTTGGAAGAGCAAATACTGTAAAAGCAAACACAGTATAAGCAAGCAAGGCCCGCAGTGGATCCTGCAGACACAGCTGGGCGGTATGAATGTAAGCCTCTCAGTCCAAGTGAAGGAGGTAGCGCATGTTTGGCAAAAGCTAATTGGCAAATTAAGGCATAAAAGAGGCTCTTCCCATGGCCCAGCTTCAGATACCGAATTTCCTGGCAGCGTTAGGTGGGCAGTCTCAGGTCCTCCCAGTGTGGCGTCCTTACGCGTCCCGGCAGGAACGCTTGAGGTAGCATCCCCCTGCCTCTCCTCCCCGGGAGGGATGCTCCCTTCTGCTGACTGCAGGGCAGCAAGGGAGACGGATCAGGTAGTTTGGTGCTGTGCATTAGGTTCTGTAAACTCTCTCCGAAGTAAGAAAAACAACACGTATGATTAAAGAAATTAGTTCCTCGTTTGCTCATGCTAGACCTCACACACTAACAGCAGCAACACAGTAAGCCACTAACAAGCAAATCTAATTCATTAATCACAAAAGTGATTTTAAAGCACTGACATTAAATCTAGGTAATTTTAGTAAGCGTAAGCAAAACATCTTTATGGATGGAAAATGGAAGAGCTTGGGTTGAAGTGTTAGTGGGATATGTTTGACTGAGTTTTATCTATATCAAGTTGATAGATAATTAGTGAAAGATACAGTCTTTCCTTACAACAATATTTGGAATAACGTGACAAAAGTATATATATCTGTAGATATATGTGTGTGTGTGTATATACATATGCTTATATATATACACACACACATATGTGTATATATATCTACAAACACATACTTTCATCTGCAGATGCATATACGCATACTTTTGTCACATTTTATATTATACATATTTGTATGTATTTATTCTTATGAGTACATATATATAAAAGTATAAGAGCACACCATTTATTTGTCTGTATCTACAGTGAACATGTAAGACAGTGGCCAGGATACTTCATAATGGGATCGATTTCTGTGGCGCTCTCTTCTCATTCTGCAAAGATGCAAAACTATGTTGAGTGTAATATATTTAATCGTCAGTATAAGTAAGTTATGGTAAATCTGAGGTCCTGTTCACTGATAATTACACTCTGCTTCCTGGTATCAGATATATATTCATAAGGAATCCCGTATCTTGTGCTACACTAGCTGCAAGTGATGTGAGCTGCTATATAATAAATGTAAAATCGTGAATGCTAGTGTGAATACTTGCATCTTCATTTTTTTTCATTTCAAGTTTTTAAAATTTCTTATTGTGTTTGGAAAGAAAACCCACTATGTGCGATTTGAAAAATAGATTACATAATCTTGGGAATAATTTCAGGAAAACTTTAAAATTCATATCTATTTTTATTTTACCAAATATTAGTTTTGGAACAAAGCTTATGTGCTAATTTAGCTAAGTAAGTGCATTAAGCATTCTAAAGGCTTGGTTTCTTTATGTTAGAAAACAGTTTTATAATTCACTGCATGGAGTTCTCTGCTGTTTAGGCTAATGTGTATACAATAGCAGTGCAGAGGAAAATGGAAAAATGAGGTAAGCAATTTTCTCGTCTGTGCAAGCAGATGAGATGTGAAATTCTTCAGTCGTCAAGGCTTGCCGGTTTTGAGCTCACGTGCAGCCAAGCCCATAGAGTGCCGTCTGACTTCCTAGAACGTGCATCTTACAGCCCTTTAAAGACAGCAAGAAAACCGACTTCTCTGCAAAAATGGAGGTTGTGTGTTTGTGAATAGGAAGGTTTAAGGAAAGGAAAAAATATGGTAAACTGAAATGTGAAAGAATAACAAATCTGCTGAAATATGAAATAAGCAGAGAAACGAAATGCAGTGAAAATGTGTGACAGAACTGTTCCTACTGTCTATTCTATTTTACTTTCTATTTACGGCAATGTGCAATGAATTAGGCTATTCCAAAAATTCAGGCTTTTAAATCTGTGTTGTACCCATTTATTGAAATTAGTGGCCATTTCTGTAGCTGCTTTCTCCTTCTCTTCCAATGGGTCTTAGTGGGATATCTAATATCTCAGTCCCTCCAATGGAGCAGGGAGCGGAGGTGCGTGTGAAAGGATGTATGTGAAAGTTTGCGTAGCCATTCCCTGTACTGTGCCTACACTTTTCCTGAATAATGCTGGGAAGCGTACATTGCCTCTGCTGTTCTCTGGCCCGTACGTTTTGTAAGCTCTTATTAAAAAACAGAAACAAGAACAAAAAAACCCAAACCACGGTGAATAGCATGGCAGTAATCTTAGGTAAGTAATTACACATTCTTGGGCTAAAAATAGTTTCCTTTGTTACTCCCTGGCTTGAAACTGTAATGCAGTGTATCGTACCAATGATTTGTAAACTCTTATCCTGATATATAAACCTATAATCATTTCACAGTTTGGTTTGTTTGCCTCACTCAGCCTGTGCTGCACTGTTTGTTTTACCAAAATATTTGTGGCTGCTTTTCCACTTGGTCACACATCATGCTGCCTTCGAGCTTAGCTCGCTGGGCAGGTGCTGGCAGGCTGCACTGCAGGGTGCGCTGTCCTTTTTCTTGGACCCGGGACACCCTAACACTTCTTACAGAGAAAGCAGAAAATGCGTGGCCGTTCTGGAAAATGATGGATAACTTAGCTTACTTTGGCTTCCTAAACAGAAGAAAATCCAGTGGCGCTGATCTGGTATGTTATGGTGGTGGTGGTAGTGATGATAGTTTTTTTCTATGCAGATGAACGTATCGGTAATACATTTTTTATTGAATTTAACAGTTCGATTACAGGAGCTTGTAGAAGAGCCCGAATAACAAAAGACTGTACTCATCATCCTGCTAGCACTTCCATTTTATCAAATAGTCCAGTCAACGCAAGTTTAGGGGTCCCCTTAATGCCTGAGGAGTTTAAAAAGCCGAGTTCCAGCTTGCAGGATTGCACTGGGCAGCAGGGAGCTGTTGGTGGGTTGCTTTCACTCTCCTCTTCCTCAGTTATTGGACTGGTGAGGACTGTGCAGGTTTTCATTCAAACAGTGGCTTAGAGAAGTTACTTTGAAGTCCAGGGATGGGACAACTGGCCTGAGAAATCAAGGTTTGGTTCCAGCACTTGCTGAGTGTCTGAAAGACCGCAGCTGAAGTACAGTTTTCCCAGGCTTCCTCACGATGAGTCTTTTGAAGCGCGGTATTTCTGAAAGGATTTATTAGTTAATTTACATTGAAACCCCATTTCAAAGTCTACAATTAAACAGAATTCACAGTCGTTTTATGGACTTGGTGATAGATAGTGCAGCGTTTACACATTAATTTTGCAAGATTATTTGTATCTTCTATGTGGTAGTTGTTTTGGACTTCCAAGGCTAACACTTAGGTTAGTTTATGGTTGTGTTATGCAATGAAAATGGGAAGTCCTACCAAACCGTCAACTATTTTTATTTCTTAGTAATACTGTTATTTCTACCATCATTTCTAAGTGGTATTGTTTTTTATTCTATGCCCTGTAGTGAAAGCTTCATTTCCTTTTTCAGTATCTTCTGCCTGGTCCTTTCTTGTGTATTAGAAGAGACCAGCTTGTCTTTTTTTATGAAAAAGCAGAATAATGGTATCATCGCCATCTAAACTTACCGGTCAGACTTCTCAATCAATACTTGACTATGTTGGCTGTTACCTTGTAGAGGTGTTACAAGTGTATGTCTGTGGAGGAGATGCTTTCTGGCTTTCATCCTCTGCTCTCTGTCCCTAATGTCAGTGAAGGAAGGTCTGCATCCTACAACATTAATAATTTCTGGCATATATTTAGCAAATATCATTATTTTGGATCTCTCTCATACTATTCTGGTTTTGACCTCATCCTATTTGACAGCTCTGGAAAAGCTGCCTGCTTCCTAAGTAAAACATTGCAGGAAGGATGGTTTCCAGCAATCCTGTTTGAGTCAAAGATTTTTTTCCCCACTGTGACTAACCACCCTGACCCGTAAACAACCGGCAAGAACATTGTGAACACTTGCTTAAGTGGTTGCTCCCAAGTACACTGTGTTTTTGTTTCACGCACAGATTGGAAGGGGCAAGCCAAACTTGAATATTGCTTCACTGTCTTCTTCAAAGGAGAACGTTATTGTACATTGGGTTTCCATGAGCCTTCATTTGTAACTTTTGAGTATGTGGGATCTCCATATTCATAGACATGTAAATGAATGTTGTCTTTGGTCAAGGCAAAGGAGTGAGCTGGTATGAATGTGCCTGAGGGGGTGTGAATGAAAGCAAGAGCGTGCTTCTCATCCAGACCTCTGCTTACCTTTTTGCAAATGACTTTCTGCAGACTTTCATTTCATTAGCGTAGGTGGGATGAGTTTCTCTCTCTCTCACAGTGCAGATTTGACTTCTGCAGCTTCTTTGAAACAGTATGATAGGGATCAGTGAGGACATGTTGCTGTATGCTTGGTGGCCTGAACTACACCAGCTCCATAGTCAGAAGTAGTATTATCTTGAGGAAGCAAGAAAAAGAAGTATGTTGTGTCCCACAGCTTCTCTAATAGATGGCAAGGACATCATGGAATATTTTCAGAAAAGTTCGTTTGCATTTTCTTGGGAAAGGAACAACTAAAACAGTAAAAAATATTGAACATTTTAGAGGAGCAGCTTGACAAATTTTCAGAATGTCTTTTTGCCTGAAATTTCATGCAAAACCACACATTTCTTTCATATGAACTTTGCAAAGAAAAGAAAACTTGGAATGTCAAAGTTTTTTGATAAAAGTTAATTTTAGTTTTGTTGTGGTTTAACCTCTGTCGGCAACCAAATACAACACAGCCGCCTGCTCACTCCTCCCCTCGCCCGCCCAGGTGGGATGGGGGAGAGAATCAGAAGAGTAGAAGTGAGAAAAACTCGTGGGTTGAGATAAAAACAGTTTAATAATTGAAATAAAATAATAATAGCAATAATAATAATATAATAATAATAATAATAATACACAAAGCAAGTGATG
>NW_008825216.1:718741-741031 GCF_000699105.1 Pygoscelis adeliae | reverse complement strand
CAACTAAAACATGGGTGTGTTATCAACATTGTTCTCATCCTAAATCCAAAACCTAATAATAATAATAATAATAATAATAAAATTAACTCTATCCCTGCCGAAACCAGGACAAGTTTCAACCTACTTTGATTTTAAGAAAGTCAAAGTTATCGATGTTGTTTTACAGTTTATAAAATTCTTACCATTTTTCTTTTTAGAATTTGTTTGAGTTGCTTCAAATTTTCAATCTTTCTATCAGGAAAAGAGTTAAATTTAACTGTGTGATTTCCCAGAGCAATATTTACTGTTGTTATTATTATACTATTATTATATTCACATCCTGTCTGATACGATGTTGAATGCATTAAAAATGGATTGGATTCGATTAGGATAAGGCAGCATCATTGTAACCTTGTCTTCCTATTAATAAAGAGAAAAATTAATATCTCATTTACGCTAGATATCGAAATATGGGGGAGGAGGTTGTGTTAGTTATTGTGCATGGGCTAAGGGAAGGAATTGTTGGTCTGTTTACTGCATATGTCAAAGAAGCTGCACCATTTAAAATCACATGGTGTCTTACGGCTTGCTAACAAAACCAAGTACAATTCAAGGGAAAACAGAATTTAGAAGTTAATTAAAGAACCGAAACCAAGACCTCCTCTTTTGGGTAAATATTTTGTGTAACACCAGTGCATTGTGATACTCGTTAGTATCTCATGCCATAATATATTGACTGTGGAAGGATTCACAGTTAGAAAACGAAGAAACATTTCTCTTTGACAGAGTATTTTGTTTAACATTTACTATCAGCGATGGACTTTTGCATCAGAATTTGTGCTGCTTGATGATATAATTGATTTATTACAATGAATCTAGCCAGATGACCACGGAAATTAATGAAATAAGGGAAATGCAAATTCCTATTCTGAGCATGTCTTCATTTTACATAAGTACCTGGGAAAAAGGACTAACGCTTAATTATGAATCCCTTTCATGCTTTTCCCCTCTTTTCCTAAAGTGTTTAATGATTGCTTTGACATACATCTGCCAAACATTTCTTCCTGTCTCTAGAGACCATATTTTCAAAGGAAATTTTAACATGCGTTGCCCCAAAGGTGTTTTGAAGGCATTAGATGTACAAAATCCTTAGTCCAAGTACAAAAATGTGCATGAAAAATGAATAGTGGCATGTGCAAAAAGTGCTAATGGAACTTTTAGTACCTTTCTCAGGCAGCTGAAATGTAGATGAAAATGAAAAGATCTTTGCAGCCTCACGAGTTAGAGAAGCTTGACACAGTGAAATGATGCTGACTTGTATCTCGATAGTTTAAGGAAAGACAGAACGATATTTTTGTTTGTCATTAGCTGTAAGTGGAGGCAGCAGAGGCTGGGGCTGTGTTTTGCTAGTACCAGGATAGCACTGGGGACCAGCATTGATTTGAACTTGGAGGATTTGTGGCTGCATGTGTCTGGCATTTAGTTTTTGAAGGCTCCAGGGTAGTGGGCTGTTGAGATGTAGAGTTCAGGATAGATCCATCAGGGAGCATTTTAATTAAGAGTTAGAGTTAGGGGGCATTTTAATACTACTGCGGGTTCAAATTGTCCTGGGATTTTGGTTCTTCTGTGACTGAATGTTTTTAGGGAAGCAGTATGTGATTACTACTGTAATCATATGCACACAGATTACATGTGTGTAGTCTCAGATTAGATGAGATTAGATTAATGACAGCTGTAAAATGAGTACTACCACGTACACATCTGACTTGGAATATCTCACAGGCAGCTTGGCTTTTAAAGACATCTTTCAAAGTGCTGTAGGGATTTTATGTATGAGTATGCGGACGATTATCTATTTACCATCTTCGCCTGTTCACCTGGGTTTTTTTTGTTTTTTCCCTGCTGCAGACTATGTCAGAGAGCCACAATGATCATGCAAAATAACAGCTCAGCCTCGCCCCTGTTTTCAAATGTGAGCTCCTTCTGGAAGAGAGATTCACATGGACCGGGACTCCTCGATGAAGCAGCGTCGCTCATTGGCAGCTATGATTTCCCTCAAACTACAGAGAGTTTTCCCTTCTCCACTGTGGAGTCAGCAAACATGTCCCTAAATGCCACAAGCAAAGACCCTCTGGGTGGACACACTGTCTGGCAAGTAGTTTTGATTGCTTTCCTCACTGGGATCCTTGCACTGGTGACCATCATAGGAAACATCCTAGTGATTGTTGCATTTAAGGTTAACAAACAACTGAAAACGGTCAACAACTACTTCTTGTTGAGTCTTGCTTGTGCAGATTTGATCATCGGTGTTATTTCCATGAATCTTTACACCACATACATCATCATGAACCACTGGGCTTTGGGAAACTTGGCCTGTGATCTTTGGCTCTCCATTGACTATGTCGCCAGTAATGCCTCTGTCATGAATCTCCTTGTCATAAGTTTTGACAGGTATTTTTCCATCACGAGGCCACTTACGTACAGAGCCAAACGAACAACCAAAAGGGCTGGGGTGATGATTGGTTTAGCATGGATCATCTCTTTTGTTCTTTGGGCCCCTGCCATCTTGTTCTGGCAGTATTTTGTTGGGGAGAGGACTGTACCTCCTGATGAATGTTTCATCCAGTTTCTAAGTGAACCTGTCATCACTTTTGGCACTGCCATAGCTGCCTTTTACTTGCCAGTCACCATTATGAGTATTTTGTATTGGAGGATCTACAAGGAGACCGAGAAACGCACCAAAGAGTTAGCAGGGCTACAGGCTTCGGGCAGTGAAGCAGAGGCAGCACGCTTCGTACACCAGACAGGCAGCTCCCGGAGCTGCAGCAGCTATGAGCTGCAACGGCAGAGCATGAAACGCTCCACCCGAAGGAAATACAGACGCTGCCACTTCTGGCTCACAATGAAGAGCTGGGAACCCAATGCAGACCAGGGGGACCAAGAGCACAGCAGCAGCGACAGCTGGAACAACAATGACGCTGCTGCCTCCCTTGAAAATTCAGCCTCCTCTGATGAAGAAGACATCGCTGCAGAGACCAGAGCCATCTATTCAATCGTGCTGAAGCTTCCTGGTCACAGCGCCATCCTCAATTCCACGAAACTACCCTCCTCAGAAGATTTGCATGAGTCAGGGGATGAACTGCAGAAATCCGACGCAGAATCAAAGGAAAAGAAACCTAAAAAATTGCACCCTCCCAAAAGCGTTCAGGATGGTGGAAATTTCCAAAAGAGCTTTTCTAAGCTGCCAATTCAGCCGGGGTCAGCAGAGACAACCACAGCTTCTGATGGCATCTCATCAGTGACCAAGACATCTGCAGCCCTGCCCTTGTCCTTAAAGGAAGCAACCCTGGCAAAAAAGTTTGCCTTGAAGACCAGAAGTCAGATCACAAAGCGAAAACGAATGTCACTTATCAAAGAAAAGAAAGCGGCACAGACACTCAGTGCCATTTTGTTTGCCTTCATCATTACCTGGACCCCATATAACATCATGGTTCTGGTGAACACCTTTTGCAGCTGTATCCCCAAAACTTTCTGGAACCTGGGGTACTGGCTTTGCTACATCAATAGCACAGTGAACCCTGTGTGCTATGCACTGTGCAACAAAACATTCAGAAACACTTTCAAGATGCTACTGCTGTGCCAGTGTGACAAACGAAAACGACGCAAACAGCAGTATCAGCAAAGGCAGTCCGTCATTTTTCATAAGCGGATCCCTAGGGAGGCTTCATAGGATAGTATTTTTTAAACAATTAAAAAAATAATGAAGGGGGATGGGATGGGACGGGATGGGACAGGACGGGACAGGATGGGATGAGACGGGATGGGACAGGATAGGAAAGGATGGGACGGGATGGGTTTGGGTGGGAGGGTGGTTCTAGGGTGCTGATTCAAACATTTAAACATCAAGACGTGAAAGCAGCTGCCAGGCTTAGGTATCCTTTTAATAAATCCAGTTTAATATAAAAATCAAGTCTGCATTCAGCAAAAACTAACAAACTTCAACGTTTTTCTAAGGAATGAAAGACTTACTTAATAAAGTTTTCCTACAAATTTGCAAGAAGCTGTATAGCAATTATAAACCCATTACTGATCTGCCCAGCTCTTTGATTATAATCAACTCTGGGATCTCAGGTAAGCACATCTAGCTAGCCCAACTCTTCTGTTTGCAAGGAATCCAACAACCTTCAGTTCAAGTCACATACAGATGTAGCAAGCTAGCGAAACAGGATTATGAAATTATTTGAGACACTGTATAGGTTGCAAAATTGCTTCTTGTTGTCCAGGTAGAGCTTCCTGTCTACTTCTCTTCTGGTATATTGTTAATTGTACCCCTGATTCCTGATTGCCGAGTATCTATGTGTGCAGCTCATGTTATATATATGTGTGTTCGTGAGTGTGTATGTATGCATGACATACATTCACACCTCTAAAATACACACATACCAGGAATGAGGTGATCTATTCTAGGTTTTACAGGGCCCCCCCATCACGAGACGGTGTGACTGAAATTACAAAAAAAAAAAAAAAAAAATCAGAAAATCATATTATATATGATATATATCTCATTATTTGCCACCTGAAATTCAAGTTTATCTTTGAAATCAAAACATGGTGTCCACATTTCAAATGGAGAGAACCAAAGCGTAGCCTGTGAGCCTAGCAGTCTACAGCATTTTGTAATGGGGCACGTGCCCAGTAAAACCTTAATCTTGAGCGCAGTATCTCTCCCCGAAGTTATCACGCCTTTAAAAGATACGAAGGTGAAAGGAATTGAAGGCTACATTCAGGGCAGAGTATGACGTTATCTTTGTAGGGTGTAGGATGGCGAGAGCCCACATCGGGGCTGCAGAGTGCTGATGCTCAAAGGGAGTTGCTCAGGAACCAGGAGGGCGCAGCCATTAGCAGGAGCCCCGTTTCGTGCTCGGGCGGCTGTGCTGCTCTCGGGGCACGCACAGACACTGCGACGCCTTGTCCTGAGTTGCACCGTGTGGAGGCACCACCCTTCTCAGAGCCAGCTCAGATCCAATGCACAGTATCTGTACGGCTTCCAAGGAAAGTTCGAGTTGTAATTTTCTGTCCTAACTTGGTGGAGCCCCCCGGCTTGCACTCTCTGCCCAGGTGATCTTCAGATGCAAAAGATTTGTGTGAAGGAAATGCTTTATTTTTGCACATGAAGGATGCTCACTAAAAAGTGTTTCTTTTCCAGAATCTGTTTTAAAAATCGTTAGGAGAAGTGCACCTAGATCTGTTTAATGCCAGGTTATTCGGTGTTGCGAAAAACGTGAATATTGCCAATTTGTAACCTGGCAATTTTTTATAAAGAAAAATTTAAAAGGGCTTTAATATTTATAGCGTAGACATGACCAGTATTTCCTGGTATTTGTGACGTGGTCTGCACCAAACATGATTTATAAAAGTCGGAGATCCCCTGGGGAAAGGATTGTACTTTAAACTATTGTTCTAAATCTGATTTAGTTACATGTTGAAAGATAATTTTGTATTCTCCTTTGAACTGACCAAAACTTTTTTTTATTGCTTAGACTCTTATTTTGCTGAAAATAAAACAAAACAAATATCTTCTTTTACAAAGGGGCATCAGTGTTGTGAACACAGAACTGATGTAAAAGCTGCTTTTGTATTCAGTGTGAGATGGTGTTTACAGATGATTTTGACAACAGTGGAAATATATTAAATGGTGTCTGTGTATCTGAACTATTTAATTTTGTGTTATGTTCATATGAAGAAATATTTATACATACTTCACCAAATGTTTTATTTAATGTTGATAAATATTGCTCTTCAGTCTTCAGCTGTAGTGTCCTTTTAAAGTGATTCATAAAGGTCTGCTTGAGAAATGAATAGAGTATACCTAGCTTTCTTGTCACTAAAGCAAATACTCGACATACAAATCTTTCTTTTGTATGAGTTGTTTAAAATGTCTACCTAAAGGCAAGCTTGTAAATGATATTGCAAGTCTACTGCAAGTACAAGTTTAGTACAAAACACGAAAAAAATTTAAAGCTTCATCTATATGTCACAAGTGCGTTTTGAGCTAAAGATACCCAGAATTGGTTTACCAGTTTGGTAGCCACATACAACGACAGACTTCTAAGGCACGCATGCTGCAAAGAAAATTAATGACCCTTATTTATAGAAAGTAGCCTATATTTGAAATATATTCATTACTCAAGTTGACCTAACTAATGTTTTAACATTTAAATATATATCAATATCTATATATATTGCCATATTATTATCTTCTGATATCTAGAGTAGTGCTGTGCCCCTAATACACAAAATGTGAGAGCATGTAAGGAAGCCAGAGTTCATCAGGGGGATTTATAGTATATTAGTATTGATTTTACAATGGAAAACTATTATTTTTAATGAAGTTAAGCTTCCTTGAAAGCGGCTGTCACCACTGTTTACATAATAGGAAGAGTTAAACCCTGGGATTGTTTTAACAAAGAAATAAACAACCTATCTTTTGATGTGTGAACGGGCTTTAAAATTTTATTTACAGGCATCATAAAATGTGGATGTATACGCATATGGTAGCATAGATCAATTTAGTTATTATTTATTTAATGGAATATGCACTATAAAATATTAAGAATTTGGCTGTGTTACAAGTACAGTGGGGATCAAATTAATTTGTATTTTATATGTCTATGTGTTTGCTTTAAACCCACACAAAAATTTTAGCTATATGCACAAGTGGATATATTATTTATGAACACAGGCGCACATGGTAGGTTGTAGAAGAACAATGCAAGACCAAAAGGTACAATCTGACACAGCACTACTTTTAAAAAGTACAAATGATATAATATCTCATCTGTTTTGAGGAAAATTAAGTCAGAAACATGACAGAAAGCGTCATTCTGAGGGCGGACAAACATCTCGGTCCCATTAACACTCCTCACACAGAACACAGAAAGCTGTTTTTTTCAGAGACCAGGCATCATCCCCATTAATTGCAATAATACAAGATTAGACTCCATACGAAGAAGATCAAAAAATCGGAGGCGATAGCCAGGCAGGAGCCACTGGGTTGTCTGGAGAAAGCTTCGTAGAATAGACCCCAGTCACTGTCAGACGCTGAACAGCTCTAAGACGACAACATGCGTTACAATATATGCTTGGCTTTCTCGATGTAAAATTGTGGCAGAAGTTTATTGCTTCTGTACCAGTATATGGCTGTGAGAAATGTCCGATCCAAAGATCCAGGGACAGGCGTCGTGGTGCATGAAGCACTTTATCCTACCCCAGCATAACACACTTCCTGCAAATGTAAGCTGCAGATCAGTGTGGCACTGTGCTAAAGATAAACCAATATAGGAAAGGCCTGAGCTGTTCCCAGGATCTAAACCTGTGGATCTATATATCCTGAACAGTAAATGACCTGAAGGGATCTGACAGTTTTGTGAGGATACCCACACAGATGTTCTGAGGCAGGTGGTGACCTTTCTCAATTATGTACACCTTCGCTTTCTTATTTTGTTGTCTTGATTATCATAGTTCCTTACTTCTGCAAGAATATTCTAAAAAGTCTTGGCTCATTATCAACCTTGTATATATAAGAAGCGAATACAAGTCCCAAAGTACACTCAGTTTGCCTCTACAGAATGCAAAGATGAAAGCAAAAGGAAATTTTTATCTCTTTTCCCTGATCAGCGGCAGCAGTAATTTTGAATATACGGTTATCAACACGCTACCATATATATGGTAGGGATAGTCATGGAGTATCATGCTATAAACTGCTTTTCACTTGCCCCCTTGACCATCTGACTATTTATACATCCCTGTTCAAATTTATATTTGAGATTCCAACCCCTCAGTCTCCTCCAAATGGCTCCCACGTTCTTTTCATAAAATGTGCTTTACAAGCTTGTCTTGGTGTCAGGCTTTTTCTTTCCTTTCAAAATATTCCTATGCGAAGTTAAGCTGTTCTTAGACTATCAGAAGGCACATTACTAGCTCCAGCAGTTGTAGTGTTGAGGTCTGATACTTTCTTTTCTAAGGGTGTATAAGACTTATCAAAAAAAAAAAAAAAAAAAAAAAGGAGCAAGATCCACATATTCCAGGCCCTTATCAGCAGAGGTGGTCTTTACCACAAGTTGGCTGTTCACCAAGCCTGACCTTCTTTGGGGCATCTGGGGATGACCTGCCCCTAAGGACCGTCTGCCAAGCCCCCACTAGCTTGAACCTCATCCGGTTCATGAATCATCACGTCTTGTAACGCATTTGAAAATTTCTAAAAACATACATATTCATTGTGGTAACTCTGAATATTCTTTGACCCATGTAAATCTAGTGTCCCTTTTCACAACTTGCTTCCAGCTTCTGTGGTTTTCTATTTTATATATTCCTTTTATCTTTTATGTATTTACCCATGCAAATGCCACTGCACTTGCTTCTGGGAGCAGATCAAAGTGATATATATTGTAGATTGCTTCTTGTAAACCCAAAGGATATGTACAGATGTCTGGTGGAGTTGGGGTGCTCATAATGATGGCTGTCTTTCCTGTCTCATGAACTGGACTCCCATGATACCCAAGCACTTCTATTTGGAAGCTTAGCTAAAGCAGCTATAACATTCAGGTTTTCATAGAATTTAAAACTTTATTTAATTAGGATATTCCTTGTATCAGGCATAGGTCTTTTGTAGGTTCTGCACTTTTCTACTTCTACTTTTAGGAGCTGCCAGACAGATATTGGGGAAAATACTAATTTGTAATGTCTGTTACTTGGGCATTTTTGTACTTCAGCTTTTAAGGTAAGCAGACAGGGGGTAGCTAATCCAATCATGCTATTTGTAGGGAACAAGTTGAGTATGAGTAGGGGTGTTTGGAACTATACACGATGTTTATTCTGTTCCGTACACTGTGGCACCACAGTTGGCTGAGATTGACCATCACAGTATTTGCTGTCATTGACAGGTCTTCACCGTCTTAATTGGCAAACTCATTAGCTGTGCCATGCTGGCATTCAGGGCTTTGACTACTTTTCACCACCCACATTGTGCATTCAAAATACAACCTAGATTGTAATTTTTTTTCTCAAGAAAGATTGTTGTAGTTATTTCCAGATACCCTCCTAGATGTGCTTGAGGATGTTTTGCTTAATTTTAAATATTAAAATGGCTCGGGGGGGTTCAGTTAGCCCTGACAGAGATTGTTTAATGGACGGAGTACAGGTGACAGAGGAAAACACTAAGATAAGTGCTACTTATTTCATGGCTTATTCCAACATGTATCGTGTGGTATGCATATTGTACCTATACATCTCTATGCACTACGTATATCTCAGAAGGATAACATATGTATGACATAGTACTGTGTATGTATGTATGGAGAGATGCACACGCATCTACAGTAATGTGTACGGATGTATATACAAACTTACGCTGAAATGGTCAGCCATGGTAAACACCGCCTTTGATGCCTCCTCAGTTGTAACTGGACAGTGGAGCTGTGTTTAAGTCTACTCTGCTTTGTTGCAAGAAAAGTTTCCATGTCTTTCCTTAGTGCATATTTTTCCAATTGCATTGTCTTTATTTCTGAATGTGGTGTTTTCAGTGTATTGTGCTGGCTCTTCAGACATTACCCAAAATTTAGAAATGCATGACCAGATTTCACTTACTGAGCTATTGCATCAATACTGCACTAGGTTTAACTCTGTTAGCTTAACCAAAATCACTCTGGCTTTGCCAAATAGGAAAATAAAGGCCTCTATTTCTAACAGTAGATTCTATCTAATTTCACGTAAAAGAAACTCCCATGTTCATGTGAACATCGCTGTCAGTTTCCCAACATGGGTACAGGAATCAGGACACTATTAAAACAGTTTGAGGCAAGTGTCACAAATATATAAAGGCAAAATAAGGCAAGTCACCACTACAAATTATTTAAGGTAACAAGAACAGCACTCCTCCCATTAGAAATGAGAGGAAAAAATTACCATCCTCCCTCACATCATCCCATTGCTCTGCCCTTTCTGTTGCATGGAATAATACTTTTCATTTGCCAGTCCCACAGGTGGAATTGTGCAAGCTTTAAAAGCCTCATTTGCCTGGTAGGACTGAGAAATGCACGGTATATCTGGAACATCCACCCTTTTCTTTTTTCGTAAACAATAAAACCTTGACTGAATTTAACTGGGATGTATGATGCTGGCCTCAAGGAAGGTCTTCCGAAAATGGTGATAAAACCATTCAGCTCAACTGTGGTGAGGAGAGCTAATCTTTTTCCAAGCCAGTGAAGCTATACAATTTATTTAACTTGGCAGAAAGCGTGGAAAATACCCAAGACATTTAAAGTTTTTATAGATGTGAACATCCTCCCTGCATAAGGGTGAATAAACACATGTAAACAGTGCCCAAAAAAGTTCAGCGTATGAATGACTCTGTAAGCCAGAAGCACGCGTCACCATCAGCTACACTGTTGGCATAGCAGCCTGACACCCCACTTGGGCCTCTGTAAAGAGATCCTTATTATAGCAGTTTAGGACTAAATAATTATGCATTAGTATGAAAGCAGGATTTGTTTGTCTGGGTGTATGTGCGTGCACATATATGCATTTTCCAGGAATTTGATGGGAAATTCTTACTCTCTCCAGGACAAAAGTTATTTTGTGCGGTATCTGGAATGAAAGAACGCTTGAAATGCTCTGGTAATCATTACTTGACCGTGGCTGATAATCAGAAAAGCACAGGACATCACTGTACAGAGAGAACTTAAATTTATTTTTCACATCATTCATAGGGGCATAGTTATTTTACTTAAAATACTCAGAAGATCTGAAAACTTACACTGTCATGGAAATAAAGTCTCTGGACAAGAACCTGATTCCTTTTGTGGCTTCAAAATACCCAGTCCTCTTGAGACTATTTTTCTTCTGAATTGAAATCTGTTGGTAACAAAGCAACTGTAGTCACTCCTCAAATACTACCCATTCTAGAGATGTCAAAGGGGTGAGGAAATGGCCTTCATTAATTTGTGCTTAATGAGTCCACTTTAAGAATGATTATCGTTGTGGCACAGACCAATTAACACCATGAGGGTAAAAGATATAACCCAATTTACTCTGAACGCTGCACAGAGCTGCACTCTGCCTTGTGCGGATACATCACAAGAAACAGACCTGTGCAGCATATCCTCATGCTCAGTACTTTTCTCCACTCGTTTTTACTTTTCATGTGGATCCAGTACCGTCCTATTGAATATATAGGACTCAATACCCACCCATGGAATACACCTATTCAATACCCTCTTCCATCAATAAGAAGTATGACATTTTTCAGCACCTGCAAAACTATATTAAATCAGACGTCGCTAGAGTTAAGCAGCTTTTTCCCTCCAGTGGTGTGACTTTTTCTGATTCAGAAATACATTCCATTTGCTTGCCTCATATCTTCATTTATGATGTTTACTTTACAACTGATTGTTATTAGGACAAAACCTTTCCACCATTCAGACTGTGGAAGTATCTCTGAGCAAATATTTGGCTCCTTCAATCAAAATGAGTGTGGTTTCTTGACCATAGGCTAATCTGAACACAAACTTCTGCGTATAAGGGCGGAAGTGACTTTATCTCCTGCTCTGCCCACACACTTCACCGAATATGATGGAGGGACATAGAATCATAGAACCATTAAGGTTGGAAAAGACCTCTAAGATCATCGAGTCCAACCGTCAACCCAACACCGCCGTGCCCACTAAACCGTTTCAAGTTTAGGTCCTTTCAGACTTGGTTTCAAAATCGTGTAGCTACAGAAGTAGTTGCGCATTTCCCCACAGTTATTGGTACTGTCTGAGGAGACTTAAGCTCACGCGTTTTGCTCCCTGCTGCGAGACAGGAATTATCGGTACAAAGAACTACCACACCACTGAATGCAAGAGAAACCTAAACTAATAAGCACGTGTGCCTTTTTTTTCTTTGTACTCTGTACAATGTGTATTGACTGACTCAGTAACCATCCTTAGAGGTGAAATACAGAGTAAGACTACAGATTCACGTCTGCTCTCAGAAGAAAGCTGCATAGGGAAGGGTCATTGAAATCAGCATCCTCAGTGCACAAAAGTGCCTATTCAAAAGTTAAAGCCTAAAAAAGCATGAATTACCATTAATTGCTTTCTGAAAGAACTAAGAAAATGCTAAATATAATGTGAAGTTTTGCAGTTGTAAGCTGTAGGCGTTAGAAGAGGGCAGTGAAGACGACATAATTTTTTTCGCACAAATTATCCCTGGGTTTCTAGAGGTGTCCCCTCACCCAGGTGACTCTTACCCCAATTCTTCCTGCCTCAGTGCTGATCGCAGGATTTTTGCCCCTCTTCCACTCCAGAGCCCTGCCCCGACAGTCGCGGGACTCCTGCCTCGCGCGAAGCTGGAAGTGAGCTCCTGCCCCTTCCACCCCGCCGGGGGAAGGGTGTGGGCCACGCCAGTCAAGACAAGTCGTTACAAGAACAAGTCATAAGCTTCCTGCTTCTATTTGGAGATAGCGGGTATTTTTGTGATAGAAATAGAGATAACATTACAGGACTCTGATGAACATATTTTATGTGTTTCCTGATAACGTTTTTCTGCTCCTATTACTCGAAAGCTTTCTGTGCCATTCTTCTGATTATGGAGCAAAACAAGTTCCAGAGACAATATCTGAATTTATATTTTTAAGGCTTGAATATTTTAAATAAATTGACATTTTCCTGGTTCTTTCCGATTTTGAAGTATATGGGCAAATTACATGCAGTAATTAAGCGGCCCAGAATTCGCTTTCATAAAAAGGGATTTGTAGTTTTACTCCTTATCAAAAGCTGATTTTCTTCAGCCAAAACCGGTGGAGCTGAACTTAATCGAAACTGATGAAATAATTAGGAAGCAGTAGAAAGGAGACCCTCACCTTCTGCTACATAAAAAGACAGGGTTTGAGCATTCACTCGAAGTCTGGTATCTATTGAGCCAGTCATAGCCATCCATTTAGATACTATACAAAACATTAACATTTTTTTAACTTACTGGCCAAGTTTCTCTTTTTTTGCTAACAGCTGCCTTACTGCATAGCCATGCTTCTGCTGACTAATTAAATTCTGTGTCTTGGTAAACTCTCAGAAAGAATAATTGGTCCTAGCTCATATTGACGGCGGTTTGCAAAACACTGGCACATTAATTGGAAGAGTAGAGGTGGATAATGATGGAGAGCAATTGTTTTCCTCGGTAGCAATGTTTTAGAGGAACCTTCCCTTTAACAGCTAATAAAAACAAGAGTAAGAGAAGATATACTGAGGCAGACTCAAATGCTTTTGTAGGCGTCTTCCCCTCTGGAATGACTGCCAGCACTGCAGTCCTGAGGGCAGAACGTAGATGGCCATGTGTTGGTACAAAAATGAACCTGTTGGCCCAGGTCAGGTGTCCCATGAGCTCTCACATTTCTCCTTTCACTGCATGGATATCAGCCCAAAATGTGCTGCCAAAACTTGGCTCCCACTGAACTATCGTGGTGGAACATTGTGCTCTTAAGAGATTTTCTCGTGCCAAGATGCTTTAACATCTTTTTTTTTTTTTTTTTTTTTAAATCCTCCACATAAACCTAATCAGGTGGCACCTTCCCGTGTGGAACTTTCCTTGCAAATATATTATTGTAATCTACAAATGACTTTTACCCTGTATGCCCCTGATAACAATTGCATTAATATAAGCTGATAAACTGATTTCTTTAGTTGCTGCTCATAGAGTGGCTTGCTAGTTAAGATAAAAAGTAAATGATGTGATATAAAAATCATATCTGATTGTACAATAATACACTGCGTGCCAAGCAGTTGGTGAGGTAAGGTTTACATAACCACTAGATTTTGCTTGAACTTTTGAAATATATTTCCATGTTCTTTTTTCCTCTCTGAACCCAACGCAGGGGCAGAACACAGAACAAGAAATTAAGAAAAATGTAATTGTTTTGATTAAAGTAATTTGAGATAAGTTGCAAGAGGGGTAAACAATCTGGAGAACGTGTTTGGAAATCTTCATCGTGTAGATACTTTCCTTTGGGGAAACTGTCATTCCCCTCAGTCTGGGAGGACTCTCTTTGCAGTCGTAGATTTGTAGGAGGAAATTTTGACTCTGTTCATATGCCACAATATTCTTTGGCTGCTATTAATTCACTTAATGACACAGTCGGTTGCTCAGTGAAATTGCTCTGCGCTCTCTTAGCAGCTGCGAATGCCAGCCTTTTTTGGAGGCTGATCCAAGGCCAGCCCGGGCTGATGGAAAGGCTCCCACTGCGCTTCTGAAATGCGCATTTTCCCCCCAGGCGGACAGGAGGTGGCCAGGCCCCTGCGCCACGCCGTGGGGCTGCGCTGCGTGGCCTCCCCTCTGCGTCCCAAACCTCCACCCGCGCATCCCGCACCCTCCTCTCACCAGGCACGAGCCTGCAAAGAAATTCTCTGGGAGAACACAGAGCAAGCACAGTGAGCCATCAGCGGCTGTGTATCTCCTTCCAGTCCCCTTCCTCCTTCCCGCTGCCCGATGACAGCGTAGTCACACAACAAAAATGTCGGCTTCTAAAATCATCTCCAGCTTAATTGTAAACTGCAGTGGCCTGAAGCGGCCTTCATTCCCAATAGCATTAGAGAAAAATGAGGAATTGCTCGTCTCTGGCCCATTTATGACTTCTTTTTTTCTTTCTCATTTAAACGATGTCTGCGTAACATTTATTTGTTTGGAGGAAAGATTGCAGGTTACCGATGCAGCATTCTGACAGATACTTCAGCTTATTCAGAGAAGAGGAAATTCAGTCACACAAACAGACATCTTGGATTTCTTTTTCCTTTCTTCCTGAATTCATTACAGACAGTTTAAGACTCACCTCTGGCTGCACGAGTGTCTTCCTGTATTTTTGAGAATTGAGCAATTTTCTCACACGTGCCAGTTTGTTCAAATTTCTTCCTTTATCTGTTTCCTTACTAATGGTTTCTGAATTGGTGAGCTTTTGCCCTTTTGGTGGTGCACATCGTCTGTTTGCACCAGCTTTAGATTAATGATGTTATCTTAGGTATCGGGAGCAATCTAGCTGCTGTGTGAATCTCCTCTATCTTACCTTATTTTACAGCTTGAATTAGACCCTCGGCCTTCTCAATTATCACTTTTACAAGGGGTTTTGTCCAGTGCTTTTAATCTTCATAAAATTTAATAAAATAATCAAGTGCATATAATTGAGGTGTTGAAAATAACCAACCCATAATCTATCCCATTACTTTAAAGTACCATATCAAATATATTTTCCTATTAGTTGTGGAAGCAAATGTCTCAGTGCATAGCCGTGACTAGCTACGTAGCCTATAATGAGATCTAATACAAAACAGATATTCTTCAAATATTTCATTAAATAATGTGACCTAATTAATCCTGGCTGAACAGACTTATTTTAGCTCAATCCTGCTGTTAAGCCTTCCTCAAAATTCTCATTAGCATCAATGGAAATTCTAGCAAGAGCAGATAAATCAGTCTCTATAGGACAGATAAATAATGCTTTGGTTTTGTATTTCTAGTTAATAAATGTAATCAAATTACTTAAAATATAAACACTCAAAGCCTGTTCTGTGCCCTCAGGGAACCCCTTTCACTATCCCAGCTCAGTAAAGCTGCATATAGCAGGATATATTCCACTAATACAGTCAAAAATACATGGGTGTATAAGACTAAACAGCTTAAAAAAATCATACTGTAAATGATGTGATTGAGTGAAATTGTATGTATATTTTTCAAGTCTTCAGAATAGTTGAAGTTTTAACTTATTTCAAATTTTTAAGTTGAAATCTATTCATATTTGGAAATTTTGTACAACCTTGTAAAGTTAAATACTATGTCACTGTAATTTATTTTTGTTGTCATATACTGACACATGCTCATTTATATATGAAGTGTACTGTTTATCAATTGCTTCTAAGGCAGCAATAAAAACATGAAAGTTGTTCTCATTTTCCTGTCACAGCTGTCATTTATATCCAGTATATTTTTTTTTTTACTTTATTTTAATACTTTTAATTCTGTTCCTTAGTAAAACAGATAGCTTACTGAGTTTTTAACTGTAAGTTTTCCAGCACTCAGTCAATATATGGGTTGTTCTTGCCTATGCAGCTGTAAGAATTTGGGCATACATTGTGCAGAAGCCCTAGGAAGAGATTACCGCTTCAGTGCGTCAACCCGAGAGGACATCAGAAAGTGAATAGGAGCAAAAAGTCGAAACTCTTTCTCTTTTCCTACCAGTTTTGGTCTTATTTTTTAACTGAAAGGTTTCCACATCATACCACAAGTCCTTTCAGGCTCTGTAAAGTGCTGGGCATTCAGACCTCTTATGAAAATGAGCATGAGTAGGAGTTACAGAGTACCTGAGAAAATCAGTCCTGACGTTGAGATCTGATTCAGTAAAAAAGCTCTTCTCCCATTTCCCTCCATCTTGCAGGAAATGCTTTAAAACCTGCCTCCACAAGCACAAACCGTGGGCGGCTGAAGTACTTCCCACCCCTTGTGCACGACAGGATGTACCAGCAAATTCCCGGCTGCATGGAGTGCTTGCTCATGTCCAGCTTTTCCCTCGGTCCAACCCAAAGGCCAGGTGTGTAACAGAGGGCAAATGAATTTTCTGCATGTCGAGGAGCACTTGTTGCTACGAAATGCAATCATCTACAGACTTCCGAGTGTCATATCTACAGCCACTGTAAAGCAGAAGGCATGTGAGCAATGGGCATAACTGGAGGAGTCTCCTACAGCGATTCAATTTCTTTTCCTCCTCACTGATCTGAAGAACATAACTGTAAAGATAACATTGATAGTAAAGGGAGTTAGAAACACTAAATTTTGCTTTATACGATGGTCTCTGCAGTACAGTGCTAGAAGAAATACACAAAATACTAAAAAACAAAGGGAAGGCCCCAGACGTTGACCGCACGTAATATAAAAGGAAAACAAATGTACGTTGTGAAGTGGGTTTGTTTACTTTGTATAGTTACTACAAAGGTGGACTATTTTCTTGCTGGGTGTCCTTTGTTATCTGCTTGTGTCATGAGCCTTTCGTTTTGATCGCTATCAAACTTCACCTGTCCATCTTCCTTCCTTTTATTCCAGGTTGAAATAGATTTATTGTCATTGCCACCCTTTCAGGAATAAATGCTAACTGTGGATCACAGAGTAACTCAAGCAGCTGGAGCACAGCTGGATGCAGCGAGAGGCTGAGGGTGCCACTCCTCCAGCCCCGGCCGGCTGATCCGCACTGATCTGCTTGTGCCAGGCTCGGGAGGGAGACGACACACACTAGCAATTACTGCTGGTCACCTGAAAGCAGTAACTCTCCACCCAGATTAGGAATGCCTTCTCAGCTGATACAGACTAACCTATTTGCATTGTAAGAGAGAAAACAAAAGTGGGAGTAAGGGAAAGGGAAGGCAGATACAGCTAACAGAAATGCCAGCTGAGAGGTGGAGGCTGCCGCTGGTTGCTGTTTCTGATGAGTCTGGGACCCTCCCACGGTGGCTGGTGTGGCTGAAATGGGCTGGGAGGTTTGCTTGGCCCAAGTGTGCAGCATAGTCTTAACCAAGGTCTGGTTACTGGGATGCCAGCAGCAAAAGCCCTATGTCTTGAAAACTCTTGAGAGTTACTGGTGCTGCGTTCAAACATCAGTTGCTTCAAGTAAGGCTAAGACTGTGATAACTACAGGTTAAAATCCTGGACTGAGGTTTTAAAGATGCTTTTAAGCAATTTTAAAGTAACTCTGCATTGGGACTAAAGCAAATTCCTGATGCAGGAACCTGCAAACCGCATAGTCCAGCTCTAGTTCGGAAGCCCTAATATAACTTCTTACAAACTATTCATTCCTAATTCACTGAAAATCCTCAACCTTTTCCTTAATGCAAATGGCTCTGTGCTGCACTCTTAATAAATATAATTCAGTCTGCTTTATTAAATAAAACAATTAGCTATCCCCATGACTTGTAACCAGAATAATGTCTGCCGCTTTGGCAGCTAAATACATCTGCCTGATACAAGAAGAAAATGTAAAAGCATGAATCCTTTTCTCCAGCCAGCAAGCTGTTTCCTGATGAGGCTTTCAAAATGGAAATTTACTTCTGCTTCATTGTACAAATATCCATATGCTGCATTTTTCAGCATTTCTATCAGCCAGCTGATAGAACCCTTCACAGCTTTTTGGGTGTGCTACTTAATGCAACTAGATGTGGATTCCAGAGAGTTGTTTGCATCTCCTCTGAAGTCATTTATTCTGCTGTGAAGTAGTAAGTCAGTGGGGAAGCATGGGAAATAGTTGGCTCACTGGAAATGCTTCCCAGCAATTTTTGTGTTTCTCCCATTCAGCTGGGACAAAAGAAAAAGTAATGCAGCTCCTAATGCTGCTCAAACAAAACCTGAGGGTATATTACTCAGTCTGTTCCTCACAGCTTCCACCCACTTTCTTGCAGTTACTTCAGCAAGGATTTGCACTATCACTTAAATACACAGACCTGTGGCTCTGAAATATGGTGGATAAGTATCTTTTTGCAGCTATGAAGTATGGCTGTTTGGCAGACTTTTACATGGCTTAAATTAAAACATGCTTATCTCGGAGAAAGAAAAGATGGTATATTTTTTCTCCAAAATGTCAATCGGGGATACAGGGCAAGAGCAGCATCAAAGTCTCCAACTAATATGACAGAATCAAAAAAGTCAAAGTTTACTTTAGGTGCTTTTTGGAGGTTTAAGGATTTATTATCCTGGTTGTAGCTAGTCTGAAGGATAATTACCTTAAAGCTGGTGATTCTATGCAAAACAAACCAGGAGGGAACTTGCACAGAATGAATGCATCTTGCTTTTGGATTATTTCAACAGAGGTATGAGAACAGTTGCAAGAGTTCCTTGGATTTATTAATTATGTTATCGACAGATTTTATAAATGAGGAAATATTTGCCTCTTGCTTCTCCTGTCTGTAACAATAAAAGGTTGCAGACACTGTGGAAACAGTTTTGTTTGGTAGTTTGTTTTGTTTTGTTTTGTGGCTGCCAGGCTGTGAAGATTGTGAAGTTTCTTGCCAAATCTCTTTTCTTCTTGGCATATGCGGGAATGGAGGGCAGGACAGGAGCCCCTGGACACAAATCTGATCTATACAGGCAAAAACCTGTACACAGCTCTGACCACAGCAGTGTTCCCTGTAGAAACTTAGCAGTGGAAAGACGGGAGAAAACGACAAGTGGATATAACTGTTAACAGGAGAGATTGACTGAGCACAGAGAAGGCAGAGAAGGATGATGTGGAGCAACTACTGGTTTATGCATAATTATGGTTTAATTATGGATATTCATAATTATTGTGGATATGTAATACATAAATGTGGCTGAGCACAGTGCCTGGATTTGGAAGCTATGTGTTTTTTGCCAACACCTTCCCTTCTGAGAGTAAGTATCAGTATTTTGTTGAAAGGGGGGGAGGGGGAAAAGAAGAAAGGACCATGCATGGAAGAAAATAATCTTGGATTTCCACATATTTCATTTTAAGAATTAGCATCAGATTTAGCAACTGTTCTTTGACTTGATGCGTAATGAAACTAAGTTGTCCTAATTCTCAAGCATAAGTCTGATCTCTCTCTCTCTCTGTCCTGAATAGGGATATATTTTGCTTGAGTGATTTGCAACAGTAATAGGACACGTAGAATGTCCAGCCCTTCCCCTATATGTTGTTTGTAGGAAAATAGGGTGGATGACTAGATGGTAGGCAGTTAGGTGAGATGGAATATCTCTAACAGTAAGAACTATTAAATTGTAATAAAATGAACTGCAAAGAAGGCTGCAAAAATATGAAGCATACATGGAGATTGGTCTAATGCTGTTACAGAAAGCAAGAGAGAATAACATCTTGTCATCAGTTTTCTGAACGTTCTCCTAATTTGCTATTTGAGTGTTTTGAATTCTCGATCTGTCAATACAGGGTGTTGTTAACCTTGTTGTGAATGCCTCTTCCAGAGTAGACCAAATAAGAAAGGAGCTGAAAAAGCCATCAGGCAGCTACCCCTTCCTCCCTGCAGAGAAAAGATCTCCATTCGTAAGCCAATTTCTCAGCAGCTGTGCTGAGTAGTGCCTAGAAAACCACCCAGGCTCCATGACTAGGTCTAACAACAGTTAACTAGCAGTAACTGGTTGTTACTACCAGAAGACTTAGAGTTACCTGACCGCCAGATCATCTAATCTGCATGTGATTGCTTTCTTCAAGAATTCCTTCATATTGCAGTTGTTCACCATTTTAACAAAATAAATAAAAACCAAACCTGTCCTCCAGCTATTGTAGCTATTACACAACAACGCAATACTAGCCATAGAATGGATAAACCAATGGATTAGATAAATTATAGGCAAGGTAAATTTGCTATCAGTTCATCTACTATTTTTGTGAAGTCACAGAAACAGGACAGAAGCCTTATAAACCTGGGATGTTATGAGCTGACTGAGCCAAAGGCAGGACAGTCAAAAGGCGGGGAGGGGGGGAATGAAACTTCACTGAAATGGATTAATCCTGAAAAGTTTTGACTTCTTGCTTTCTGAAGACCCCGGGGAGACTCTTGATGGAATATGAAGCTTCTTTCCAGCTAGAACAGTGGCTCCAAATGACAAGGTAAAATTAAAGCCCAAGAATCGGAAGGTGTGATGCTTTGCTACATGGGGACACCTGCCAGCTCAGGTGGCACACGGTGCACAAAAAGACACGGCTTTTCTGCTGCACCTGTTCCCTCGCGAGGAGGGGACTGGGTTAGGTTGGAATTTGTTCATGTCAACAACAAGTGTATCAGATTGGAAGAGGATATAAGAGGGCATAATCTCTAACTACTTAGAGATTATATAGACTATACAGGCTATTACTCTGTTATAAGGCACAATACTTGCAGAGGTAATATCATGTCTGGTAAATCTGTGTGCAACTCCTGGTGATAGAGCATACCATATTAGCATGCCCTTATTCAGTGCAGCACAGCAGTTGCAATTCTTGCGTGCTCTAGAAGGATTATCACTGGTAAATAGCTTGTTGCTTGTGGTTTAACTTCTGGGGGAGATGTAATACCGGAGTCAAGAATTATCCAAAGAGAGGAGGTACGTAATAAATCGTTCAAAACAATCTTAAGGATTGCAGCAAGTGTTTTAGAGCTCCAACTGATGTTGAAGAGAGCATCAGTAGCAATGGGTGTTAGTAGCACTGATTTCTTCTGTTACCACTAAGTAAAGCTTGAAGATCGCTGAATCAAACAGCTTAGCTGGCAGTACAGAAGATGCTGTTTGGGATTATGATGTAGCCTTTGATTCTACTGAGTGCACACCAGTCAATTCCAACTAAAACCCACTAAGATGTTCAAAGCACTGAGTATATGATGTGATATTCAGTGATGCGTTATGTACTTGGTGATAAAAGTAGCAGCTGTTTTACGCTTTAGGTGAGCTTCATCTGGATTGTTGCAGAATGACTCATCTAATGTGGACATCCAATAGGGGCCCTCATGAAAGAAGCTATTTGCCTCAATTGACTATAAGAAGCATCTCTACAACTAGCTCAGATTAATATCTGTTGCAGATATTTCAAGCTAAAAGTCAGCATTCATCTCGCCATCTGTTGTTGCAGAGGAGAAAAATCACTGCATACACAAAACAGGAGCATTTTCCCGTCAGTTTGTGTTCATAGATTGCAGCTGACAATACTCCATAGACACAAATAGCCTGGCACTCTACGGCAGGCAGGTCAGCGGTCGCTTTCTCCAGGCAAGCTCTAGTTTGAAAGCTAGATGGCTTCATTAAGGTATCAGTGTGCTCAAGCAAATCCATAAGCCTTGCTCATGACATACTTTCTCAAATCAGACCTTGCTCACATCTAGCCAGCTTGGTTAGATAAAGCGAAGGTAGGTCATTCAGCAGTGGTGCACCCTGCACAAACCCAGCAGAGGATGGGTCAGAGGTGGTGATGAGCACAGGAATCTCCTAAGGAGAAATAGCATGGACTACTAAAAACCTACAGGTGAATGGACATGATGCTGTTAGACGAGGGAATGAGAAATGTCAGTTTAGTAATGAAATTCTATGATAAAAACTTCTATTTAATAACACGCTTCATAAAGTCTTGGTCTGTGTTTGGGAATTCCCTTGCTTCCAGGTGTTCCCAGTCCTAATTTACCTGTATAAATTAATAACAGTGCTCTCACTGTGCCATAATCTAGTTTATCTGATTCTACCAGATTACGAGATCTAGGTAGCTCTGAACTCATCAGACTGGGGGAGGGAATAAAACAAACAAAAAAA